>NW_025222592.1:5028369-5182359 GCF_014066325.1 Apis laboriosa
TCTCTCTCTCTCTCTCTTTCTCTGGAAACTCGAAGCTTTATTGCTTAGTTTGACGTAATCCTACTACTCGCAGACAGATGGATGGATTCTTTATTGCCTTTGCTAAGAGATATAGAAAAAGCGCTTGATAAATCTGATTTTTTACGAAGGGATTATTTCGAACGTGTTTGTTGCACGTGTGCAAAAATATGACTTCGAGAATAGTCATAACAAAATGTTTTATTTGTATCGAATTCGATAGATGAACGGTTCGTTATAATTCGATAATTATTTCTTTTCGCTCTTGAACAGAATTTGCTCGGATAAGTTTGGATTTAATTATTACTTTCGTTTCTATGATTCGGTCGGGCAATTATTCTACATCAAATTTATAACACTCGATGTATCGTTACACAGCGTTTTAGAGAATTTATTTCCTTTACTTTAATAACTTGAACATTTATCAATCGTGCGAAAAATTAGATTAGGATATCTTATCGTTATAAATAATCCGATTACGTGGATTATAAGCTTGTCACGCGTGTAATTAATATTTCTTACGGATAGAGATGTAATTATCCATCCGTTTGAATCGTTAGCTTTCCCTCCCTTCGTTTCCAATCGATCACGTTCGATCCGCATCCAATTCGCTCGCAATCTTGTTTGCGCTTAGAGAAATTCCAAGAGATTCGAGTCACGCGGACGAATACACCCGCACGAGTGGTTCCACGGCCCGTGGAATTGGGAGGGGACAAGATTGTAAACATAATTTGCAATTAGTTAATTTCTCGACGATGGGGGCAATTGCTGTTTCCTTTCAGAACCGTTTAACCGGGAATAGTGGAACCGTGCCGTTTGCATTTTAAATATCGGCTCTCGTACACTCGAGTTCATTCGTAAGAAAAAAAAGAAAAAAAGAATCAGAGATCAAATTTGACACAGTTGTTCACAAATTTTCGAATAAATTCTCGACTTCGAAAACGTCGTTTTTCTTTGAAATATTTTATCTGGGATATGCTTTTCCGAATCATCCTCGTAACAACGACACATCTGTTGATTTTTAAATAACGATCGACGGATGGAATCGAGCGTGAGTTGTTCCACATTCGCGATTATTTATTTGCAAATTTAACGAACGAAAGAAACCTCGTTCGAAGATCAAATAAATACGAAAATTAAAAATTACGAAAATTAAAAATTTGTAAATTCCAATTAAGAAAATTGTTTTTTAACGAATTACCAAAATTATTCCTGTCCCTCGATTCGTTCCGCGGTGTATCTTAAATCGAGTCGCAACGAGTAGAACGTTTGTGGAAACGAATTTTGTAAATCGCGACGCATATAATTGCGAGGCTAAATGGTAAAGTTTTCCGGCACGTCCACGTACCCCATTAAATATTTCTTTGTCGGATACGGGCGAAACTTGGCCGTGGGAGGGGCGAAATATTTCATCGCTATTCTCTCGTTGCCAGGCACAACTGCAACTCGTAATTAGAATCTCGGTGCCTCGACCCTTATTTCAATATTCGCCCACGTAGGCGTGTTTCCCCAGAAATTCATTTCACCTTATACAAACTGAACGACGATGAGTATACTTATGGTAATAGTACACGTGGAATTAACGTAGTTCCACCTGGCCAAACTGTCCATTCATCAACTTTCTCTTTGCGATTCCACGTATGAACGCATGGTGAACCAAATATTATTTTTAAACGATAAAATGATGGAAAATTATCACAGTATCAAAAGTTCTGGTTAATTTCTCTTTTTTTCTTTTTTTTTTTTCAAATTTCCAAAGGATTTAGCGAGGAACAAGATTCATGGAATATTCTATTATTAGCGATTCTTCTTCCAAAAGATTTCTTCTTTTAAATAATTTCTTCTTATCGTGCGTATATAGAACACCGTCCATAGAGAGTTTCCAAATTTTAGAGGTCTCGTTAAATTTTAAATTTAATTTCGCGTACGGTATCACGGATTGGAAACAACTTTAGTTTTATTATTCTAGATAGAAAATTTGATTCTAACTCGATCTCGAAACGTAAAATCTTTCAGAGATTCTTCTCGATATTCTTAAAACCGGTAAGATATTCCAATTTTAAATCTCTTTCCGAGAGACGAAAATTCGTTTAATGAAATATTCCACCTTTAAATCGATTATCGCGGCCACCAAGTTGATCGCGTTAAATTGAAGGAAAATGCACGCGCTTCACCCCCTCCCTCCGTATTTTCGTAACGTTCTCCAGCACGTCGTTAAGGGTGGAGCGATGCATCAATATGCCTGGCTTGTCGCTCCTACAAATGAACTGAAATATGCTTGTACCTTAGAAGCAGCACAATGATAAACGTTATTACTCGAGTACTTGAAAACATAATTTATATGCGAGGACGGAGGTGCACGCAGTTAAGTTAAATGCATGCATTTCCTGAACGGGCCAAACAAAGCAGGTATATATCTTGCCAAGCTTGCCACAATTTTCCCCTCCAACTTTGTTCCCACGCATGTAGATTCCCTAGTAAGAAGAGATGATGGCAGAGCGGCAGAGATCCGTTTCCACCAACCTTTTCAATTATTCCCGCCCTCCCCTCCGCTCTTCCCCCATTCTTCTTTCGAAATTTCACTCTTTCTCTCCGATTATTACGATTTTATTAGGAGAAAGTCTGTTAATGTACGCGACAATGAAGTAATGGATCGAAATGTTTGAGTAAAATATTTTTCTGTTTTATAATTATAAAAAGAAAGGAGCAAGTTCTACTTCAGATTTCTTATTTAGAAAGATATATACTTTATGCAAATGCTTTGTACATTCAAATATTTGTATTGCGAAAGTATTCGCAATCTATTTATTAGATCGTATATGAGAATAACAAACGAAATAGAGAATTTCTAATATATATCTTCTGTAGAAAGCACTCCAATTATCGCTTTTTTCTTTCCAAAATACTTTTTGGAATCTTTAACATTCCAATCGCTACACAGTTCTACAAATTCCTCCCCCTGAAAGAATCTTTTTAAACTTAGTTCGACCAAGTGTTTCGTCGTGTCCAATTAGGATAAAGAAAAAGAGATTGAAACAAGAGGAAGGCGAGCGAGGCCGATCAATAATCGAGATAATCCCTGGAACCGAGTCCAGAGTGTAGATGGAAAAGTGTTTTTATCGAGTTTTCACGAGGGAGGCAATGGCCGAACGAACGAACGAACGAACGAACACATCCTGATATCTCCTTCTAAATCCAATTGGAAATCGCTTGCGCATAATGGCACCCTCTGGCGAAGCCAATGTCGCGGTCTATCGATTAGCATCGGTTTACAGTCCACCATTAGATTCGATTACGCAGTTCTAGGGACGAGTCACCAGCCGTTGGCAACACCACCACCCGTTGCTCCCTAAAACGTTGCCGTCTCCGTCCATGCCCTCCTTCTAATTAGCCGACCACCGCAACCATTCGATATATGCTAATGTCTCCACCGTAGACCCTTCCGCCGAATTCCACCTTCGCCAAATGCGAATTTCCACGATATCCGATTCGCGCCTGGCCTAACCAGTGACTCCATTACAAGGGGATGGAATGTTTGAAGCGAGGGTTATTTTTAATTCGATAAGAAAAGTTGTGGAAGATTGGATGAAATTTTTTTTTTTTTTTTTTATATATTATTACTAGACTTCGCTTCGTTTTATTTTGATTACATAAACGCTGTGTTTTAAGTCGAGAATCTTGGAAAAACGGAGGTTTTGTTTCGAATCCTTGTGAATACGAAAAATCCTTCTCGATCCGAATGAATCAGTCGCGAACGAAGGTAGAATCGTTTCGAGGGAACTGTCGAACCTCTAAAATCTAACACGTCGTTTCGAGGCGTGAAAAATATTTAATTTCCATTACTCTTCTAATTACGTTTATCTGATGATTGTCTGTGAGAATGGAGGGAACGGATCTTCGCGAAACAGAAACGAGAATAATCAAAGGGAAGATTTTTCAGAAACGTGTTCGAGTTTCGGTCGCGTAAATGGAGGCCGCGAAAAGAAGGGTATATATTTAGGGGAGAGGGAATATGAACAAATTCGCAAACAACGAGGATGTGTGTTGCATCAAATAGAAAGCGGAAGAGGCATACGCCGCGTTTATTTGCAGAACGTGAGAGACGAGCTTTTGATTTATTCCGTCGCCGGTTAAAAATGACGCACGCCGCGTGACCCATTTTTTATTCACTCCCTATATCGACTTCCGTCGATTTCGTCGTATCATCGCGAAATGCCCCTTCTAGAGGCGCTCGCACTTAGATTCTTCTTCTTTCCTCAACCCTCCCGCAATTAAAATTATTCATTCGAAAATTGTGAAACGTTCCCTTATACAGGGTGTATTTCAGATCGAAATATCAAAATTCTTCATCGAATAAATCTTTTTTTTTTTCGAAATTATTTTTTCAATTGTTCGAACTTTTGTGATCTATTTATACTTTGAGAGGGTGAATCTTGAAATTTTTGAGATCGATTTACGATATCAAAGGTCGGAAGACTTTGGATTTTTCTCTCCATTTTAATCGTTTCTCTTCGATTATTATCGGAAAGAATAATTGGGGCGCTTTCGTTGTTCCAATTAATCTAAGATCGAGATCGAAATGTAGCGAGATATAATATTTTACGAAGGTGCTTTAAATGTTGATTAAACACAACTGGTATTTGGATTAAACTCAAGAGTGATAAAGTTGATTCGATGTACCGGAAAGCAGAATATACTCGCATTAATATTCAAAGATCGTATTGTGCCGAAGAGAGATTATATCGTTCCATGTGTACGTGTGTGTGTCTATAATAGTGTCGTCGAATTGATCGCTGCGGTTAGTAGAAATGCAAATTTTATTTAATCGATGCACATAGTCTTCTGCAGAATAAGGGATAAAAATATCGAAACAAGCATACCCCTCGTACTCGCTTATAAATACACCTAGAAAGGAAAAATTATAAATTAAATACAAAATTTCCCTATTATTTCCCGTCCTGCTTCGTAAAAAGATTTAAATATGGAATTTCCGTTTCCATTCCAGAAGACACGAGTTAATTTAACGAACGAGTGTAAGCGGCAATAATCTTTGTTTCTTCATCATTCTCGTCCGTGCATCTAGATCTTTTTATATTTAATAATAACGGTCGTAAAGGATGATTTATTTTAACAACTTCGTTAAAATTTTCCCTAATTATCTTGAGACTGATCGAGAATGAAGGAAGAAGTGGAAGTGAAAGGAGAAAGATCGCAAGATCCCCTTGCTCTAAATTTACATCGGCGTACAATTAAGGGTCACTGCATATATTAGGAGAGGACGAAGGGGTTATAATGGACGAAGTCGCGGGAGGAGTTGATGGCGGAGTGGCGGCCGTAAATCTGGCAGCAAACAAGCGATGTGTAAAGTATGCAAATCTTTAATAGGAAGTGGTCGTGGCAGGGTTAAATAACATTCCTACGGGGAGGGGGATGGAAAAACATTCTACTTTGTGCCGACAATTTGAATACACGGGATATATCATTTTATTTCGAATCCCTTAGAATTCTGTTTTTACTTTCGAACTTGGGAACCAATAATGCGGAGAACAGAAGAGTTCTCTGATTCCGAGAAGTTTCGTGAAATCATTCGCTTAATTTCTTTTAACTCGTTCCTTCTTTATTTGTCTTTAATAGAGCGAAAAAGCGGTGTTTTAGAGATTCGAATTTTAGAAATTCGAAAGTTGGAGCTGTTTTTTTTTTTTTTTCGAATTATAATAGCGTTTTTCGAAAAGGGAAGATTGTTTCTTCGTTTCATTTTTAAATATTCAAAGTGGAAATTAATCAAAAAAATAATTATACACGACACTGTTTCTGTTTTTAATCCCGAGAGAACTTTTTAGAAGATGGTTTAAGATAAAATATAAAAGTTGGAATTACTTTTCTGATTAGCATCATTCGAAGGATTAAAAACAGAAGGAGAAAAATTTGTTCGCGAGGATAAGAAGAAAATTAAATTAATCGAAAACGCGAAAGGAAAGAAATTACAGTATTATCTTATTACATAACTGCAAAACTTGGACACGGTGTAACTGCAAATGATCGACTTTACGAAAGTTGAACAACTTTAACGATTTCTTCTTTTTTTTTTTTATAAATAAAATAAACATTCCCGCTCAACTTCTTCATTTCCAAGAGGATAAAATTCCTCTCTATTTATTTATATAAGAAATATAACGGAATAGAAGTTTCGCGTAATTTCACGATATCCGTTCCCTCCTCTCAACGGGACAATGATCCATAAATTTGGAAAAACTTCACGAATAAATTTTATGCTCTCTTATTATAAATTCGGAAATGTATATATATATATATATATTTCGAAGGATTCGTCTCTTTGTCGTCTCTATTAAAATCGATCTCGTCCAGAGGAGGGGATAAACAAGTATCGATATCGAACCAGGCAGACTCGCTGCGGGCAAGAAGATAACCCTTCCCGTTCGCCCATTCGCCGATGAAAGGTAAATGTTTAAATGTCCGCGAGAGCGGGCATCGCCGATTGAAGTCGATCATTAATTAATGCAGGTGCACCGTGTTTATCGTGACTCGAATTATTTCCGCGCGAATTGAACGTCCATAATTGAGAGAGCGATAAATGCCGCGAAATACCGATTTCCAACCATCGGAAACACGGCCAATGCGGGAAAACTCGGGAGCACTTGTTAAATTTTTCGAGTATTATCGTTTCCTTTCCCTCGTTCGAGCGAGATCGAATCGAACGAAACATCGCTAATTAATTTCCATTTATCGTATTTGTATATGAATGTATATACACGTATAGTAACTCGTGTGATCGAAATTTCTACATTTTTCTTTTTTTTTTTTTTTTTTTTTTTATTTCTCTTCTTTTGGTATAGCGATTTCACGAAGATCGTTATCGATACGCGATTTTCTATCACGATGCACGGCGAGAAGGGGAAGGAAACCGAATCATTAATTTGTCGGGGCTCGATTAGCCCCCGCAGATTAACGAGACGTCGTTGCCAATGGTGGGAGCCCTAACTTGGGCGGCTCTCTCCTCCATCACTGGATTCCTCCCCCTAATTTGTAACGTTAAAACTTATGGCTCCGGGACAATCGTTGCTCCCCGAATAATTCGAGGAATTTAAGGATCATTAGATTTGGCCAGATTCATTGGATTCTTGATTTCAATTTTTTTCCCTTTTTTTTTTTTTATCGAAATAAAATAAAATAAAAAATAAAGTGAAAGTGGTAATTGGATTCGTTCTCAGAACGGCGAGACAATAGGAACGATAGCTTTGGATTTCATTAAAATTCTTCGAGAGAATGCGCTTTCATATCTCCTTTTTATTCTTGCTAGATAGATTCCTAGTCCTCTATAAATAAATATAAATTCAAGGGGAAAAGGAAACTGGCTTTTATGAGGATGTATAGGGTGAACAGGAGATATTCTTTTTATTTTTTTTAGGGGAAGGGGAGAGAAGAAAAATTTGACTTTCGGGTTAAATTATATATCAGAGGGATCAAGTGAACGGGTGTATGTATATGTATAGGTTGGAGCAAAGCGCAGAAGTAGGTAGAAGTTCACGTGATAACGTACACCACGTACAAAAGGCCGGTACAAAAGGTCCGCCCGAAAAAATGTTTCCGTCGCGTGACTTCCGGTTGCATACCCTCTACGGGACATTTATATTCACCGTCGAAAAATTCCAAGCCAGCCTCGAAAAATACTCGGCACATTCCATAACTTGTCCATTTTTTCAACTCCCTGCCACACTTTTCTCCGGTAAATTATTATGAGAAACGCATATGGCCGGCTCGTAGTGTTGGGACAAAGTACGTCGTAAATTGGCCCTAACAATAACAAACAGATTGATGAAAGATTTTTAAAAGTAGAAAGAGAGAGAGAGAGAGAAAAATTGGTTGCAAATAGAATCGAAACTTGATGAATTTCTCTTATGAGAAATTCTTCGTGTTGTTTTCAAAATTAATTTTGTTTTTGACCACTTTTAAAAGTGGCCATTGTTATTCTTACGTAAATTTTGAAAATAGTATTTCTTTGGAAATTGTAAATATTGACAATTCTCTTTATTATATAATTTTTCTAAATTTTATCTTTCGATTACTGTCACGTTTGGATTACCATTCATAAATAAAATTCAAACTCAATTTCAACTTTGATATAAATTTTTAGATTCGCAAATACTCATACCTCGTTATATTTTAACACTTCATCGTCCAAATTCTAGAAAACAAATCTTTCTCGTCTGACTCGACTGAAATCCATAACTATAGATCGAATTTGATCCCATCGCTATCTTCTCTTTCGCGGCTCGTAATAATTCACGGGGCTAAGAAGTACAAGTTGAAACATTTTATGGAGGGATGCGCTCGTTATTTTTCGTGGTTTCAATTACACTAGTGCTTTTTTTTTTACACTCGAAGGATCTCGTTGTTGTCACGTTAAAAAATAGAAAAAAAAAAAAAAAAAAAAAAAAGAAGAAGAAGGAAAAATGTAAAAAATTTTACCGCGAAAATGATATGTTCAAGTTCATGATGCATTTTACGAGCGTGATGTATCCCCCCCCCCCCCTCTTATTTTTCCCTCCTCCATTATTGTCATCGTTGTCAATGCAGTTGCATTTTTCTATCCCCCTTTTTTTTCTTCATTTCTTTTTTTTTTTTTTTTCCCCCCCATCAATTGAAAAAAGGTTGGTTTAACCTTCGACGAATTGCCATTCTTCGTGCGGTCAGTCGATAGATGTCACGGTTAATCGGTTTGATTATTAATTCCAATTCGATCGATCGCATTAATCCCTCCTTGTCAAAGGAATTGTCGCCCGAACGTTAATATATGTGCCGTGCATCCGGCTTTTTAATCAGTCGGCGGCCATTTTTGCGCCGATATTTTCGACACGGTCAAGGAAATACAATATTAATCCGATATTCACGGTTAGGAAAAATATTCCTGCGTTGTATTGTGGCGCGGCATTGTAGCATAAAAGCGGCCCATATACGGGATTAACGTTTTGGAAATTAACTGCCCGTTTACAGGCATTGTGCATTAGTCAACGATGTATTGAAACTTTGCTTACATTTCGGTTTCTCTCGACTCCGCGCGGATTTCGCATTTGTTATTGCGCGATATATATATATATATATATATATATGTATACCTCGGTTTAACTCATTATTACTTTAAAAGCGCGCGCAACGAAATAAAAGCGGAAGCTTTTGCAAGTTGGAAAACCGTAGGATTCGCGGGGAGGAAGAAAAATATTTTTTAATCGTATTTTTTCCTTTTTCCTCTTTTTTCCTTGATCCCATGCTCGAGCCACGCATTTGGGAATATTTAACCGTTTTAAGAGGAAACTCGTTTTGTTGCAATAAATAATAACCATTTCGTTTTCATGTAATATTATACGGTGTTTTAATTGTTAAAAATGATCGTTAAAAAGGGAGAAAGAAAAAAAAAAGGAAATTAATCGGAGAATAATTACGAGAAGATGGAATATTAATAATCTCGATTATGCAACTCGGTTGAAAAATATTTCATTATTATTCATTTCGGAATGAGATTAAAAAGAACATTGGAAAATTTCCCGATCCATTTTGTATCTCTAAAAAGTTGAACGATCGGATTCTCTTTTTCCATTCAAGAATTGGAGAAAATATTTAGCCAAGTTTTTATTACAATTTTACCTTGCAAAACTCCTGCACGGGACACACGAGAAAAGAGAGTAGAAAAATATATATAACCGCGTTTCTTCTTCCTCTTTCTTTCTTTCTTTCTTTCTTTCTTTTTAAACCGCATATATTCAAGGCTAAAGTAAAATAATTATCCCCCCTTCTAACAAAGTTGGACAAAGTTCAATTCGAACGGAGTAACAGTTTGCGAACGGTAAGAGCATTAATTAATTGCTCGATCGCGACGCAAAAACTGGGTTCTGGGGTTCCAAAAGGAGGGTACGAAAGATCCGCAAATAACTCTTCGCATCTCTCTCTCTCTCTCTTCCACAAAGCCTTCGACGGACAAGCGACGAGAAAAGAGAATGCAGGCTGGGAAGGGGAAAAAGGGGAGGAAAAAGGGGAAGGAAACAAGTGGAATAAGGGAGGAAACGGGCTGGATGGAATCGCGCGAAAAAGCGGATGGAGGAGGCGTTCTGCGCTCGTTAAGGGACTACGGGCCGAAATGGATCCGGTAAAGCAACAAGCGAGGCACGTATCCCGGTCTCATCGTCGTGCACGGAAGAAATACCGATAAAATAATGAGAGAATGGGTAAATTCAATTCCACGAAAAACTCACTCGTTTCCAATCTACTTCGCAACCCTGATAACATTTGCAACGACCATCTTTATTGTATGTATATATATATACATTTTTCTCTCGATGGAAACGTGGAGTGCATACTACACCTTCTCCATACATCTCGAAGAATTTCTTCGATTCGAGAATAAAGGAGGAGGAGGAGGTGGAGGGAGAAGGAAGAAGGGTTCTTTCTTATTTCTTGGGACGAACGTTTTGGAGAGAAATGAAATGCGGTTATTCCTTTATTTTCTTTTTTTTTTCCCTCCCCTGACTGGAAAGATATACGCGGGTCCTTCCTTGGAATAATGAAACGGGGAGAGAAAGAATGACGCCCGTGACGTTAATAAACTATGAAACTAACCTCGTGTACCACGCCATCCTGTAACCCGGTTCTGAATTCTCTTCTCTCTCTCTCTTTCTCTCTTGGAGATTATTTAGCCATGAATAAGATGCGGGGGTGGAATTGCATAGAGTTAGGCCGGTCTAAGCGGAAGAGAAAGCGTGGCGAGGTGGAAACGAGCAGACGGTGCATAAATAAAAATCCTTTTCGCCCGTATAACAAGGGTGGAAGTGCAACAGGGGTGAATAAGAAAGGGCCAAGGGCGGAGGCGCGGAATTAGTCGAGTGAAAGATGGCATGGATGCCCTTTTGATTATGCCACGATCAATGATGGTTTCGGTATTTCCTTGTGCTTGCTATTTCTCGATCATTCGATCGAGGCGTTTAATTATATTTAGTGAACGTGAACTTTCTCTAGAGAGAAATGTGAAAGAGGAAAAAAAGAACTTTTAGGTTTTGAACAGTTATTTTAAACTTTATTTCTTTTTTTTCTCTCTCTCTCTCTCTCTTGAGATAATTAATTCAGATTCGTTGGATAATTCGAGATTATACGTCTCTTTAAAAAATAATTATTCTCATAATCGTGGAGCGTTTATATTTGAAGTTTCGAGGAATTTAATTTTTCCTCTTTTCGAAGAAAAAGAAGAAGAAAGAAAAAAATAAAATAAAATCGCGAGAGAACAAGGGTTGGAAATTTCAAATAAGTTTAAAATAATTTCACGTTCAATATTCATTGTTGTTCAATTCTGACTTATCTCTCGATCAATTTTATCATGTCACTCGCTGTCTCTCCAACAACCCGTTTACTACAACAAACGATTTTATTTTATTTTACGCGAAAATGTTTCTCATACCGTTATAATTAATCGTGACATCGATACGAAATCGATGCATATATCGGATGCGAGGTGCTTTTCGGCGATTAGTCAATTATAAATTCCTCGAATCAATTATAAATGGAGCGGCATAAATTTTCTAACATCATACGCATCCTCGTAATTAGTACACCGATCGAATTTCGCGATATCCCCGCACACGAGCCAGAATCACGTTGCACCATCGATAGATATTCCATTTTGTGTCGCTCGAATATTGGCGGAAATTCAAAGATTCGCAAATTTTTTCTTATATCGATAATAAAAATTGTAATAATTTTTCAAGCTTTGTCACGAAATTAATAAGCGGATAAAAAGATATTTCATACGAATGAAAATAATATAACAAACTGAATTAAATTTCTTCAACAAATTAATATATACCCGAAATTATCCAAAGGCGAAAAACCCATCGTCTCTACCCTTTTTCACATTTCTTTAACCTTTAAATAGCATAACAACAACAAGATAAAACAACAATATCCTATTGTTTCGCTCGTTTCGTTTTACCCCAACGTAACGCGTTGCTCGCTACGTAGAAACCGAATGGGGCGAGCTTAATTTCGCCGATTAACCAGAGATTCAATTTGTTCTAACGGCGCATTCGATTCTGTATCGCCTGTATCTATCGCCCGTATTCACAGCGGGGCAAAATTTCGAAGCTTCGCTGCAAACCCTTCGTCGACTCCCGCAGTTGATAACCCGGTGTCCCGTTAAAGCGGGGATGAACGAGGAGTCTCCGCTCCGGATTACCGTTGGGGGCGGGGGAGGTGTGTGTCTCGATTCGTCGGATGGCGCGGGTTATGAATCCCTAATCCTGCGTACGTTCGGTTTACCGTTCGCAAGCAACTGCATGCAATTGCACGGGGCAACGGAGCACAGGGGGGCAACGGGGGACAGGTGGGCCTGTCGAGCCGCGCTGCGAAATTATTGTCTGGCCTGGATCTGGGCGATACAGCCGCGGCCGGAATCGACGTCGGGCTAACGGCGTCAGACCAGGATGACTGTATTCGTCACGGTCTGATTGCCGGATTACGAGGCTTTCGCTTCCAAGGATTCCCCGTTCTTTCGTTTCCTTCGCGGGGTGGTGAACCAGTTTGAGAAGCGTTTACTTATTCACCGATTACTTTTGAGAAGAACAATTGGAGAATATTTTTGAAGAAGAGGATTGGAAGAAGAATGGACTGATATTCGATTTGACCACGTTTTAATCGAATACTCTCGTGCGATCATCGTCCAAAGTACGAAGAGAGAGAATACACAAAGTATATACGAACGTGGTCCGGCTTAATTTCTCGTTTCACCCTGCAATGGATACAGAAGAAATCACGAATTATATTTCCCAGTGGAAATTACTCGTCCGCTTTCTCGCTTCTCAATTCGTGTGAAAAAAGAGAGATACACGAATTATCGCGGAATTAAACGGATTTTCCGATTCTTGGCATTGTTCAACGTATTCCTCCCGAACGTTTTTCGTCTACGTTTCATATTAACACTCTAATCATTCGATCTAATCCGAGAGAAAAGAAAAACAAAAGCGGAGGAGAATGGAAGAAACGAGAGAGTGTGAAAGGCAAAGGAAGAAAAGGAATTGGAGGAATCGAAAAGGGATTCGTTCGACGACCAGTCGAAGAAAAATCGGCGAGGAACGGTAATTTTACGCGATTCCGTAAGCGTTACTCCCCTCTCTTTTTTACTCTCCACGTTCCATTTTTCTTTCAGGGGGGGGGGAGGAGGGGGTGTTACTCTTTCCACCGACGGAAATTGCATCGGCTAACAGTTGAATCGAGCGTCCCCGCCGCACGTCGCCCTTGCCGCGATAAAGCTCACCCTCGAGAAACAGGACGGGGTAAAAAAGAGAGAGAGGAAAGCTGAGGAATCACGCTGACCTCTTCCCCCTCTTCTTCTCCTTCTTCCTCCTCCTCCTCCTCCTTTTCTTCTTCAATTTTATTCCCTCGTCGCTTCATTTTCGCTCGTCGTTGTCTCGATTTATTTTCACGGAAACACGATTCATCTGTGTTCTCGTGGAGAAACAGTTCCAAGCTAGATCTTTATCGATGTATTCTATAGAGATATGGGATACAGGACGTATCGTCGGGTTAGGCAAAGTTAACGCGATCGAAAGAGGTTTTAACGATTCCTGTCAGAGTGTTGTGAAATGATGGATTATACCTGGAGGGAGGGAAATTTTCTATACGGTGGAATTACTTCCGTCGATTAATATCGATATCCAATATTTTTTCTGTTTGCCACTATCAATACACCGCTATCGATCAATTATTAATCATCAACGATATTGGGATAAGATTGGTAAAAATCCACCACGTCGTATCATAAAATTTGCAAATTGTTGGATCCTTCGTTGAAGAGTACCGATATTTACGATTACCTTCAAAGGTATCGTCCAAAGATATCCATCTTTGGAAATGGTTGCACAAAAATACCTTTCGAAATTGCTATAATCCTATTGTCAAGAATGAAGAAATTTGTTACACAACTCCTCGCTTAACTTAACCTTATATTATTCTTCCTCGACAACGATTTATCCTTCTTCCAAGTAAAACACGAGCGACACACACACAAATTCATCCTTCTGAACGCGAGGAATCTAAACTTACACATTTTTTCCCTTCGAAATTCGTCCATTCTGAAATCAAGAATCATTGACGTTCCTCTTTCGTTCGGTTTCGAATCGAGTTCATCCTTCCTTCTGGCGTCATTTTCCATTCCACGTTGAACACGTTTCTCTCTCTCTCTCTCTCTCTCTGTGATCTCTCTCTTCGACGCAAGCTCGCGTGAAGCGCGTTGATTCGAGCAGCAACCTCGTGAAAATTAATTGGCCGAGGACTTTGAACTCGCCTCGAGCTTTCCAGGATCCGATCTCGCGAAAAGTACGCGGCGTATCGTTTCGATCGAAAATAACGGCGAGCAGTCACGTATTCTCGTCACGTGTTAAACTTTCACCTAGCGCGCGTGTGCGCGCGTCATAGACGATTCGAAAATTAATTCGCCGGTAAACTGCACCGATTTAACCTTTAAGAGAATTGGCAAAGTTTGGAGAAAGTTGTTGGAGAACGATAATTTGATTACCGCGCGCTGTCGACTCTCGCGGTGATAGTTCCTTCCCCCCCTCTGTTTATTATTATTTCAAATTAAATTAGAAATTGTGCCAACGATTTTGACTGACAATTTGCCGTGTTTTATATATATATATATGAATCCTCTCCTATATATACGAATTCTTAACTGTCTCGAGGAATTTTCTTTGATCTTTATTGAAAATTTTTGGAAGAGGAAATCGAGACGAACGACTTTCCTCTCTTAATAATAAAAATAGAGTAATTCGAGAAATGGAGAATTTCAGATCCAGACAACATGTATATACATATACATACATTCTCGAATATTTTCTCTGGAACACTGGTATTCTATTCTATTAACGCGAGCCAGAGAGAGAGAACAAGGTTGGAGAATAACGTTCGATTAGCTCCAGAATCGCGATCGAGCTCACCGATTCAACTCTGACGCGAAACAGAGGGAGAAAGATGGATGGATGCATGGATGGATTGGCAGACGAGAGAGAGAGAGAGAGAGAGAGAGAGAGAAAAGGCCATTTTCCTGGCTTACACGGGGGAGGAGAATTTTCATCGGTTTATCGCGGGGTGCAGAGCAGGGTTGGAACATTATATACGATCATTCATACGAGATGAACTGCAATTGCCGGTACTATTTACAAGGAACGAGATAGAATTTTATCCTCCCTCCTCCCCCGAGGGAGAATATTTCACTATGATTAATGATCTCTGTCGACAACACGCGCCTTTTTTTTCTCTCATCCCCCTCCCCTCTTCGTCCATTTTTCTTCATTACGTACGCGAAACTTGAGAACAAGGAAATGGATACACGGAGACAACCAGAGTTTTCCCTTTTTTCTTTTCTCTTTCGCCAATTCCTCCCACCAACCATCATGCTAATGAAACCGAATCCACGACCGCCTCCCCGTATACATTGTTCCTCGGTTAATCGATCCCTGGGCAACAACATCGTCCCTCGTTTAATCGATCCCGGCTGAGATCCGAGATGACGCGTGTTTTAAATATGCATTATGACGCGCTTGTCCGGAAAATTTAATCTCCCTTGTTTCCCTTTCTTTGGAGGGAGGGGAGGAGCTCTTTGATCGGTGGAAAATTTCTCGAGGAGGACGGTAAAGAAAGTAAATTTTCCTTTCGAGACGCTTGCAAGGAAAAAAATAAAAAAATTGCACTCGAATCTTTTTCTCGATTCTAATTTCTCGTTCTTAGAATTGAAAGAGGTAGATTACAAAATTCAAGAAATTCTTTGGAAATTATTTACTCCCGTAGAAAGAAAAAAAGAAAAAGAATTGGATGAATTGGATAGTTGAACACGTAGCGGTGCATAATAGTAGGAAAGTAGGATAGAATGTTATCCTAAAAATAGATGGTAGATCGGCGAGGCTTGATAATAAACACGGAATCGTTGATCAAGGATCCCGAACTCCGTGCAATCGCGCCACGTAATATGAGTATTTCACCGTGGTATCGCGGAAGGGTGTGCGGCGAGTCGCTTGATAAAAGGAAGGAAGGATGGAGGAAGGTGGAGATTAAAAGGTAGAGATAAACCGCGGTAAAACGAGAGATGGATGGATGAGGTAAGGAAAAGGAGTCGGCAAAGGAAACAAAAAAGAAAAAGAGAAAGGAAAAAGAAAGAAAAAGAAAAGAAAAATAGAGAGAACGGGGGGGGATTAAAGAGGAAAGGAGGAGGATTGTGGCGGCCGACCGAGAGGGTGGATCGGGGAAAGAGGGGAAAAGAGGTACAGAGAAGAGAGGAAGGAGAAGAAATGGAGGGGAAAAAAGTAGGCAAAAGAGTTGAGGATTGAGCTGGTTGGCAATGGCGAGCTTTTATCGGCAATCGCTGCCAGCAATTTCCGCCTTTATCGCCTATCAAACCGAAGGTATCCGACTGTGTGCACCACGCCTCGAGGGCAAAACACCCTCGAATTGCGACGGCCTAATGGAGCGGCCAGCTTTACACGTATATACGTGTAACCAAAAAAAAAAAAGAAAAAAAAGAAATTTTTCCTTAACGAACTAATTTCAACTAATTTCAGACTCGCTCGCTTATCGTGTGATAATATTAATTCTCGTTCGACGCTTGATTACCTGATTAGCGAGATAAATGAATATCAGGAGAGTAAAGTCAGACTTGGTAGAAAGCAAGAAGAGCAGTGAGAAAGGATCGTTCGCGTATCGATTCCTCGCCGTATTATATATTGTTTAGGGCGGAGGGTATAAATTAGTTTAAGCTTGATCGATCGCGGTGTAATTGTCCTATCGATTACGCAGCGTCGACGAATAATAAATTCTCGCACAGTGTTAACCGAGCGACATAACTTTCCATCCCGTTCTTCTTTTCCGTTCGAGCCTTGGCGCGGCACGTTTTCCAATAATTCAATTTTTCCGGAAAAGCTACGCGTACGTCGTGCGTACGTTGCATGTCGAAGAAGAAACGGGGCAAAGACTATAAATAATTCCTTCATTTACCGATACAAATACCGAAATTTTTGAATTAAATTCTTTGTTATTAAAATAGTTACAACATAACCTCACTTTTTGACGAAGCTATTAAGATATTATAAACTGGATAAAATATTATAATACTCGATTTAATCACAGGTACAGCGTTCGAAAAATTAGAAATCGAAATGATTGGTTTACGCACGGTATCCAAATAATGGATAAAATAGTACTCTAACCGATGAAATCTTCGATAACTCTTTTCTCGAACTCGTTTTTTCGAAAATATTTCTACCAGATAGAACGGTTAAGCAGGTGGAAATACCTTGGTAAGAGGCGTCGCGAGGCGTTTCCTTCTTTAGAAATTGGTCTCGAACGATGAACGATGATCGAGAGATCGGCGATATAAGCCACTCCCGTCAATGACGAAGTTCGCCATTTGCGAGATTGCAGGCGAGAATTCCTCTCCCTACGTTCCGGAACGAACGGTCGCGGATAACTCTCCTTGGGCGAGTTTTCTCTTGTGTACTTAGGCAAAAGGTTAGAGATGTGGCGCGCGAACAATGGATTTTTCCAGCTGCATTATTCATTCCTCCCTCCTCCCTTCCATCCTACGCGCCGCTCCAATGTATCCTGAATTCGTAGTAATTTAGAGTGAGCTTCGCCGTCGATTACGCTCCCTTTGTGTGTCATCCAAGAGTCTCGTTCGCCCGTCACGTCCCTATTTCGCGACTGAATACATCCGACGTTCCCTTTCCAGTTAGAAATTTTCTTCGATTTAATTCCTCTCCTCTCTCTCTCTCTCTATTTTTACGATCTAATTGTGTTCCTCTTGGATTATTTTCTCGAATCGATTATTCAATCTTCGTCCATTTATCCGTCGTAATGGAGGATCTCTTTTAATTAGAAATTTTTCTTTTTTCGTTACGCTTTGATCATTCGTCTCGAACGATCCGAGTAATCATTCGATTTTTCGAATTCGGTTATTCGATCTCGGGCCGTTTATCACGATGCTCTCTCGCTTTTAATCTCTCATTTCGCACGTTTTCCCTCGAAAACCGCGATGGAAGTGAATATCGAATATCTTTGGAAAACTTTGGAAAACTTTCTCCGATCGAAAAACGTTTCGTTTTTTTCCTTTCTTTCTTCTTTTTTTTTTTTCGAAACGAAAAAATTATTGCAGTTGTGCGCACAAGCAATAACCATCCACTGTGTGATTAAATCTACATTTTCCCCGATGGTTATTCCGTGTTTACAACGGTGCATGCACATTTCGACGCGTTTCGCCATCGTATCACGAAATATTCCTAACTCGTCCGATTTAATAAAAAAAAAAAAAAAAAAACACGTGCATATATAAAATTCAAGACGAGATAATAAAAAAAACTCGGATGAAAATTCTATGAGAAAAAAAAGTATTTCTCTGTACGTGCACTTTATTCAGATCCTTATAGATCCTTCTTTCGCGAATTTTTTGAGAAAATTCCCCCTCTCCCCCTTGCTCGACGAGAAATAATTGGAAAAAGGATCGAGACGATCGATTCGTTCGTACAATGATAAATTACCAACCACGAGCGATACAACATAAACGAGAAAACGCGATTCTCAAGATCCTTCGAGATAAAACCGAACGAACGAAGGAAAAAGTAGAAAGGAATTACATTGAGAGAAGGATCTCCGTGATTTCATTAAACCGTCCTAATGATCCCGCCTTAAAGTTTTCTCCCTCTCTTCGATGGTGGTTATAAGTTATACAAGACGATAATAACTGCTCAACTGTCGTGTCGTCATCGTCGGCGAAAGCTCGTGATGAGAAACAAGACGGCTCTTCCCCTTTCTTTCCTCGAAGGAAAAGTGCAAAACGTCTGGATCAAATTATACATCGCTCTCGGCCTCGTTTAATCCGATCCGAAGAAACTTTATTATCGCGTATACCGGAAACGAATTGCAGAACCGCCACTTGGAAAAAACGATATTCGAAATGTGAGAAAAATATACTCTCGACGTGGATTCGTTTTTTCTTTTTTCCATTGCTCGCTTACACCAATGTTTCACGATAACACCAATGTAGATTAAACGTGAATTAATAGGTAGTCGACAAAGGAAACGAGTTTTTCAATGTTTTCAAATGCTTCGATATTTATGCGAAAAGTGTGAATTCAATTCAAATTTAATATTCCCGCGGATCGAGAAGCGAGGCAATTGATTCGATCAATTTTATTTAATAATAATTTTTTTACGATCACATTTCATCGTAATTTTTTCAATGAATGAAAAATTGTTCGCTTTCCTTCAAACGCGTTTCGATTTCTTATCATTTCAAATGTCCAATCATTTCTGTCAAAACAGTCAAAAAATCGATCGATTCCTCTTAATACTTCTCGATCCAGGATTATTAAAATAAAAACACGCCACGGCATAGATCACGAGCGCACGATGTTCGAACATGTAAGCAAGCATAAAAAAGCATTCGAGCATAAAAAAGAAGAAAGAAGAAGAAGAAGAAGTGTTTCCAAAGACGCGTAGGCGCGAACTTTTGCCTCGGCAGGAAATTCATAGGGAAAGTTGGCGAGCGAAAGCCTCCTCCGCATACATCGGATTATCGATCGAGGGGGGTGGGCAGAGATGCACGCGATGCTTCCGCGGCGTCATTAGCGGTATCGACGCGGCCAGTCATCCCAATGATGATGACGCGCAATGGATTCGGTTCGCACCGAAGATTGGGATTATTTTCGCGTCGCGATTAAACTCGTTAGAAACCTTTCCCCCTTTGATCGGCGATATCGATTTAAAGTTAAATTACGAATTCTGAGAAAACGGAAATCGAGCGAAATATCGATAGGTTTCGAGCTTTCCGAAAAAATAGTATTAAAAAGTTCGTTTGCTTCGCCGTTTCGACGACCATTTCGTTTATGACACGTTCAATTTTATCCTTCCACGGAGATGGAGATGTTTCTGTTTCGCAATGTTTCTTGGGATTTTTGCGTTAGAAATTCTTCCATATAGGAATATTTGGAATATCACGTGAGATATTAATGTTTGGAGTATACCGTGCGCGACAGTCAGGAATGATATTTTTATTTTCGAAAGGAATATTCGAAATAATGTATAATATTCAGAGGTGGATCCATGGTTTCCAATTTCCACGAGATATTCCTTTATTCCTCTTGTTATTTAAAACTGTCTGAATCATTTCCAATAGTCCCAAGTTTCCTTCCATCCTTTTCACTTCTTCTGAAAAAAAAAAATCTAAAAAAATAAATCGTTCCACTTGCGCGAAACATCGGGTATAATAATGATCATGATCGATCCACGTGGATAAAAGATAGAAGGTGTCCGCTCGAAATCGAAACTTATCGCTTTGAGGTCCGCGTGACCGTCGATACTTTCAACGATCGTTGGAGGAAAAAGTCAAGTTTTCGGGGAAAAACGTTTCCGCCGCGGTTCATGAATCCCGCGCCAGTTGGAGGAGCCAGTTAGAAACCTCGAAGGGGGATGATGATACGGCCATTCGATGCACTCTCGACGCGAGAATCGGGTTGACCTCGACGAAACCGGGACAAGGGAAACGAACCACCACCTCTCCCTACCTCTCCCCCACTTCGATTCCCTAAATCTTGTCAAGTTGTACGCGAGCGCATCTGCCAGATGCTAAACTTTCTTTAAGCTCGGGGAGAGAGATCTTGCAAAGTTTCTCCATAAAGAGACGACCGATGCTCGGCTTCCGTTTTCGCTCGCTTTGCTTTAAAGAGGTGACGGGCAAATCGAAGGGCGCAACGATGGAATTGCAACGATAAAAACAGGTGAAGCACACAGGTTTCATCTTTGAAAAATGGAATAAGGATGAAGTACGATATTGTTCGATCGATGAGTGAAAACAGTTGCTCCCTTCTTTTGCACAAGAGATTATACTTGCACTTGCACATAGCATATCGAAATTTATAAAATTTATACATCGATCAATTGTTATCCACGTGGATATATTAAATTTCGGAGTAGAGGAACGTTTCGTTAAAATATAAATCGTATATTTTTTTTTTTTTTGTAATAAATATATAGTGTAAAGAAATCGAATTGGAATTCTATTTCTGTCAACGTTCAAATCTACGTGCCGTACGCGACTTAATCCCATCGCTGGGGAGGAGGGAGGGGAGAGAGAGAGAGAAGGGCACGCTTTACCGTGTCACATTTTATCCATTTATTTTCTCCAACAAACACCAATCTTCGCACAGAATAACCCAATCATCCATTCCTCTTTTTCTCTTTCTTCCATCCTCTTTTTCGATCCCTCTATGCGCATTCGTGTATTCTGTACACATATACGTATATATATTCCTTTCTCCTCCCCCCCCTCCCCCTTTTTTTCCATTCGCAATTTTTAACCCCCCCTTTTCAACCGCCCTATACTACTAGCACCACGTCCAAATGTAAATTATTACCGAATCGTCGCGTCGGATCGACTGGAAATCCGCTGGAAAACGAAATTGTTATCTCTATTAAATGCACGTCGACGCTCTGCGTTAATCGAGTCGCTCATCGTCGTTTACACAACGGGCCAATATTCGCTTTTAATTATTATTTACCGCGCCAGACGATGCTGACGCCATCTTTTTTTCATCAAACCATGTCCTTTATATGTAGCGATGAATTTGCCTATCATACCCTCCTTCTTCTGAAAACGGTTCACGATCGAGGAGAAATAAATATTTCCCGTTAACTTTTTCTATCTCTGATAATTCGTTTAAGAAAAATGGAGGAGGAGGATGTGGAGGAAGAGAGAGGAAGAAAAGATGATCGAGATGATAAGGATTACCAGGGGAGGGGGTAGCGTAATCTCGCGAAAGAGATAAACGCATTATTTATAACATTGGTCCATTATTTATAACAAACTGGATGATTTCACATAATAATAAAAATGGTCGCACGCTCGTCCGTGATCACAATTGCAAACAACGAGTTTAATTCAACGCAAACGTGTTCTCGAACCCTTCGTATCCTCCGCGATAGGACTTCGTTTCCTGCGCGAAATATTCCTGATGCAATTCGAGATTCGAGATCGTATCTTGGATTTTGTATTTTATATAATGCGAGACGATATAGATGGATCTTAAATTCGTATAAAAATTGACACAAAGATTGTTAAAAAGTTTAAAAATACGAGCAACGTGCGTTGATTTGGGGATACGAGATAGAATGCGTGGAATCTTTGGAAATTGGACGATACCCCGAACTTTTAAAAATTCTGTATCCAATCTATTATATCGATTTCTTCTATTTTTTTCGTTTTCCTTTCGTCGACCAGCCATATCACGCGGCTCGTTCAACCTATTTTTTTCCACGCTGATGAGGAATTTCTCCCTTCGTGGTAAATAAATAAAACGGCCCGTGACGGAGAAACATCCCGCGAGACGGGATGGAATACCCTACGAATGATTACTTGTCCATATTTAACGAACCGTTAAATCGAATCCACCATACGATACGTGTATTTTTAATAATAAGCGCTAATGAGCTGCCCGATGATGAAGAACCACGTGTACCTGTTAAACGAATAACAGCGGCCGGGCTGCGTGCATTAAATGATGCACGAATTACGAGACCGCCAGCGCGCCCCCTCCCCTCCCACGTTTACACGTAATTGTCCCGAATTTAATTAGTGTTCCCGGCGTGGAAGAATCGAGGTTTCGCGGGTTGGATTTCAAGGAATATCGAAACCTAGTGGAATTTGATTGAAAGGAATGGAGGCACGGGGAGGAGATGGAAAGAGGGTAGCATTTTTCAAGTTTGGAGTTGGAATTGGATTGATTATAGTAATTGGGGAAAAATTTGATAAAAATTCTTTTTTTAAATGGATTTCAAGGAATTGCAAAACCTATTGGGATTTGATTGAACATGGTATGGAGAAGAAAAGAAGTGAAAAAAAAAACATCATTTTTCAAGTTTGGAGTTAGATTGATTACAATAATTGGGGAAGAATTTAATAAATAGTTGTTAAGCAAATATTTTTAATGATATTCTTCTGGAAAAATTATCTTGGATCGTAAAATCGAAGGGTGCAACGAAAATATCGTTGGAGCATAGAAATAAAAATACGACGGGATATCGCGGTATAAAATTGCGGTATTATTGTATTATTCTTTCATGACTCTGGACGGTGGTCAGCCCACGAGGAATGCAATAATCGAAGTTCGATAAGGAGGATGCCGTGTACTATGTGAACCATGTGTGTACACGAAAATTCGGTCGCAAATCAGGTCAACGTGTTTCAATCCGATAACTTACTATCTATTATCCAACGGGACCTATTATCCAATCGAGCTAGGAATTTGGCGTGTCTACGTGTATTTAACAAATTGGAAATTCTCCCGCAATATCGATATCCTTTTCGATTCGTAATTTCGTTGATACTTTTAATCCCTAACTTCGGTTCGGGTTGAATTTTAACTTTCCCATTTTATATATATATATATATCTCTTTATACAGTCATTCCCACAGAGATTTTAATCGTTGGGATAAATTTTCTTCTTGATTGCAACCTTTTAACCTCCTCCACTTTTAATTTTAATCAAGTCAAAGTAAAATTGAGTTACTTTATATTTTAACAATTCTCGTTAAGCTGCTTTCATTACTGAACAATAATTAGTTCTCGTAAATTAATCCCACCCCTCGAAACAGGGGAGGGGGGAGGAGGGGAGGGTTTGAAATTCGGTCGTTAAACGTTTAACGATCGTTGCATTTTAATATCCCCTTTATACCCTCCTGAAGAGATGACTTCGAATGAGGGAAAAAAAAAAAAAAAAAAAAAAAGGTTAACGCACAACTCGCTTTAACATTTCCTCTGTGGTGGCCGTTCGATGTTGTTGTTTGACCAGACACCGACCCATACTACTTATACTATGTCGACGCGACAACTTCGAAACTTTTCCATCAATTATTTATCGATCGTTCGTTTAATCGATTGAACAAAATTGTTAAAAGATGAAAATTCAAAGGGTAATTTAAAATTTATCTTGAAAATAAAATTTATCTTGAAATAATACCCCGTTTTTCTTCCATACTCGGTCGAAAGTTGACATAAGATCGTGGACAACTTTGATAGTCTCAACTTGCGCTGGGAACCGACAGTAATCCTTTCCTTTCCTAACGAAGTAACGAAGCGCGTAACAAGTGGAACGATTAATTTAAAGACAGAACAAATTTCACTATTCTCTTCTTAATTTATCCGTTTAATTTTATCGTATCGGGTAAGATTAAACGCAAAAAAAGGAATTGTTTATCGAATTTCTAAATTTCTCTATTTCCAATCACTTTGAACAAAATCTATGATCCGTATGATGATCACAGAATTAATATCGATACAATTTTCAAATTCCAAGATCCAAAGGATCGCCTGTATTTGCCTGTATTCGATACATTTAATCCAACGTATATAGACTTTTATAATCGGACTCTCGCCAACCAATGTCCGTTCTTGTCCACCCCGAAAATGTTTGATATCATGATACGGCCAGCCTGACCGCTTAATTAACCTTTCTTTGCCGTCCGCCATTAAACGTCCTCGCGGTAATTGAAATCTCTCGCCCACACAGCCGATATGTTCGGCTTCGAATTTGAAAATTTCTCTCCCCTGCTCCCATTATACGCGCACGAGAGACAGAGAGAGAGAGAGAGAGAGAGAGAGAGAGAGAGAGGAAGAGAGTATACAATGTGTCGCATGTATTATATCAACGGGGAGACCGTTTAATTGTGTGATACATTTTGCTTGGGGATCGCTTAATTAACCTTTCGCAAACGCCACAAATTTTGCAAATGCGCCCGTAAATCACCCGATTTTTCTCAAACGCTCTCTGATGCTCGTCCAATAGCTATCTCCTCCTCGTTGATTTCGACGATGTTGAAATATTAATCGTCAAAGGATCGTCGAAACTATTGTTTCAACTTCCAAAAATATTTTTCTTTTCTTATATTTTTCTTATATATCTTTCTTTTTCTTATATTTTTATTTAATATTATTATGAAACGTGTCCATATTCGCACGTCCACCTGTTAAATAAAGACTTCTCAAGATATTCCCTGTAATCCTCGAACGACAACGAGAGCCGCGAAATTATCCGAACCATCGGCCCCGGGTCAATTAATTTTAACGAAGGCGCAGCCTCTCGGAGGCGGAGGGCATGTTTTATCGGGGGAAGACGAAGCGTCATCCGGCTACAAAGTGATCCGACTCGCGGCGAGACGGATTGTTATCGCTTTCGAAGCTTTTCACCCCCGATCTTATCGATGGACGACTTATCGATGCGGCATGTCGAGGTATCGAAAAGTTGGAAAAGTTGTGATGGTGAGCAATGTCGGTTCTCGCCTCAGGAGGACGAGAAAGGAATGTTTGTGAATTGTAACTTTCATCAATCGAGCTGATTTCGAGCATCTCTTTTCGCGGATGAATGATTTATTAAGCAGTGCGTGGTCAGAGGAGTTTGGCACTCTTTAAATGAATTTTAATAGATAAAATTTTCGTAGCTTGACTTGATTAATTTGGAAATATTCGATTTATTTGGTGGAAGATCAATAAATCGTATATAGATAATTTCGAGGAAAAACTCGATCCGGCAAATTTTCTTTCTCTTTCATCG
This sequence comes from Apis laboriosa, assembly GCF_014066325.1. Lineage (NCBI taxonomy): Eukaryota > Metazoa > Arthropoda > Insecta > Hymenoptera > Apidae > Apis > Apis laboriosa. The sequence continues at coordinate 5,054,035 of NW_025222592.1, forward strand.
TTGGAATGTAAAATATTTTCACGAATAAGAGCGGATCGGATCCGTGGAACTGAGGATGGGCCGTGAACGACAGGATAAGAATCGACGAAGCATACGATGCTCCTCCACGTGCAATATCAAAAACTCGGTGGAACGCGATCTTATACCGATACAATCGAGAGTTGAACGCTATAAGGATAGTTATCGGCTGCAGCTGCTCGTTTTCTTCTCGCCTACATCTCTGAATAGCGTTGCCATTCTCGAAACGGGTTCCGTTCAGACCGAAACAGAAATGCTAGAAATCCACGACGAATCGTAAAAATGGATAGTTCTTGTAAAAAAATCAGAAATGGTTATTTTCATCGTAGGAGAAACGCGCGAAAGATTTATCTTATCTATTAACTTCTTCGTTCGATTCAAACGATTTACTTTTTTCTAAAGTATTTCTATTATTGCGCATAAATAATCTATTCTCTGATATCTTTTCAATCTATAATTATTCAATATACCCAACAAATTACAATACAATACGATGAAAAAGATTTGGTGAAATAAGATCTACGTTCAGAAACAATGGATCAGCTTTGCAAGAAAGAATAAGATACTCTAAAAATAAGATTGAAAAACTTATTTATAATAATTCGAAATAATTCTTACGACCACCCTCCCTTAAACGTCCCCTTAAACACATCCAATGATCCGAATCTATCTCGAGTATATATATATATAAATATATACGTATTTTTCCACCAATTAAATTCCTGGGACAAGTTCATGGGACGGATATGATTAAGGGAACCCTGGGAACATTTTGAATTACGAGCGCGACAAATTACGGCGAACGATATCGCGGTTCGAACGTATGAATAACGACACGGTAATTATAATGGCGCGTAATTTCCACCCTTGCAATATCTTTTCGCCTATTTCGAGCTCCTGCCTTGGATCATTTGATAATTTATTCAAATTATTTATTCCATTCATATTATTATTCCGTGCCATTTTCCAACAACGACCGCGCAAAATTCGAATACAAAGCCGTCCAAAGGCCAAAGTTTGGCTTTGGGGTTAAAGGGGTTAAAGGGGTCGAAGAAACGCTTGATCGTTAAACTCCCACGCGTTGGTTATTTATCACGACTTTTCGAAGGTGCACAATTCGCGGAAATAAACGGGGGTGGTAAATCTGGAATAACGCTTTTAGGTAAATAGCAGTGGCGCGGCAGTTCGACGCAGCTGTGCTCGCCGCGCTTTGAGCCCGAACGGCGTTAAAGCCGTTTGTCCTTGGAATTTCTCGTTTCGAAAACGAGAAACCGATTGCCGAGAGGCAGTTGTTGTGTTGTGCGTGTGTTATGTAAGGGTGGGTGGAGGGTGGGGAGGAGGAGATGAACGATCTTCTTTCGTTCGCGAAAGGTATAAACGGATGTTTATGAGGCGGATTGGGATTATTTGCTTGGCAAATTGGTAGTTTGTGAGCGTTAATTTAGAGATACGTTAGCTCGCGATGTTTGATCAATTCCTGGTAACGAGACAAAGGCAAATTTCTGGTAGAAATGCAGCTGCATTGTGTTTTGTTTTTCGAAATATTCGAAAATATGCAACGCTTGCTTTCGTCAGAAAATTTATTTTCTTTGTGCGTTGCTGTGTACGTTATCGTGACATATTATTATCACATCCTTGGAATTTATTTTAGGAAATCTGTATTAAATACTAATTGATTCGAATATAAAATTTAATAAAATTTAATAAATTCGAGATTATAGAAATTGTTCTTGAAACAACGCGACGTTTCTTGAATATCTTTTTTTTTTTTTTGAAAGGTGCTTTCTTGTCTACATTTTCACATTTTGTCGCAAAATTGTTTCAAAACATTGGGACACCTCGTACGATGATCCATCGTACAAAAATAACATTATGTCGTTACGCTTGCAGTTTACGATGTACACGAAGCTTTTCGTGTATTATTTAATTTTTATTCCAAAACGTCGATCCTGTCGTTCACTCTTGTTTCTTGAATGCTGTAAAAGAAATTTATGAAAATATCAGTCTTGTGAATCTTCACCACAATATTTTCAAATATTTCGAGACATATTTTAAAATTACATTCTCGAAATAACTTTTCTTGTTCCTTTCTTGAAAACACGGCATCATTTTAATATCTCTCTTTCTATATATATATATATATATATATAATTCAATAATTCAAATAATAATTCAATAAAAGAGATCTTAAAGATCCCAACGAAGAATATTCGTACATTCATCATTTCTATAATTAAAATATAAATATTGCAAATAATATATCGATTCGAATCGTGGAAAAAACCTCTCTAAAATTCTCGAAGATTATATCCTACTAATTCAATAAAAGAAATCTTAAAGATCCCAACGAAGAATACTCATCATTTCTATAAAATATAAACATTGCAAATAATATATCGATTCGAATCGTGGAAAAAACCTCTCTAAAATTCTCGAAAATTGAATTATCAGAAATCCAGTTCCAATTATTATTATAAACACGCAACGAAGATCCATCAACTATCGAACCGTTGCCAAGTATATACGAAGCTTCCATCTCGAAAATTGAACGATCTTATACTATGTGTTTCACGCGCGCGCTACATTACTCTGCATTACTCTCCGTTGTGCATCAAGAGGCGCGACGGCTCTGTGTCTAACTGTTGCAGCTGTTGAGAGCAGCAGTCGCGATCTCAATGTATCGGCTCTGAGGATCTGCCTCTTCCATCCAAACGCGCTTTTAACCGCTTTCCAACCCGTGTACGCATCCCGCACACGCTCGGCTTCGAACTTCTCTGAGAAACGCCGATCCGAGACTCGACTATCTGCTGCTTCTCTTCAACGTGATTCGTGGGATTAAGCGTTGGATGTAAATAGGTCGTTTCTCGTTTACTGGCTCTGCAGTAACCGGTCAATCATTGCTTGTAATCAGTGATTAGATTAGGGAAGAACAGGATTATTTTATTTAATTGGAGAGGATTAATATTTTTTTGGTTAGTAGTTTTTCAAAATGTATATAGGTTAGGTGGGTGCACGAAAGAGAAGGGAAAAGTGTAAGAGAAGGGAAAGCTTGGGGAAAGGTGTTTATCTAGTCGGAAACAGTGGTTGTAGCGTTTTTCGTTCGAGTGTTGAATAATCAAAAAATTAGCTATTAATTCGTGAACACTTATTACAGCGAACAGAATATATTTAAGTATTGTAATCCGGTCTTTGAAGTTTACTGTAATAATCGGGGAAATGCTAAGCAATTGTATGGGTTTGCTCGTTTAATTGGCGCCATGAAGATCCAGCTCGATTTAATGGCGGAGAACGGAATGGTAATTGGGTGATAATGCATTCGTGGCTTCGGTGAATCCTCGTTCGCAGACTTTCGCCAGTTTCCTATTATGGGAATAGGATCTTGGCAAAATTGTTTGTTGCGAGTGATGGGTTCGAGTGTTGCGCGAACAGATCAAGTATCCTTTTTCTTTCTTCTCTTTGAGATTTCTAATTTTTAATGCATCGTACTCGCCTATCTCCATTCCAATTAACGAACGAAAAATTTCTAATAAACATCCAAACGATACTTGATCATCTTCCAACTATCATAAGTTTAGAACACGAGCTAGCAAACTGTCGAGATGCAGAGCTTGCCAGAACACTAGTTGCAGTTTCCAGAGAAACGGAGATAGTTGTTAATACGCCGTGCCTGTATTACCCTGTAACTCGAGACAGTTAAGTTACGTTTAAGCACAGAAGTTAGAGTTGACAACTATTTTTAACGAAACTATCGATTCGAAACACTGCACAAGTTCAGTTTGTGGATCAATCTCCACGCCATTGTATTCCGTCACGGCGAGCGATCATTCGCCTCCTGTTCCCTTCAACGTCAACTTCAACTCGCCGCTTTTATTAAACCCGATTCGTCGATGGAGGAACGATGATTTCGGGCCGATACACGACGGCTGATGGGACGTGTGTGTTTTCGATTGGCAACGAAAACTCTCTAATAGCATAGATACCGTTCGTGTCAGTCCAATAATGTTAGACGTTGGTCGGAGAGTTTTCGACAGCTTTCAACCGGGAGTTCCGCGGAGTTTAATATAAATAACGCAACTGAGAGGCATGAAGAAGGCGCAATATGTCGGACGCATGCCGAGAGTTTACCGCCACTTATTTGTCAATGGTATCGAGTTCTTCCCTTCGAATGATACGATATGAAACTCTGAACAGTTCCCGCTCGTAAAGTTGAACGGTTGTTTCGTGGTTGTGCACCATGAATTGAAAACTTACTACGCGGCTCTGAATTCTAGTTTCCACGACCTATAAACGTTTGTTATTGCTTTGCTACGTGTTGTTCGCATTTGTCGATACGCGTGTGTCGATGGAAAATAATAAAATGATCGTTTTCTGTCTGATTTTCTCTCTCTCTCTCTCTCTCTCTCTTTCTCTTTCTCTCTTTCTCCTTGTCTTGTTTCTCGTTGTTTGCACAACGAATAAGGGAATGCGCAAACTGTACAAAGTCAGAGAGAGAGAGAGAGAGAGAGAATTTTTTTCGTTTCAAGATTCTGTTTTCAAGCGTAATAGAAATTGTGCCGTAATTTTCCCTTTAATGTAGCGAGTGAATTATAAATTATTTTGCTCGTGAAAATGAGCGGAAAATGTGGGATAAAATTGTTTCATTCGAAAGGTTAATTTTCGAGGAAATCGAATTTAAAAATTCATCGATTACATCGTTTGTAATTACTTTTTACCTGTACAAATGCACACTGTTTCAATTTTTCATTTCGAAAATTGATCGATCCCACTTTTAAATTCGGTTCATTCAAAAAAAAAAGAAAATCTCAAACGAATAAATTTTTTTTTAATTTCAATTCATTTTTACACTCGTTCAAAAAAAAACTCCTCCTCGTTCGATACCCGTTATCGTCGCATTATACGCAATATTTGTGCACAATCGGACAAATGTAAAATTAACAAACGAAAAATAACGTTTCGATAGAAAAAAGAAACTAAAAGTCAATTTATTTTTATTTTCCCGTTTCGTTCGACGATTCTTCGATCAATTAACGATTCGTCCATTTATAAGATCGTTCGATCCCATTATCCATTTCACAGCGAAGCAAATTAACGAGGACGCGATTCGATGTACGGAATAATCAAACTGACGACGTTAAACAGTTTAACGTTGCTCCTTTGCACGAACGTTCCGATCGTTGCAGCTTGCAACAACCTCCCTCCCTCCCTCCCACCGTCTTCCAACCCCAATTTTATACCAGAGGCGTCTCTCTCGTTCCAATTTTCCTCGACTTTTTTCCTCCCCCCTCGGTTTATGTATTCAGGTTTCGCGTGGCGAATTTTTTTCCTCTCCCACCCCCTCTTCTTCTCCCTCTCCTCCTCTTGAAATTTATCCATAATTCATAATCCGGAGGGAGGGAAATCGGTCTTAAAATGTTTAATGAGTTTAACGCGCGTTATGCACGGGGGCGAAAAACGCCACCCTTTTCGCTTTCCGCGGCCGTGCTTTTGGGCGAGCGCCAAAAGCGCGGTTAAGAGACACAGTTGGCAGCGCGAGGGAAAATTAACGCGGCCGGTAGACCAGCGAAATTGACCCCACACGCTCGAAATCCGCTCTGTTGGGATAATCTAGATTCTCCGGTCTGGGGCAAATTAAGCGCTGTCTTCGAAATAACTGTCGTCGTCGTGTTCGAGTATAACCTGTAAAAGATTAGCAGTGGAAATAAACGTGATTGGTAAAAATTTAATGGATTGGAGAAATTAGGGAATGGATGGATGGAATAAGGTAGTAGGAGGTATTTTTTCTTCTTGTTCACGTTTGGTAATTCAATTAATTGGAATTAAAAAAAGAAAGAAAGAAAGAAAGAAAAAAAGAAAGAAAACGTCGAACGCAACGTTCGTTCATTCGTAAAATGTCACGCGTGACGGAGAAAATCCAGATGATTACCATCGGTAGATAAACTGGTCGATAAAAAATAAAAATTTCTTTTCGACGTTTGATCCGTTTGAGGATAAAATGGAAAAAAAAAAAAAGAAACGATGAGGATCGGCATCGAGAATAATAATAATAAAAAAGAAAGAAAACCATTACCATTTTTTTTTTTTTTTCATAATTTAGAAACTCGTTATTCCGCGTAAACGTTGCATCTCGAAAAAGCTGTGGAAGAGATCTAATGGCTCGAAGATCGAGGGTAATTATTCGTTTTCACCACCTAACGTGACCACTTCTGCCTGCGTAATACCACCTTTTGTTATTCTTTTTTCCGGCCTCCCTGGCTAAGACTAGCTCCGTCGTCAACGTACTAAAACTTTGTTTCAACTACCTCTCGAGCCACGAGTACCCGGTCTGGTAAAGTGGGTCGGCTAATTAGTTGGGATACTCGAGCCGTTCGCGTGTTACATTTTGCGCGGATGAACATCCTTGCTTCTTTATTCTCGAATCGATGGCCGCCATTACATCCTTTGGAATTTAAACTTGGGGACGATAAAAATTTAGGGACGGATCAAAATCGACTGGCGAATCGAAGATAATTCAATTTCATCGAGTCTCTCCGCGAATTCGCGGAAGCAATTCTTTATTTTCTGTGTACAGGAATGTGTTTCACGGAATTGGTGTGTAATCGAAACTTCATATAATCTCGTCGCTGTTTCTTTAAACGAAATTAAATTTAAACGTCTGAATCTATTTAGAAACGAAGAAATATGTATATTTAGAATATTAAATTGGAAATTTATTGTTTCGAAAGGTATTTCAATTTAAATATACGTGATTTTATCTTCCTGATTTAATTTTCCACCCAGTTTAAGTGCCCAGTTTCGTGAAACAAGCGTGTACACATAACCATCGCCTTAACAATTTACATTCGGTACGCTGCGTATCCACGTTTGCTCAAACAGTTTACAAGACAAACGTTTCTAGGTTCTAGGAGCTGCGAAGCTGCGAATAAACATTTAACAGAAGGCTATCAACTCGATGCTCCCGAATCGCGTGATTTCTCAATTCCGCCGCCTCCGCGGCGTTGTTGCCACGATGAATCAAAATCCATCCAACGTCTTGCACGCACGTGTTAATGGAGTGCACGTGTTAACACGAGGCATCCAACGTTGAAATACGATTTCGACATTTTAAGCGGTATACGGCTCTTTCCTCGACTTTCTGTCTATCGTTGTTGAAAGCACGCGCCATTGTTTTCCGGTATCTGCCGATGGTGTATCCGCTTAACAACCGCGACGCGTTATTTCGTTGCGTTGTCGAGAGCTGTTGTACTACAACGTGCATGGAAAACACGTTCCACGTGAGAGCGAAACCGCAACCGCTGCTTTTTACCTCTTCCTCCAGCTATCGAGCTGGATGCAAGAGTTTCTTGCATCCAGAGGACCAAGCTTGCTTTTCTAATGGAAAGAGATAAATTTGGCTAATATTTCCGATTAACGCGGATCTCGAGTGAAAGGGATGATAAGAGGCTCCGATAAGTAGCCATCGATCTCTCTTCCTTTTCGTTTACCAAAATTGTTCGGCAAACCGTATCGAAAATCTGGATTAATTTAACGATATTTTGTTCCAACAAATTTGAGAAAATCTCCCTTCGCGAGCATTAAACGTCACCCCAATATCATCGGGTAAACAGATTTCGATAATACAGGGTTTAAATTTAATTTCTACCTAGAGCGCCCTTAAATCCTTAAGACTATCATCGACCAACGCGTTGGTTCATCAATTTTTCACCCCTCTCGCTCTTCCATTGTTCCCAAAAAAAAAAAAAACAAGATCGTTCGGAAGAAATGTTAATATTTATCGCAATACTTCCAATTCTTGACAGACAATTATGCCTGAAATAAGACGTCGTAGTGTTAACATGAAGAACAAAGTCCCTCGATGTGAACAGAACACCAAGATCGATAATTGATATATATATATATATATATATATATATATATATATTATTAGGCGGGAAAAATTACCTAGATGAGAGAGGGATTCGAGTGTCCCAACAAATAAGCAACCCCTTATCTCGTAGGAAGAGACGTAGAAGACCACTCGAATCAACTTGTCCCGATTCAAAACGTTCAATGGAACGTCTCTTGCTTGTATTCAGATCTTTCCCTCGCCTTTTTCTTCCTCGCTCGTCTCGAGAAGGTTTATAATATTCGAAACAAATTCGCCTCCGTTTTTTTTCCTCCCCCATTTATTTGTATCCATTTTGATCGATATATCTAAAAATTCGGTGCCCAACACCGAAAAAAAAAGAATAATAATCGGTTTATACATTTTTTTCTCTTCATTCTCGTTCTTTCGTTCCGTTCTCCAAAGAGAGAAATTTTCAAACTCGTCTAAATTGCTTCTCCCCATATTTCCTTCCTTCGTTAATTCATAATTTTCAAATTTCGTATTTTTATCATCGAAATATATATATATACCGGAATCAAAAATTTAATAACATCGAAAATTTTATATCGAAATAAGTTTTAAGGAGCACCCTCGAATATCTCGGATGGATATCGGTTGAGCGCGCGGGGAGCGAGCCAGCTTCGCTTAAAAATCGCCTCCTCCCTCCCTCTCCCTCCCTCCCTCCCTCCCTCATCGGCCGTGTTATTAAAAAAGGGCCGGGTTTACGAGATTCCGCGAGCGTCTCGGCGTCCATCGTCGCTTTTGTGCGTTGTGTTCCATTAAATTCATAAGGTTTAATTAAAAACTCGTTTATGCTCGGTGCACAGGTGAAACGCTCCGCGTTCCTAAAGCCGCGTGGTCCAATTCCCACGAGTGGCCGCTCGAAAAATGGAAGAAAAAAGGAAGAAAAAAGAATGCGAAAGGAGAGAGAGAGAGAGAGAGAGAGAATCGTTCNTTTTTTTTTTTTTTTTTTCACCAGTCGTGTCAAACTTTTAATCTCCACGATCGAGATCTCACATCCACGGCGTGTCGGCGCGTGTCGCGAATTTCGCCGAGTCGAAAAATGCGCCGCCATCGCGATTATTGATTTATCGAAGCCTGCACCGCCATGCGTCGTTATTGCATTAGCTGTATAATACGCGCTCGATCTCGTGCCCGTGCTGTTACACCGGAATTTGTTGTATCGGATATTTGGCGTGGATTCCGCGCCGCGACATTGATAGATCGACCCGCGGAGCGATCCGCGAACTAGTGTTCCCCAACTTGGCCAACTATATATATATATATATATATATATATGTATACATATAAGCCATGGTGATTGGTGCATTTTTTCACCGAGTTCAAGTTTTATTGTCGTCGCTGGGAAAATTGAAAGTCTAGAATTGTCTTTGCGAGATGCAAGGTAATTTAATTCAATTCAAGAGGGAGGATTGGAGAAGAGGCTTAGATTTTTTTTTTTTTCTTTTCTCAGAAGATCGATTCTCTTCCATTGATGTCCTCGATATCATCAAAGAGAACGTGAGAAAATTTTTATTGTCCAGCCAGCATACTTTATTTATACAAATAATTAATAAGATTACACTGGATCGGCGGGATGACGATAATAATCATTATTCTTAAGCGAATAGGCGAACTTGGAGACATCCCACGCGATCTCGCCTCGATTGAGCATTGTCTCGAATACTCGCGCGCGCTTAATTCGAGATAACACGTTGTTCGCGAGTATCGATCGCTTTGTCCGACAATAAATTCCGAAAAATAGATCTGTACAATCGTTCCTATACCAAAGCTGCTCTTTTCTTTCTTTCGTCGCGTGAAACCTTGAATCGGTATACGAATGTGGAAAACGTTCGATTCGATTTTTCGCACGACAGTTTTTGGACGAAATGAAACGAAAAATGCAGCAGTCGATTAACGAGCGCAGCGAAGCAATCGAGATCGTTGCTCGTCCAATAACAGCGAAGCTTCGCCCATGATCTTGGCACTGGTTCGAACCAAGAACAGCAATTGGTATTCGTCCGTGACTGTGAGAGGTGCCCTTGTCCTCACCAACGCGTGAAGCACGTTCGCCCTTTCCAGATCCAACCACCTTTGGAGGGTGACCTCCCTCTCTCGCGGCCCGCCGAATGTCACGTCCGCGGGACCCCACAGAGAAAATTCCAGGACTGATTTCACCTACGCGTGATAGCTCGATTAATTGGTGCATATTTATTTCTTAAATATTTAGAAATTTAGAGTTGGAATCGAGAAACTTACGAATTTTGGAAATATATTTAATTAGCGTTCTTCAACGCGGGTAAATAGAAATATTTTTCGCGCTAAAAAATTGAGGGAAAGAATCGATCTTCAAATTAAAAATGAAATAATAGATGGATGGTAGCTTCTATTTATTTGCAAAGGGGATAAATAAATAAATGTCATTCTGAGAGTTGTACCTGGGACAGGGTAACAGCTTTCTCCCTCATCAGCAACTCCTGAATCACGGGCAGCTTGCTAGCCAAGTTGAGCTGTTGAAGAGCGACGAGGGCGCATTGGCACAACGAAACCCTCTCCTCCTCCCTATCCTCGTTCGTCTCCACGTTCAATCTGTCAAACGTTATCGAGCAATGAGCGAACCAATTTCGAGCTGGCGTCGAGCAAGCTCCTTCGTTCTCGCGTTTACAGACCCTTGAAGAAGATAGAGCCTGTAATAGGCGTCCTTGTCTTCCCTGCAGAGGACCACGTTGTTCAAGCTCCTCGCCGATTCTTCGATTCCTCGCGCCTGAAGGCTCTTCAACGCGGTGACGAATTGAAGAAGAACGAACGACGCTTCCCTGATTGCTCCTTCCTCGTGGGGATCCCTGCTCGTGGCGCCGAATAATTGTATCGTGCTCACTTGGAGCCGCGGCAGAACTGAAATGGTCGCTGAAACAATCGAGAATCGACTTGAAGAAAAATTTTTTAAAAGAAAGAAAATGAAGTTTACTCAAAGGGGAACAATTTGCTCTTCGAATTATTTGCAATTACTTTCGACGACTTTGTTCCATTTCTTGGGTATAATTGAGAGAAAGATATGCAAACTGAAGAGAATAATTCGCATTCTTGAAGGAAATCAATTAATGTAATAATTTGCATGAAGAATTGAATTCTAGACGTGACGTGATAAGAATGAAATACCTTCGAGTTGCTTGTTCGTAGGTAAACACCCGTTGTCGATAATTTCCTTGGGTGGGCTGTCTATAAACTCGATTATAGGTGCCAAATAAAATTCCTTCCGCGACACGTGCGTGGCCAGATCGAAGGCGATGCACAGGGTGACGTTCAGCTCGTTCCACGTCGCCGAGCAAAATATTCTCCTGCCGACCGTGATCGACGTATTGGCGTCGATGCCGAAGTGGCTTACACGTGGGTTCGTATTTTTCAACGCTCGCAAACCTGCCGGCACTTGGGGCGTTTGGTTCAGCTGTGTAACGTAAAATGTACGATGGCTCGTGAAAATATTCGAATTGTTCGCAATAAATTGTCTACGATAAAAATAAACGGCGTGAAGATTACATACGAGAATGTTCTCCTTAACAATGAATAACGCAATCGAATGTAACATAAATAAGAGCAATCGATTTATTTTAAAATGAAAAAGTCTCGAATAAAAATCTCGGATCTTGTATATAAAGATTTGGAGAGAGTCTGAAGTGAGAAATTGAAGATAAGTTGAAAGAAACAGGGTGGGGAAAAAAAAAAGGAGGAGAAAATACCTGGTCAAGGAATTGCGCGAGAGCTTCGTGATTCGCGACCACGACGGCACCGTAATTATCCTCGAGGCTTCGATGAACTATACTGCGACCTCTGCGTTGCCTCAATCGGCTTATCCTTAATTCGTCGTCCTTATTCTTCCAGTCCTGATCCTCCTCGGGACCCTGCATTTTAAAAATTCCATTATAAATTCCGCGGCGGTTGTGCGGCCGATAAAACTATCTCGAAGTAAAATTGTTTCCCCGGGATCTTTATTAAATAAGAAAAGTCCAGGCCGCGAAACTTTTTACGCCGAGTAATAAAGTTTCGCAAATGCCGTGAAATCGAGTTGTGCGGTAATAAAATCGCTGGGCCCGCGCTAAGCAGCTGTGAAACCGATCCACCATGTGAAAAAGTCAGCAAAAATGAAATAGTTTTTGCTCGAAGGATAAAGAAAAGTGTCATAAGGGACACTAGTCAGATTTATAAAGATTTTCTCTCGTTTCTTTCTAATACGGATAATAATACAAGAAACAACGCGATATTAAATCTCCTATTAGCGACTTCTCTCTCGGATTCTATTCGACTTCGATCGGAACGGATCGGCAATGTTCGGCACATATCGTCGGCTCTAGTCGGCATTGCTCGGCAATGCTCGTTATAGCGGTCGGCGTCGTTCGATAATATTCGGCTCGTATTGACGGAACCGATCTTTTGTGGCGGTTTTTTAAAAAGAAGAAAAAGAATAAGAATTTGTAACGAAAGAGCGATTTATCATTCTGTAATTCTAGCAACAAAATACCATAATTTTTAGCCGAAAATTTTGCAATCGCAAAATGCTGTTGCAGCAGCAAATATCTTGGATACTGGCCACAATTTTGAAACTAATATAGAGGTTTCCGAACAAGTCGATATCTCGCGTGACCGCCCACGTCCAGTTCGAGAAATACCAAGAGATCGTACCTCATCGCCGGTGTAAAAGCTATACGGAGCGTAGAGCTCGCTCTCGGTCTCGCTGCCGCAATATGGGAGCGAGGTCGATCTGACGAACGTCTGATGATGAAATTTGAATTCCGCACCGTGTTCCATCGCGTTGCTGTCGGATTTCCTCTTGCAGGTGAGATGAGATCCGCCACCGTGTCTGAGCTCGAGATTCGAGTCGCATTCCGGCGAGCTGGAAAGGCACTCGTAAACATGACTGTCGTTAGACGTCTGGAAAAAAATGTGAAGAGCCAAGGAAAATTAGTCACCCATTAAGAATAAGCGCAATTTTTCGTAAAATATACAAATTATACGAAGAAAAATATTATTCAGAGGCAAATTATCCAACCTGTCGTTCATAATCCAAATGGATTGTGGCTCGCAAACAGATCATTGCTATTTTCAAATAATGAATTATTAACAGTTATATTACTTATTTACCGTATCATAGCAATATCTTTCATCGTTTCATCGATGGAAGATATTATTATTTTCTTACCTTATGGAGAAAATAGAATTTCAATTCTAAAAGAGAAGTAGTAAAATGCTGTGCCAGAAATTCATAGTACTCTGATGCTAGTAAGAAACGCTCGTTGCACAGGTATTCCCATATCTCGTATGAATTGCATCTCAAGAAAAGTTAGAAAACATTGTGCCACAATTTCATAATCCTCCAACAACTAAAGAAAGAAGTTTCGTTGCTCTCTCTTCCACGCTTTGCTCTGGCATAAATAAGATTCGAGACAATTTATTTCAATATCAATCGACAAAACGGACAAAAGATCCAAAAGAGAAAAAAGAAAAAGAAAAAAAAAAAAAGAAAAACCCCCGCCTCGTAATTTAAGAACACTTCGATTAATAAAAAAAAAAAAAGTTGAACGTCTCGTTTCTGCCCCTTGAAATTCTTCTGAACGTGTCTCCTCGTGCTCCCTCGTGCACATCGCGGGAATGCCCGTTAAAAAATCGTTAAAAAACCCATTGATAATAGCATTACCAGTGAATCGGACGTGGGTGGCGCAGTAGCGGGCTCGTAATCCTGATTAAGGGCCGGTGTCGAGGATCCGTGTTTCTTGAGGATCGGCTGCGAGGTGGCTTGGTCCCTCATGCTGGCTGTTCTTTGCGGTTTCGAGGGTGCCAACGAGCTGCGCACCTCACCTGTAACATCCTCCGCTGCTGCAGGCACGTCCGCCATCGTCAAGCGCCACAAGGTTAGTACCACAAGACACAAGGCATTGTCACAAAACAGGCTAGCTACCGTACTAGCGTGCTAAGGAGTTTTCGTTTTTTTTTTTTCGGCTAGAAAAAAAGAACGCTAGACACGCGCTAGCGTTTTATGAGGTATGCGGAACGGTTTTGCACTTGCGATGGAACGGGGAGGGGGTTGAAGCGAGAATCGAATATTCTCGCTCGATATCTGTCACAAGATCGGACAATCTTGGATGATTCTTCAATCGTTCAACGAGAATTATTGTCTCGTTGAATTACTTGTCCGCGCATGATTACTCGATGATTTATCGATGATTCGGACCAGAGCTGTTCAAATTCTTATTTTAAGAAGTTTTTTTTTTTTCAAGTTTCATTGGAATTGGAAACGAGACGAGGAAAAATATTTCTTCCAGATCTTTGATCGCGATGAAGAATAAATTCTTAATAATTTTCCGTTGGAAAATTTTGCTAACGAAATAAAGGATAAAAAATTCGAAGAGGACGATTTTATATATCGATATCTCGTATTAAAGCAACAATTGCTGAACAGCACTGGTACTATAGATAATTTATCATCAAACGACGAGAGTCGTTCATAATCCATTCAACCCTTTACCTTCTGTTTCTCCTTTCGAAGTTTTCCATCGATCATGGCCGGTTTCTATTTAGAATCTGTTTCAAATGTAATTGCAAAATGTTTGCCGAGCGTTTAGATACCGTCCGTAATACGTTGCGTGTATTTTCCACCGGCAAAGTTTCGATAGAGGCAAAGGGTTAAATAGAGTTGCAGAAATTCCAGATTGGAAACACGGTGAATTAAGTGGGTTTTCGAAGTTCCTGCGCGGATCATCGGGAATGCTGGAATTGGCATTCGTAACCACGGGCATTGACTAAAGGTAGTACACGATGCTAATATGCAATCAATACATGCGGCGTTAGTTGCACCCAGGGGCGGTTAAGGATACACCTTGCGCAACAATCCTACCCACCGGTTTCACACGTCACCGCCGATGTGTTTACTATTTACAGCGGATTTTGAGGGGATGAGATGAGCACCTCTCTACCCTATATAGCCGTTCGATTCTCGCAGCCAAAGCAATCTCGATTCCGTTTCACGCGTGGACGAAGAGTCCAGTTACCCTTCGAATCGGCGCAGAAAATCTTTCCTTTTCAACGATTATTTACGTAGAAAATTTATCTAGACTCCTCGAAGAATATTCAGTTCGAGAAATGATATCAAAAAAAAAAAAAAAAGATTAACTTTCAAAAAGTTTTCCTTTTCAATTTAGATAGAAAATTTAGATTAGATCGATATGTTTTTTGAACTCTAAAATCGACTCTTGGAAGAATATTCCATCGATTTAAAAAATTTATATCAAAAAATAAATTATCGACGATTCAAAGTTAACTCAGTGGAAGGGTGTCGAAAACCCGTTTAAGTTTAACTTTTAATCCACGTCCCGCTGTGAATGAAATTACGAATCGATACGATGGATAGTAATATTAAAGGAAAAAAAAAAAAAAAAGAGCGAGGCGGAGAAGAATGGGCGGAGGAGCGAAATGGGCGGATGAAAAAGGGGATGCGTATGCAAATTCTGGTGGTCTTTGAACGCAGTCTCATCGGTGCATGCGGTTAACGATGAAGCAGCCCCCAAAATCGAATCGCGCGAATAGCCGCAATCCAATAACAATCGTTATCCAAGGTTTTTATCGAGGTTTTCTTTTTCTATCTTTCTTTTTTTTTTTTTTCTCTAATTTTCTTTCGCTTCGTCGTTTCGCATCGTCGAGGCCTCCGTTCGTTCGTCATGAAGAATGAGGGGAATATCACACGCGTTGGATAGAGAGATACTAGTTTCTAATCGGACGGGTGCAACGAACGAAAAATAATAATAAAAAAAAAAAAAGAAAAAAGAAAAGAAAAAAAATCAGAGACTATCACGTGAACAAGAAAATAAGATGTTTCTTTCTTTTTATTTTTCAGACAACAAACATTTATTTCAGACACAGAAATTCGAGATTACAGAATCTTCCAATTCTATTATTTTCTTTCTATTTATTTTACAAAACTTTGTTGTTCGTCGATTCATACAAAAAAATGATTTAACGCTTGTTTCTTCGAAATTCGTTATTTTTTTTTTTTTTTTTTTTTTTTTTTCTTTTAAATCAGCCATTCTCAAACTTTCTGATCGCACCTCTCGCCCGTGGAGGCAGACAACATTCGCTCGGTGAAAATAGAATTATTTTCCGTATCAAAATGGCGACGAGTCGCGCGACAATTATTACGCGTGGATATTCGCGGTTATCGTCGAGAAAGAGAAAGAAAGTAGTTGTAAAAAAAAAAAAAAAAAAAAGGAAAGGAAAGGCGCGAAGACATCACTCGCGATTCAATTCAGCGCTAACAAAGTAATAAGTAATAATGGTAATAAAGTATATCACAGAGAATCGTGAATCCTTCGTACAATATCTCTAATAGATCGGTTAGTCGAGAAAGGTAGTACACTGGTAGAGTACAATAAAAAGTATAATATAATAGTCTTTCGTGGGGGATTAGTAGTAGTAAGAGGATAAAATACAAAAAAAAGGAAAAAAAAACAATAATAATAATAATAATAATAATAATAATAATAATAATAATAATAATAATAATAATAATAGAGATAAAACGCGTATGGCATATATATATATAGCGAAGTTTCAAAAAAAGAAGGGCGCATCGAAGAAGAACATTATACGATATGACTAATTCGCAGCTGTTCATCGATCGTGTGTAAAACGTTCGTTGAAGCGAGCGGCACCGTCGAAATCGAGAAACGGAAAAATAAGAGAGAAAGAGAGAGAGAGAGAGAGAGAGAGAGAGAGAGAGAGAGAGAGAGAACGAGAAATGAAAGAAACGGCAATTTCACGACGACCGTACGTCGACCCGGCGAAACGAGGAACGAAGAAAAAAAAAAGAAATGATAAATCGTGAGGGGAGGTTAACCACCGTTATCCAGCGTTACAAGGATTATTCCCGGATCGGACGTACTCGCAAAGAAAAATATGTGTGTACAGGGTGTTAGCATATTTGTTGAACGATTTTTGGAAAATGTCATATCATCCAAACACGGGGGAAAAAATATTGGTAAGCGATAATGTTGAGAATGAAACTTTGATACAACGCAGAAATAAAATATCTAAATTAAGCGATTTTATTCATTCAATGCGGCGCGAAAAGTCGGAAGGAGAGTGCAAAAACAATCGTAATACAATTGATAACAAACGTATATGCAAAGTGAAAGCCAGATATATGAAAAACTCCTTTTTCTTAGATAAATTTATAACACGTTCGCAATCACGTCACGATTACCCGCGCTTGTATCCATCGCAAGATTAAATTACTCGAATAAAACTATTCAACCTTCGTTCGAATTTATCGTTATGTCTCTTTTCCATAATCGACTCTTCGAACATCATATCATCCGCGAAATACATTAACACCCAGTATATTATTTATCAAAAAAAAAAAAAAAAAAAAAAAAAAAAAAAAAAAAAAAAGGAAGCAGCTGGCGCGCGAGGATT
Source organism: Apis laboriosa (assembly GCF_014066325.1). Taxonomy (NCBI): domain Eukaryota; kingdom Metazoa; phylum Arthropoda; class Insecta; order Hymenoptera; family Apidae; genus Apis; species Apis laboriosa. The sequence continues at coordinate 5,071,376 of NW_025222592.1, forward strand.
CGTGTGAGTATGGCTGTTACAACATCGAGAGAGAGAGAGAAAGAGACTTGTGGATAATCATTAGTTACATTGTATGGGCCTGAACTTACCCAGATTCGCGTAAATCGAGTCTGAGGTGGTCGAGGCTGCCGGCTGCCAGGACGACGTCGACGACGAAGACGACGAAGACGACGACGACGACGACGATGACGACGAGGAGGATGTTGACGAGGAGGAGGGGGGGGAGGAGGACGGCGATTTCGAGGATGACTTGTCGCTCCTCGACGGTAGTTGTTTGGTCTCGACGCGTGGCGGTGGTGGTCTGACCGGTTTGCTCGTTGGATCCAGTCTTGACCAATCCTCCAGGGACTGGTTCCTCGGCGGTGGTGGTGGTTTCCCCGGCCTCACTGTAACATCGGGACGAATATCGTTAGCCGGTTTACGACGGTTGTAAATTTGGCGTCGCCGTTCGGAGAATTCAAGCGCCGGCCGGCCGAGGAAGCCATCATCCCAGGAAGCCCGCGCCTCGTATATTAGCGCGTCCTCTTTGAAGAGGACGTCACGTGGGCGTGACGTTGAGCCTTAATAATGCCCGTGGTACTTAACACGCGTTAATTAAACGACGAGATCTTAAGGAATAATTATTCGAAATTGATTCGTATTTTTATATAATAATCGTTAAAAATTATCCCCAATTACCCCATACATCATTATTTTCAACTACTATTAATATTTTCTTTTTTTTCTTTCAAAAGCTAAAGTTTGAATCCTGCAATGTTATAAGTTTATTATTTTTTTATATCGTTCCATGTCACCTCTATCTATCGAGTATCACGAAATAAACAGAATTATCGTCAAACCCTTTAGGACGCTTCCACCTATTAATAATAAAGCGTCTTTCGAAAGAGAAAGAGAAAGAAAGAGAGAGAGACTCACCGGCGTGGGATCCGTTGGACAAGGGGGATCGAGTCGCCCTTCCCGCATCGTTCCTGGGACCGCAGGAATCCGGTTGATCCTCGGTTATCCTGGCGATCCGATCGTTGCCCACCACCTCGACAGCAGCGCCATCCAACTCGAGGGGGTGTATGATCTCCAATCGGGGTTTCGGTTGCGGGGTGGAGGGTATCTCGTCGATCCTGGAACTCGACGCGTGCCCACCCCCGACCATGTCCACGTCCTTCCTCGAGCCCATTCTCAAAAATCGTTTCAACGAGAAACGGGGCCTGCCCCTCTTCTTCTCCTCCCTCACCTCTGATTGCCCGCTCGTCAGATTGTCCTGCGACAACGAGATGCTCCTCCTCGACGTCGGATCGTTTGCGGCCGTTTGGGCCGCGGCCGCGGTCGGATCAGGCAGCTCGGACACGGCCTTTCGAAATTTCGGGCTGCACGAGGAGGCCCTCTCCCTTTTCTCCTTCTCCCTGACAACCGGCGAGTCCGATTTGAAATTGGCGCCGGGATTCCTCGCGAACAGGCTCGAGGTGGAGGGGGGCAATAATAACTCCTCGGCGAGATCGGCCGGCGGCGGTTTCGGCGCCATTCTTCTCTTGTTGTTGTTGGACGATCGTATCAGCTCGACCGCAGCCGAGGATTGGGCTTCCGTCGCTTCTTCCTCGATCTCACCGCCCTCCTGCCTCGGATCCACGCAACAGTCCGTTGCCTGATTTCTGCCGACGCTCGAACTCGTAGTCGTCGACTTGTTGCCGGCCGAAATTTTCGAAGGCGCGGTCTCCACGATCGTATTTTTGGTTTCGACGACACCTTGGCGACACGACGAAAGAGACTTGGAGACGTTGTTGTCCCGCGATCGAGAATGGATCTCGTTCGTCGAGGAGATTTGTTCCGCTGGTTTTTCCGTATTCTCGACGAGAGAATTCCCTCGATTTTGATCCGAAACTCGCTCCTCGGACTTGTCTTCGGTTCCCGTTAATCGGCAGGCAGTCGTTGTTGGTTGTTCCGCGTTGGTCGGGACACCGTTCGCACCTGTGTGAATCAGAGCCGCGGAGAGCAAACGCTCTCGTTAATTAGAGCGGAGTGGTTACGACCGATCGCTTGCGCGGATCGTTGCGACTAATTAGAGGGGTGGATTTACGCGGTCGTGCCATCTCCTTATCGGTAGCAACGATAATCTAACTATTACGGAATTATCATCCGATCCGATGACGATGACACGATTTTGATCGGTGACGGATGGATCGGTTTCGAATAGTTGGAAAATTAAAAATTAATTGCGAGAAAAGTGCTTACCCTCGTTCCGACCGGACCTTGCCGTCCCAGAGCCTCGTTGAACCGGAGAAGAAGGAGGCGGCGCGCAATTCTTCTTCCCGTCCACGGAATTACTCTTGGCCGGGAAATTGGTCGGCTTCTGCGGGACTAGAGGCTTCACCTTCGCCTCGGAATTGATCGCCCCGTGCAGGAAGGACGGCCTCGGCTCCGTGACAATCGGTTGCTTGTTGAACGTTTCGGCTTGAAGAAGGGTCGGTGGAGGGGGCCTGGCCTCGACAGGAGGCGGTGGACTCTTAGGAAGCGCGGGCGGCTCAATCGCCTCCTTCTCGTCCTCCCTCCCATCCGGCTCACCCGCCGACTCTCGACTCTCCCGGAAACCGAACGTTTTGTTCTTCTTCTTCTTCTCCACCTCCGCCATCTTGCGCCCCCCTGGGGGGTTCGCGCGCTCCTCCTTGCCTGCCACCGCCTTTCCACCCTCGTCCGCGCCAATTTTACTCGCCTCCTTCCCTCCCCCGATCATCATGGATCTGTCGCTCTCAGCCGCCTCTTCGGCCTCGTTCTTCGCCAGAGGCGTCAGAGTCAACTCGATACCCTTGTCCGACGTTCCGTCGTCCATCCTCGATATCGCCTCGCTCGCACCTCTCTTCATCCCCGTTTTCGTGAAATCGTATTCGATCCTCGCGCTCTTTTGCGACGTCTTTTGTTCTTCCGCTCTCTCGTTGCTCTTGGTCGCCTGGCCGCGGCAAATATTCTTTCTCTCCGATTTACCGGAGGACGCGGCGTCCAAATTCGTCGTCCCTTCGACCCTCGCCTCGTCAATTTCGTTCGCCGACTCGTTCCGTTGAACCACGGAGATCAAATTGGCGGACGCGATCAGCGGCATGTCCACGATCTTCTCCATGCTCGATGGATATTTTCGATCCTTCTTCGCTTCCTTCTTCGACTCGATCTCGACTTTCTTCGCGCTCTTTTGCACCTGGAAGGGTATCGGAGAAGCATTTCTTTAATTATTCCTCCCCTGGTAAATAAGTTATACCGATTTTGATAACATCTCGAGTTTAAAGAGAAACAAGTTGTTATCGGATCGAAGGATTCGATCTTGAAATGAATTTCTGAAAAAGAGAAAGAAAAATTTGACGACCAACCTCCGCCTTCTCGTTGTCCACCGTCGTGGTTTTACACTTGGAAAAATTGGTGAACCCGTTGACGAACCCGTTCACCCTCTTGTCGCCGGGCCTCTTCGCCGTTGGCAACGATTCGTCGCCGCCGAAGGGCGTCACCGAGACCAGCAACGTAGTCTTCTTCCCCTCCGAGTCCTTCTGTATCCTTCCAAGCATCAGAGACGCGAACGATTTGCTCGACGATTTACTCGACTCGTTCGCTGCCACGATCTCTGTCAGATTGGCGGTGATGGTGTTGAAATTGGTATTGGCGCGCGTCAGGTTGCCCAAAGCCCTTTCCTCCTCGCTGTCTGGCGGTATCTCGTCGTCCCCGTTCAGGGACTCGGCCGTGTCCTGCTCGTCCTCCTCCTCCTCCTCGTCGTCCGAGAAGAAGTCATCGCCACCGTAACCGATTATCTCCGTCAAATCCTCCGTGAACGTTACGTTCTTCTTCCTTTGACTCCTCTGGGAGATCCCCTTCCCCCGCAGGATACTCTGAAACGTTTTGTCGCAGATTTTTAAACCTCGAGACGTTATTACGCGAAGATCGATTCTGGAAAATTTCCTTCGAAATTTTAATGGCCAGCAACTTTTAATTATTAGAAAGTTTTCTAAGAAAATGCAAATGATAGGAGAATAAATTACCACGATTCTCCAGTTGACAGGCATGTTGAGTTTTTGCTACTGATCTCGAGGAGAATCGATCGAACCTTTCTCTCTCTCTCGAGAGAGAGAGAGAGAGATAAAATTTCCAGGCTCGATCCCTCAAACCTCGGAATTAAATACTATCGTTGGACGGAGTTTAAGCAACCGATCGAAACTCGTCTTAACCAACTTATAATCGTTCTGTCCTCTGGTATTTGGTAATCCTGGCTGATAATTCGAGGGGATAATTGCCGATTTTGAAGGAAATGTCTCGTTATCACCTGGTGTCAGGAAATGAAAGTTTCACTCCCCTCGCTCCCGAAAGTTTTAGGAGGAGCAGCCGGCGCGAAAACGTTATTTTTCTCGTCGTCGGGGGTTGAAGAAAGTTTTTCGTATGGCCTTTTAATGAAAACCTTCGCCTAATGAATTATTCAACGGAAAGAAAGAAAGAACAGAGGTCTCTGTCCGCCTATTTTCAAAGTCCGCGCGTCCAAAGAAGAGCGTGCACGGTCGAGTAGCCCACTAGTTTTCTTCCACAACGTACGTACGCCTCGAACGACAACTCGTGTTTCATAACACGAGTGAGCGGATGGAAAGGGACAGCGGGACGATCGAAGTGACGCTGCGAATTCTTTCGAAAGCGACGAGTCGACAAAAGCTTCCGTCTTCGCGCGATTCTTCCTCGCCTCGAGTTTCAAAAAAATCTCCTCCTTTTCGAATGTTTCCAACTCGTTCGTATTTTTTTTTTTTTTTTCGTTGGACGATATTTCTCTGATTTTATCTATCTTTCGGAGCTTTGGAAGTTTTCGGATCAATCGCAACGATGTACGATCTTTTATATGGTATAAATATCGAACGATCGGGATGATCTTGAAATAAATACGAAGTAAATAGAAGAAGAAAGGAATAATTTTGATTTTATCAGAGAAGAGAAAAGGTACATGGAAATAAATATTTCAAAACAAAACATTGGCTCGAAACGAGAGAAGAAAGAAAGAAGGAAGGAAGGAAAAAAGGAGAAACATTGTCGGATGTGTCATTTTCCATGCCGCCGGATGTCGAACTCTAAATTAACGATCGGAGAAAGTGATTGGAGGAAACTAGGTTTTCACCGGATCGTTTTCTCTCCGAGCTTGCGAGTTTTTATTGCTCTTTTTCTCAATAATTTCCCACGAGGCGCGATTTTAAAAACGCGTGGGCATCCGAACGACGGAGTTTTCTTTTTCGGACGGAATGCGCCCACACACGCGCGCGTAAATTCTGCTAGAATAACGCCTACCCTCACGATTAAGCGTTTCGCGCGAACGTTGCATACGTCAGGTAAATTTAGTACTTCACGACAATTTGACACGTTGCAATATTAGCTGTGTAAGATGGAGCTGATTTTTTTCCCCTGTTGATTCCTTTCTTTCTAACAACTCTTCGAGGAATGATCATTTAGGACATCGAAATATTAGTAAAACATTTTTGGAAAGTTACTTCTTTGGAGATTCTCGTCCCACCTCGTTTAATAAGAATTTAAAATTTCGCGCATAATTTATATTTTTGACAAAGATGGAAGAAGAATGATAAAGAAGAATGCGAGTTAATTAGTTATTCATTGTTCCTCGAATAAAATATAATTCGACAAGAAGATATTCGGATCAGATCGTTTTCCGTTTCCAACGATACAATTTTTGCAATGTTAATAAAAGTTGCAATTACCTTTAGTAATAGGAATCTCCATTTAATTACTTTTTTAGGTCACCCAGTGATACGATGATAAAAAGAGAATTACAACGCGAGTTTATCGTATAAACTTGATCTTCGCGTAAACGGAGGAGGAATTGAGTTCTCGCGATTTCCACGAATAGTGGAAAAATTCGTTTAATAGGAATAGAGTGCTGTGTTCCTAGAGATTTTTCCTCCATTACCGTTGTTTCAACATCTTGCAATCGAATCCCCCCGCCCCCGCCGGTTCCGTGCGTTCAACCGGAATTCCAGCGCACGCAAGTGGCCTCGCACAAGAAAACGCGACTCGAAACGAAGGGGGAGAGATATAAGATTCGTAGGTAAGAAGCGGCAGGTTGAACAACAACAATTGGCGCGTATTACGGTCCGCGTGGTTACACGGGAATCCCATCTTCTTGCCACGGAAGGCGGCCAGGAAATTGTTGACGTAGGAGCGGAGGTTCCTTTGCTCGAACGACCCAGTTTCGTCGAAAGGCGTTGATGGCGCGCCCCGTAATTGCCCGCAAAGTGCAATTTTCCATCGAGAAAAAACAATCGACTTCGAATGATCGATCATCGATGTTAACCATAACTTTTTTATTCAGAGTGAACGAGAATATCGAAGGATACGAGAAATATCATATTTTCATCCGAATTGGAAAATTTTTGGGACAAAAATTGTGATTATTAAATTTTCTTTCTTTTACACGTACACTTGCTACACGTAATTATAAACGAATTTTTCTCTCTCAAAAATTATTCAAGCTCGTTCAAAGGTCGTATCACGTTTCGTTCGTTTCAACGTTTCTGAATATTTTTTTGATCTGTAAAATACCTGTAGCTTAAAATTATCAGTCTTGACATGGTTCAGAGCCCTGCCTATGTTCACCCTGAACGTCTCTTCCGGCGAGGTGTGCTCCTCCCGCGGCTTGAAGCAGTTCGAACAGAGTTCCTTCTTCCAAGCGTTCTGCACGAAGCGGTTGCATTGTGCCGTGGACATCGTTGCTTCACTGCAGCGACAGCGAAAGTCCCGTTACATCATCACCCTGAAAGGAAAACGGGCGAAATAAGTGGTAATCGTCCAATTCTTTAACCGTCGTGGCGTTCGACGTGTTCCGCTCCTCCTCCTACACGATTACGTATTTATGTATACACTCTTCGTGATCCTCGAAGGGATACGTTACGATATCTGGTTGATTAATCGACCAGATATTTTTCGTGATCGAAACATTGCGGTAAATTGGCCGCGTTTTCATAATTGACGAATAATCTTGTGGCGAGGCGAAAAGGTGGTAATCGTGGCTACGATGAAATGAGATTCTTGGGAATTTCTAATTTCGAATTTTCTAATTTCTGTATTTCAGAGATGGATTATTAGCGTTCCGTTATCTTTTGAAGACATTCTACGCTTCTGAAGATGGAAGAGTCGAATATTGTTCTTCAAAGAGTGGAAAGATCGCTATTCCTTTTTTTTTTTTTTTGTTGAGGATAAAAAGGGTGGATTAGTATAGTAGTCTTCTGAAGAATGGAAATGTACTACTTTGGAAAATGGGAAGGTCGATCGTTATTCTATTTTATTCTTTTTTTCAAGGAAACCAGAAAGGTCAGTTCCGTCTTTCGAATGAAAATTCAACAGAATCACTATTTCCTTGCTCAAAGAACGAAAGGATCGATCAATTTTTTTTTTTTTTTTGGATAAGAGTCAATTATAATTTTGTCTATTGAGAAATGACAAAGAATCGATCTTTCAAATAATTTCAATAGAAATGAGTAAGATTCCAACAAATTTTGAACATTTTATTAGATAGATTAGAGTCCATTTATCGATAATTTCCCCCTGTTTGGATTGATTCAATTATTCGTACGACACCCTATAAACAGTGATGCATCGAGCTAGTAAATTTTCGAGAGCACAGTCGAAAACGCAATCTCGCGATACTCAGCTCTTGGATAAAAAGATAATTAAGCGTCTCGTTCTTTTTGCACGGCATATCTACGGTAGAAAATTGTTTGCAGCAAAGTTTAACGAAGTACTTTACCGTTCAACATCGGCAACAAAGTTTGAACGAGTCGAATAAATTATCCTAATTAATCCAGAGCTTCTTACGTACGATTTTTTTCGTTTCAAATCGAAAGAAATGTTTTCTATTATCGTGACTTCCGTCGAAAATGTAGTTTGTTTGAAATATACAATTTACGAAGAAGCTTTACGACTCGACCCGTGCATCATCCTTCTTTTTATTAAAACTAGAAACCATTAAATTTTCTAATGGAACGGGCAACGAATAACGCCCGTGAGATGTAATTTATATCGTTTCAACGAGGAAACGTTGAGAGAACCAGAATTACCGTACGTGTTCTCGAAAATTTCCCTCACGAATGGCCACGTCGCGCTCGAATTTCCTCGTTTGAAATTCAAGATACGCGACCAAGTCCTTTCACACGTGGATTTTTATCCTTTCGCGCAAACTTCTTCTCTTCCAACTTTCCCTCCTACAAATGGAAATCTATTCCCCCGCGAGTTTTGTTCTTCTTTTCGTTTGTAAAAAAAATCCTAACTGGAAAACTGACGAAAAAGAAAAAAAGAAAATAGATTCGCATCGAAATTACTCTTCCAATCTTTTCGACATCTTTTCAAACCATATCTCGTGATCGAAAAACAATTATACATCCGCAAAGAGGCGAAAGAAGCGAAGGTATACCAATATTCTTTCTGAGTAAATTAATTTTTCAAACCTCCCCCCTCCTTCCTATATCTATCAATCCGGGGTTCTCGAACAGCTGGGGTTGGAAATCTCGGCGGTGGTGGACGATCCCACCGACCGAAATGTCCCAGTCACATTAATTATGAACGACATAGTGTGTAGCATCGACAAGGTTAATCCAAGCGAGAGTATGCTTTCCTGTCGACAGCGGCCACCGTGGAACGCAATCAGGACAATTGACCCGAGCTGGCCGCTCGACTGAATAATTGCCCCGCTTCCGGCCCCCGCTTTTATCCTCTTCGCCTCTTCGCCCGACCCCCGACATTTAGCCAACGATACCAACGCCCGGCTGATCGTGACGCCTCATCGCCTGGCAAGATATCCCTCTCTGGGATAGAGGAGAGAGAGAGAGAGAGAGAGGGAGAGGGAGAGAGGGAGAGGATCCAAGATGGAAACCCTTCCGTGAGTGAGGATCGTTCGAACGAGACGAGGAGGAAGAAATAAAAAAAAAAAGAAAAGGGAACAACTTTGGTTTCGTCGAGTGCATCGATTTCGAAGGGAAGGTGATAAGATAAACGACGAAATAGGGTTTTGGTAATCCAGGGATTGGGATTTAGAAAATTTTGGTCGAATTTGGATGGATTTATTCGTTGGTCGGATGAAAATTTTGGCGGGAAAAGGACGATTTTGATGCAAAATTCCATCGAGTTTCTTTTTTCTCTTCTCCAAACGAGCTTGGAACAATTCGATTCGATCTTGATCGCTTCGTTTCCCGCCTCTCGTTGTTCCGCGCAAGAGATCTCGTTCAAAGGTAAATGTGTTTAAAAATTGATCCCAATTTATTTTGCAACGCTGTCACAAGCAAACAGTGTTATTAAAAACGACATTTCCAAGAACTCTTCTCTTCGAACGAGTTTTCAAGATCAAGGCCGTCGATATCGAAATCCAATATATAATATCTTGGAGACGCTGCTGAAACTCCTATCCCAACAAATATCGTTTATTCACACCCGTGCAATTAAAAGAGAATAGAAAATCCATTGTACAATTAGATAACAATCGTGACGAAATTGTTGATATCAAACGTATTCCTATATATATATACATTTAATACACGCCCTAGGAAATTAATTCCTATTCCGATTCTCGATCAGTTCTCGGATCAATTCAGGTCCAATTAATTAAAACTGGGTGACTCGAGCAGCTCGAATCGTTACCCAGCGGGGGAGGGGGAGGACGTTGATCGGCGGAAAAAGAGAAATCAAGGTCGACCGACCTGCTATGACCGACCGGCCGGCTCCCATTACGTCACGCGCGCTCGATGGAATCGCGTGTTACGCGGCGGACGAGTTGTTGCGGGGAGGGGCGAGGGAGTAGAGACGAGAGGGAATTTCGTCGAGGATTCCGCAAACAGGTTCCCACGACCAGTCTAATCCCGATGGAACGATCCACGTCCACGATCTTTGTCAAGGACAAAGAACCGTAGTGACACGGGCGCGCATTAACATGCGCGAGAGCCAGGCGAAGCCAGGCCAGGAATAAAGTACCGTTTCCAATCTCGATGATCCGTTACATCTTCTGCGTTCCGTCCTCGACCGTTGGAATCCCGTCCTCGAGGGGGAGAGGAGGAGGGGATCAGGACGCGGTGGAACGAACGTTTTCTTCGTTTAAAAGCTCGTTTCGTTTCCGGTCCCATCTCTCCGATGGGGGTGAGAATTATTGGATCGGATTCCGTCTCTATAAATGCAATAAAGTTTCTCACCTTCCCGTTGTTGGTCTCGAAATATCGCGCTGGGAGAAAGTGATTGGGGATGAATTTGAAAAGAGAGGTGATTGTGCGCGCCTGTCGCGTTTGCTACGCTTCTGATGAATGGATTTTGCGTGGAGAGTTGTTCGTTGAATAATATAACGCGCGACAACGGTCATCTTTCTTTCGCAAAAGACTTCGTAAAAGCGAAGCTCTTCTTCTCTCTGTGAATATATATACACTTCGCGTGTATACATTAATGCAAATAGAACGACGCAAATTTAGATTTAGATTTATCGGGGATATCGTGAAATTTAATTTTTCCTCGAAATGAAAATAATAATAATTTACGATATCGATCTTCAAAATTCCTCCCTTCAAAAATCCCTTCCACTCAAACATATTATTAAATATAAAAATAGAAATAATATAATAATAAAATTAATATAAAATAATATAATAATGTAATAATAATATTATTAAGTATAAAAATAGAAATAATATAAAAAAAGAAAATTAATTGAATAATATTATTAATATTATTAATATTATTATAATTAATATTATTAAATATAATTTAAATTATATATAAATATATAAATAATAATATTATTAAGTATAAAAATAGAAATAATATAAAAAAAGAAAATTAATTGAATCAAGGATAGAAGGAATAAAACGGGATAATTCGCAAGGGGCGAATTTCGAATCCTTTGGAGAAAATGTTTATAAAGGGGGGCGAAAAAATATGGCCGGTCAAACGACGGTAAGACGATAATTTATCCACGACACGATGGTGTACATACCACCCGTGCCCAGAAAGTCGTAACAACCTCGTTCGATCAATTTCAAGGAAATTTTTGCTCCATTTCTCGCGGACCGGTCGGTGACTGGCTCGCGAGGGCATCTCGCCGGCATCTCTCGAGGCACGAAAAGAAAAATTGAAGGTGACGGGGACAGGTTACGCGTTCCTGACCGCCACCAGGATAATCTTCCCCCCCTCTCTGGACGATCGCCTGGAACGGTAAATTCCATGGGCGCAAACCTTGTCAATTGCAGCGGATTAATGACGAAGAGACTGCGTGTTCCTCTCGAGGATCGGGATCGAGATCGAGACGCGTCCCATCGAGATGGATTCCGCGTACAGATGGAGGCGGTCTTCTCGAACGGGTGGTTGAACGTGTGGTCACGCAATCAACCTTTTTCTGGTTGAAATAACCGGAGGATTCTGGATGGTGTCTTGGCCGTTTGTGGTCTTGAATGTATATATGTATGTATAGATCTAATTTAGTATTTTTTTGCAGTGAATCATTACTAATCGTGATACCAATATCACGAGAATTATGAATTTGGAATAGAGAAAGTTCCTTGATTGAAAACTGTTGATCATTTTTTAAAATACGAAATATATTCAAAAATCGAAACTCGTCAACAGGATTGAAAAATTATCGTTTAAACAAACGACACACTTTTTCTTCTAAAATTCTAGAGCTAATAATAATCTGTTTGGATGCGAGATCACGAATATTCAACACGCTTGCAAATTCTTGCAAAATCTTTTTCATCCTTTCTCGTCCAAAGTCATTTATCAACATGAATTTATTATTATCAACTCTAGCCTCTCCGGGAATCGAAGGAAAGTCGGCGTTGTTGGCGTGTTTGAATTATTGCGTTGTAAATAATCCGGGATGAATTTGAGCGGGGGAAGGAGGAACGATGGAAAGGATAGAATGGAAAGCCGGGTGGAAGGAACAAGAGAAAGTAGGGAACGAGAGACGGGTAAAGGGTTTCCGAAGCAAGTTTTTTACGAGATCTGTGCCGTAACGAGGCCTCCGCCGAGCGGCCTGTAAACAGGTTCGCGAACAGATCGATCCTCTTATCGTTTGCCAGGCCCGAGAACCGGTCGTCGACCTTCCCGGGCCAAAATCATTTCAAATTCTTGGCGCGCCGGTCGCGATGAAACGGGCGGCCTCTCGTTCATTGCCACGGTGCCAACTATAGAACGAAGAAACGGGCGTAGCTTTGCAATTTGCAAACACAAAAAAGGAACCACGCGCCGTCATCCGCGCGTCTGTCTATCTATTATGCATGAAGAACGCGAGGGCGAATTCCTTCGATCGATTCGCGCGATCTTTGTCTCTCCTCGATAGTCCATTCTTTTTTTGATTGAATTTGATTTTCGAGCGAAATCTCGTCCACGAATATTTATTTTTAAACGCGGAATAGCTGCGATAATGTAACGTGGCGTGTAATTTTATTTTAAAATAACTCTTGCCTAATTGATCATCGCAATGCCTATTTTATTCCAACGAATCTTCATTTCAAATTTTTATATATACAAAATCGATTAATGAATAATATGTTAGTTAATAAAGGGTTAATCGATCTGCTCGAAAATTTCTAAATAACAATCTATTTATTATTTAAATCTAGAATCGAAAAAGTGAAAAATCGATATCTGTTGTTCAGATTCAGGGTGGAAAAAAAATGTAAACACGCGTCGGTTATCTCCCGTTTGTAAAACTTCCGGTACTTTGACCGGGACCATTGATTTACGCTCTCTTCGTCGATGTTCCAGGGACGTATGTCCGTTCTCGCCTCCCCTTTTCCTGTTTTCGTCTTTGCGCTCTCTCCCTCCCTCTCCGTTTCTGGCGCAAAGCGCGGGAAAGGCGGACCTTGGCGAGTATGCATTCCACAAAGGTGACGCGGCCCCTCGAGAGAAAGAAACGAACTCGATCAACGTCGTCGCCGCGCATTGTTTTCGAACCTGTCGCCTCTGCTTTGTACCCGCGAGAAAGCTCCACGGCCGTGAAACACCCCGGCTCGGACGGTTTCTCTTCGCCAATCTTTCGTCACCTCCTCCAAGGCGATCTTTTGTTCACCGACAGTGCATTGCGTTTGCGACAACGATCATCTCGAATTTTTACGAGTGGAATTTAACCGGCCGGTTTCGATGACGTCTTGTACCCCTACGAAATGTAAATTCTACAGCTTTTTGCGCAGGTTTTGAAAGGAAATTAATTTTACGATAAAAGAGAATCGATGAAAATTTTTTGACTAAAACTAAGGTAAAATAAGGTTTCGTTTTGAAATCTGGGATCAACTTTTTCTCGCCTCTCTTTCCTTTCTTCCTTGCCTGAATTTCGAAATTTGCATTGCTCAATAAAGAGTGCACTGAATCATAGTTGTGACTATTCTTCAGAAAACTCTTTCCACTGCTGTTTCCATAACAATGGAGTTATATTCAAAACCTCCGCTTTGTAAAAATCTGGCGAAAAATCATTGTGAATTGTTCTCCCCTCATCCAATAATTTTTTTAAATCGAATGGCTGATTTTGTTGTCGAGTTATGATAATTATTAATTGTTACAGAAGCAGTTTTGCTGGCTTCGTCTCTCTCTCTCTCTCTACTTCTCTCTCGATCATTTAAACACTCGCGAAAATCGGGAATTTTTATTATCGAATTAACTTGCTCGGGGCGAATATTCGTGGAAACGTGGCGGTAAGGCTGATTTACATCGCGCAAACATTCGTGAAATTCGAGTAAAGGAAAAAGTGTCGGGAGAGCAGCTAGGCAATCAATTTCACGGAACGACGAAACAGAGGCGTGGAGTATCGTGGAGCTCGTGGGAGTCGCACCCAAACAGTGCTTCTCACGACAATGAGGGGACGCAATGGCGGCCGAGTCGAGACAAAACAAATTATCGTTCGCCCCATAGGGGCGTGACGAGATTCGTGTGTGTGTGAATACCGTTGGACAGTTTAAGGTTATGATTTCTTTTTTTCCTCCTCTTCTTCTCGAGAAAGATAAATTTTCGTAGATAGAAACTTTCCAATAATTATCTTTGCGACAATAAAGAAGTTTTGTTGGATGTGATGACACTTCCGATTGATTTTAACGACGAGGAAAAATTTTGTTGTTTGAAAGAATCGTTGTGAGAGGCACAAAGAGTCGCTAATTGAAAGATGTTAATTTTGAGGCGAGATTGTTAATGGGTTTGAACGCGTCTCGTTGTTCGAGTTGACCTGGATGCAATGAAATTGGAGACGTTTCGGTGAATGATGGGAAGAGAATGATTCGTTAAATTGTTTAAACGTAGAGGAAAACCCGCGATGGAGTGGGCTTACGGGTACAGTTACCTACCTACCTACGAACGGTCATTAGCAGGAAAGGGATCAAGTGTTAATGTTCCAATTATGAGGCCCGTTAGAGAGAAACTTTCGAGTTAATGCGAGTACAGAAAATCTTTGCTGTTATTATCGTGCTTGTCTCCCGCCGGTTATGATCATTAACTTCACTTGTCCGCGATTAATTTATAACCCTCTTAATCCGTATTCCGTTATCCGGTCGAAAAAGAATCGTATCGTTGGAAATTTTTCAACAACCGATTTCGATCGAGGATTAAAAATCCGATCTTGAAAAAAATGTCGTTAAGTTTGAGACGTCGAATTGTAAGAATTAAAAAAAAAGAAACTCGAAGACCTCCAATAATATAATTACAATAGTTGTTTGGTAATATTCCACAGGATAGGAAACAGTAACCTCGTATTACTTCGATCGATGATTCATCGATGCACGACGAATGCAAGAAACCAAATCCAATTTCCAACGCGATGCAAACCGTTATCACCTAACTTTGTCGACAATGTCTCGGATCCAGGATGAAAATCGAGTAAACGAATACGTTACTGCGATTATTACTAATTCATTAAAATAATAACCGGAGCATAATTTGGGAACAGTCTTTGCGCCACATCCACGAATCGAGTGCAATCGCGCACTCGTGGAACTTTATAATTTAAACTCTTTCTTCTGACCTTTATGGAACACTTACGGTTTACAATCCTCCGTGGATTTACGCGCATCTCGTATGCAGATTGCGTGTAATCTTGCGTAGAATCGAAAAAGAAAAGAAAGAAAATGAAGTTCAAATTAAGTTTAATTTGACAATTTCAAATATCGTGATTTTACGATATTTCGTATTCTATATATTCTTTTTCTCGTGTTGTTAATTATAATCTCATTTTTTGCATCTCTGATATTCGAAAAATTATCGATTCTCCTCTCTGTTTCACAAGATAAAAAGGAAGGAAGGACAAGAATTGAAACTTCGAAAGTCAACTCTCGTCCAGAATCATTCGAAATGATTAGAAAAAAGGAAACTAAATTAAATCGTGCTCGCTCGAATATAACGTTTGCATATCGGCTAAAGTCTCTCGTTGTCCAGCTGGGGAGAAGAAATGATGCAAAGAACGAGATAGCACAATTCCCGCGAACGAGTCCCAGCTGGAAACTTATTAGCCATTTTGGATTCGCGGCTCGGGCTCCGCCGAGATCGACCGATCTTCAACCACGGACGGATTTATCGCGGTGTGGCGCCGCTCCTGCGGGAATAAGAAGCGACGAAGATTTATTCGACTGGGTTCCTCTTCGAGAAGAGAAAAAAGAAGACGCCCTCTCTCGGACGGCGTTTCCTCGAATTCGATCCCGAATCGAAAGGAATTCTCTCTTTGGCGGGGCCCAAACTTGCTATTTCTTCGAGGTAGCACCCTTTTGTTGAACGACCTTCACTCGTCGAACGCTCGATTATGGACGAAAAGAATAATCTCGAGTTTTTCGATCGAAAATTTTCGAGATTCGCGCGGTGATTGGAATGAAAGAGGGAAGATTATGCGAACGATACGATTCCTCCTCCCTCTCGGATTCGTTCTAAAATTCTTCCTAAATGAACATTTTCAAGCGGGAAGAAGTTTCACTCGCGCCAACTCCTCGATTCGTTTCTATTAATTATCTCGATACGATAATGGCGATGTTGAGTTTTCTAGTTTAGAAATGGAAAAAAGAAAGAAAAGGAAAGAAATAGGAAAAAGCGCGCCTCGGACGGAATTATCTTCTATTCGTTTCGCCAATTAAAGAGGCCGCTTCCCCCTTATCGCGCTGTCAAACGGTGACTGCTCTTCGAACAAAGAGAATGTTCGTTATATGTACACGCGATATCGTGCCTCTGTGCTTAGAATTTGATATTTCGGATTGGATATTCCGCGCGGCGCGTGTGTATAGTTTAGAGATGGATGGCCGGTTTGGGAAATTGATTGATCGATTCGACGCCCGACTCACCTCTGAAACGGATACCCGTATGACGTGGGGATCTAGCTTTGCTCTCGTATTTGTAGATTCCAAGTTTCGAATAGCGAAGTTGAAAATTCGGGAAATCTCGATGGAACGAGTTTTCACCATAATTTTTCGACGATTAATCATTTTATAAGGGGCGATTCTTAATTCTTTCCGGCAAATGATGATTTTCTGTTTTTGCATTAATGAATCAATTCGTTATGCATTATGATGCATTCGTATCGAAACGAAAGATAATTCTCAAAGAATTATATACAAATTTATTATGTATACAAACAGATTCGTAATTTAGATTCTTTCAAATTGCTTGGTCAAGAGATGACAAGTGGACCCCGTGTCGAAAATGTCCAACAACGTAATTTACAATAAAACTTTGGCAACTTTTACTTTTCAAATTTCATTCTCGCTCCTTCGAGACGAGATAAATTTTCAAAATTGAAAGTTTCTCGAGTCGATCGAAAATTTCCGCTTCCTCTTCAATGACAAAGCGTAAAAGTAATCCTCTTACATCCCACATTTCTTCTTCGCGTGTAATATCCCCAATATCGCGTACAACATCTAACCTATGTTGATCCTATGTATCACAGAGCTGTTAATAGTTCAACCATTTAAATTTTATCATTGACGATTAAGCAATATGCGGAGATGGGATCACGATTCGCAATTCGTAGCGTTGGCAATTTATTCCTATAGCCTCGAGCCTTGGTTGTTCCTTGAGCGTTCCTCGTCGACCGAAAACGACTTTTGCGCGCCATCTTTCCAACCATGTATATACAAAGCGATATACAAAGCTAACCGCGTTAGCTTTCTAATTGCTAGTTTTCGGGGATAAAGAACGCTCCGAGATGGCGGCTTGTTGCACAATAAGCCGTAACACTTGGCACACTTTTAGCGGCGTTTAAAACCGGGGTTAGGATGTAAAACTTTTCTTAAAACCGTAAGGGAAATGTAGGGAAACAATGAGAGGCAACAGGTGAGCAGGTAATTGGTTGTTTGGGAATAATAATTATCCTGATGACTATGATCGATCGAAATTCGTGAAAAGTATAAATTTAACGTTGAGTAACGTAACGGTTTTAGGTGTACAATTAAAGATAATAAAAGAGATAGAAGAGTTTGTGGAGAATTTAAATATTATAAAAATCCACGGAACGAACGCATGATTTATTTTTTTTCTTTTTTTTTTTTTTTTTACGAGGTTAAAATATAATTTACCATATTCCAAGAGCGAAGCATGATTTTTTATTTCTGTAATTAAGCCTCGTTAAAAATGTTAATTTGAATTTTACACGAGTAAATATAAAGATTGAATGAACAACGGATAATAAATTTTCGATGAAAATTAGAATTAAAATACGCGCATCGTGCAAAGAAGAATAATCGGCACTTCTTTTTATTAATTTAAAAGGATTTGGTATCTCTCTTTTTTCTTCAATCTTTCGACAACTTTCCAAAACGTAAACGCAAAGTGAAATTGTTATTTATACCTATACAAAAACTGTCAAAGTTGAATAAGGACGAATATCGTTTAAAAATCACGTCGCAATCGTCGACAAACTTTTCTCGAGCCGATGGTAACCGCGCAATCATCCGCAACGACGTCGAACCGCGTCCGCGCGCCTCGAAGAGAAGAGAAGAGGGGCGCTGTGGTAAACGGCGTGCCTCGATCGGCTAAATTCCTCCGTGACGCTTCAAGGTGACGCCACGTTTAGTATGCCGCCACGGTTACCGATGCCTTTATTTAAAAAATCATTTAGCGCTCGAACGACGCCTCGAAACGTCGAACGAGCTCTTCTCGAGTCGAGAGAAATCTTGAAGAAGGATCGAGGATTATAATGGGTTATTCTCGGATTTTGCACACAATGAACGCGATTACGTCGAAATTGAACGTGTCCTTAACTCGTTGCTCGCACTGGAATTCTTCGGGTAATAATCGAGCCACGGTTGAAGTAATTAAGATTCTGAATATTTTTTTTTTTTTTTTTTTTGAGGAAATATACAGGATGTTCAGAAAAGAAAAAAAAATCGAGATTATTAAAAAGAGTTTAAAAATTTTATTACAACTCGTCTAGAAATATTGTTCGGTTGAACTTTGTTTTCAATTATTTAATTAAATTAGATTTTGCAATCGATTTTATGAATATTCGATGCCGCGAGCGAGATTTCCGAGCGAGATTCGAATGTAAATAGAGGAATTGATTCAATACAATCAAGGCTCAAGGCTAATACCTTAGGCTAATACAGGGAAAGATTCAGATAGATAGATATATGGAATACGAATTTTCGATATTACGTTTCATTCTCATTTCTTTTTTTCAACGCTCTCCCTTTGTTGTATAAATATTTATCTTTTCGACAAACTAAATGATCAATAATTTCGATGGAGGCTACAACCATTGATAAATACGTTTGCGCAAGACGCGCGGAGAGATAGAAAGGATGGAAAGAATGAAGTTGGATTGCATAAATATTTATCCGTTTCCGCACGTGATTTTTACCCGTGCTAACGCATTTATGCGCGGATCGTAAACGGATATTTATCGAGATACGAGATGCTCATACCAGTTATCGGAACTCTTAGCTTCGCGGCATAGGAATCGGATGAAAGGTGCGCGCATTCGTCATAAATATTAAAAAAAATCCTTCCGTTAGAATCACCTTAGGAACTTCAATATTTTTCCATATTTTAATGAAATTGGAGGATATGGGAAGGGAGAACGTATCGTTTAAACTAATATCGAAAAAAAAAAATTTTTTTATTTCGGCGTACAACTTGAACAAATAGCGTTACGAGTTTAATTAAATTCTCTGTTCTTGGGCGAAATTTTTATTAAGGGAGAATTATTTTCTATTTACTCTTTGTATCGGGCAAAAATTAATTAAGGTCAAGGATGGTTTGATCTTGGAATTTATCAAAAAAAGAAACCAAGAGAAAGGATAATTATTTAATTATGATAATCCTTGAATATCGAAAAAAAAAAGAATTAATTAAGATCGTTATTTAATTTCTTTTTTCGTCGGACGAATTTCGCTAAGGCCAAGAGAGAATAAATTATTTCCAATTTAAATATTTTATCCGATAACTTTTATCCATTTATCCTCGCGTCCAAATTTATTAACGCCAACTAAGTATAATTATACGGAATGATATTATTAATTTTTCTTATCGAGTAAATTTTTATCTTCCATTTCAAAAGCAAATACGCGCGTGCGGAATACAATATAAAATACGAATACAATCCAATTAAACGTTCATTTTTCAATTTTACTTTTGAAATTATCACGATTGAAAACTTGCTTCGAAATTTCTTTCGTTTTTTAACTCTCGATCGTGAACGTCACGCGGTCTCGCGATGCCTAACAGTAATCCACGCGTTAGAAACCGTTGTTAAACCGTTGTTAATACCGTGTACAGTTTCCCGTCCCCGCTATCTTCGCTCGCGTGCTCTTTCTCTACGTTTCAAATCGTTTCAACGAGGCAAGGCAAGAGAAATGCCAATCGCTTTTCTTCTCCCCTCGTCTCCTCATCAACGCGAATCGAAAGTTGTATTCTCTCTCTCTCTCTCTCTCTCTTCGATAATTGCACAAGGGAGAAAAAAAAATATTCGAACATCGAATATTTTCAATTATTGCAAAGGGATCGAAACGGAATTTCCTGTTATGCAAATGAATCCTTGTAAATCCGTTCGAAATGTCAGTTTCAGATCGTTAGTCGAAGGTCGAAGAAGGTGGTGGTGATGTGCGAATCGAAAGTGTTTTTTCAATTTTCCATTCGTTTCTCATTCCATCCATCATCTTTCCAGTTCCCCACCTAAGAATGTGTACGTGTGACGTACGGTTATGAGGGATTACGTGTGCTCACTTTTTATGGATTTATGAAAAATTTTAATGAAAATAGAAAAATAATGAGTAAACGTAAACACGTGACGCGCGAGAAGACTGTAAAATATCCGAGGCAATATATATATACGAATGAGAAAGTGGAAAGAAGAGAGCGTTTAACAGAGCAATTTAGAATAGCTTCTACGATATTTAATTCTCACTTAATACGCGTGATATCGAAACGAATTTTCATTTGCTCTCACTAGATCGAGTCTCGCTCTCCACGCTGAGTCTCTACGTGCGATGAAACAAATTTTTATTCCAAAATTTCCGTCCCTCCGTGTTTTTTAAAAAATTTGTAAAAAACGAACATCCATACGACAACTAACAAATAACGAACACCACAATCGACGATGTCTTTCGATGTTTCAATGGGAGTCGCTTCGAAGGGTTGTTGGCCGTGTTTCTCGTCCATATACCGAGCGCGCGGAGAAACGTTTTCGTGTTTTCTAATCCTGGAACGGATCCCGGCGAGAGAGCTGGCAGAGAGTCGTAGTCGGCTCGCGTACGTGTTACGCCTTTACCGGTCCTAAACGAGGTCGACCGGCTCCAGCTCCGCATAACCACCACACCTCCTTTTACCGGACGACTCCTCCGTGCCCGTGTGTTTCGACGCATCGATACGACAAAAGCCATCCATGGAAGACCGTCCCGAGCCTCTTCTCGCGTTCGACCCTCCCCCTCCCTCATTTGCATAACACGACTGCGGCCGTTTCGAAGAAATGGACGGAATTCACGGATGGATTGGTCGGCGGCTCGTGGGCTCGATTCAATCGAATATGAAAACTGGGGTGAACAGGTAGGAGGAATGGCGGTCGACACTGATCCGCACGATCTAAAATGCCGCGCGGCAATGAGATCATCGTGGGAGAAAGCGAGCTATATCCGGCAGATAGCTTGTTTGTTGTTTGTTCATTAATTCCGCTACTAACGTGTTAGCCGGTAAATTAATTAATTCGTTGTTTATCCTTTGGTTTGGTTTCTTGAATATCTGTTTTCTTTAATTTTAAGTTAAACGTTAGGTGTTTGCAATTACGCGATGAATCTTATCTTATTTATTTATCGACAGGATGCTGGAAAGGATGTTATTTTTACCTCTTAATAAAGCTAGCTGCGATGAAAATAAAATTCCTGCTCCTGGACATATGTGTCCAACTATTACCAAGCAATATTATCTCAACGGTCTTAAACTTTCTTTTAATTTTTATTATCATGCCTTATTGAGAATTGAAGAACACGCTTTAACGTTGTAAATTCTCTTTTTTTTTTTTTTTTAAAGAAAATTTACAAATTCGTTTCCATTCATTGGAGAAATTCGGTCTCGCGCGAAGGTCGACGAGAAAATCTTGGAATCGATCGCGATTTTTATACGTTCGTTAAATGCAAAATCGTGAAAGGATTCGGTTTTCTCTATTTCTTTTGCCGTCCGGTCGGTATCGAAATGAAAACGGCGTTCCGTGGCTTAGATCCGCGATACTACTACGCTCCATTGCCCCCGCCTCGGCCAGGAAGAGTTACATAATTTCGTGGCGAGGTTGTGACCGTTCCACCGGCCGTGCCTCGTAATCGAACGGCTGCAAAAAAAAAAAAAGAAAAAAATCCAGCCTCCAGCCTCGCTCAAGTTTCTCTCCGCTCGCTGTCGCGAGCTTTGAAAACGTGGAATAAAATTTAGCCGATATTCCGCCTTGTTTTAGTGTTGTTCTAGCGATGGATCGGACGATATAATAGAAAGGGAGAGTAGTGAAATGGTGGATGATGGAACAGGAAAAGTAAAAGTGTGGAACGACTTATTTTTTAGGATTGATTGATTTTTGATTGAAACATTGAGACTTGTATGAGGTATTAGATGGATGCGAGTTTCGAATGAATTCTTTAGAAATTTTTAGAAGATGGAGAAGGTGTGTAGCTTGTAGTTCTTTGATATTAGTGACTTTTAACTTTAGTAATTTTAACGGAAGAATCTGTTTGTTAAACTTTCAATTGATAAATCAGTCGCTATTGGATTATAGAAGTAGTTACTTAATTAACTTATCAACGAAACGAGTTTCGAATGCGAGAAAATTAATCGAAAATGATGCTCGTGTCGACTATTTCATAGCGAAATTTCTAATAAATATCTCCCATTTAAAATCGTAAAACGCACATATTCCTTTCCACAAATTACGTATTATGATAAGGAAATTCTTCTCCTTCTTCTCCAACTTATTCACTCTTCCTCTTCTCGATCAAATTACAACAGTGCGGTGGCATAATTCCGCCACGTGACAGTTAAAATCTTCCTCTCGGAATACCTTTATCGATTCGAGATAAGTTTCCCCCATATATCAATCACGTTAAAGATTTATCGTTCCGCGATATTGAAACTGAAAAAGGAGGCGGTCGATGGAAAGATATTCGAGGTGTGCGTATTTAAAAGGGAGGAGTCGTGCGTCGATGGGATAGTCGTCGCGCTATATTCCTGAAATTTCTTCCCCTCTTATTACGAATTTTTTCTTGCTAACCCGGGGACGGGGAGGAGAGAGCGTTTCCCTTCAACTCTTTGCCCCGAAATTAATGCGATAACTTGAGGGAGGAAGTTTTTCAGAAGAACGAGAACTGCTCTCCCTCTGGAAACTTCCCTCTTCGAATAAACTTAAAGCCCCGAGTACATTTCTCTTCTCAGAGGGCTGTTCGCATCTCGCGTCGTATATCTCGCGTTGGTGGCACGGAAGAATAGTCTGTTGCTCCTTGCGAGAAATGCTCGAACGATATGATCACGAATAGAATTTCTCTACTCGCTGATTGCTCGCTTGATACCGTGGAAAATTCAAATATTTTCGAGTGGGGAGGACAATTGTATCTTTAATATATATATATTCAGATTTGAATTTCGAGTTTAGATTGTTGGATCTGTAAAGAAAGATATTCTTGTATAAATGGCCAAAGTATCGTTCTCTTTATTCCGAATACATCGAGTGAGAGTCAAATACCACGTTAGAAACGCTTTTATTTTTCATTGGTAATTTGTATTCGTACGTGGTTCCCGCTTTCTCAATTAATCTCCAATGCGTACAACATAAATGTAAGATTTACTTAATAAATTCTTTGCTTTCAACACGCGTCATTTATTTTCTATTATGATTCTCGCCGATGTGTCTTGTTTAAATCTATTTAAAAAAAAAAAAAAAAAGAAAAGAAAAGAAAAAAAGCTATTCTCGAAAAAAACATTGCGCGATATGAGAAACTAATCGTCTTCGAAATAACGTAACCTAACCTCAAAATCGGAAGAAGGATATAATTTCGAATTCGAATCGTAATATCTGTATAAATATCGATTATTTTTCTATTCGCGCAACGATTCGCACGTCGTTTGCTCGTCCGCGTTTCCAACGCCAACTTCTTTCACTTTGAGAGTCAGAATGCGCGAAGCCAACACGTAAGTGATGCGTGCCACGGACTTTCCCTCGTAACCCCGCGATCTTACGTGTCTGGTCCCGTTCCACGCCTTGAGCGCCATTACGAGGCGACTGATGCCACAGAATACAAGCGAATTAACTTTTTTTTTTCTTCTTCTTCTTCTTCTTCTCAGAATGCCAGGAGAAACGTGGCAATAATTCGCGTGCGCAATTGGAGAAGATGCGAATGGAGAAGATAGAATGAAAAAAAAGGAAAAAAGAATCCTTGAAATGAAATGAATTATTGAAATACACCTCTGCCTATAAATCGTTGAATAATTACACATGTAGGCAATTTCGAGGTGTGTCATTTGCTCGTTCGATTATTATTCCAATTGATTCTCTCCTTTTTTTTTTTTTTTTTTTTAAATGCACTTCGCTCACGGTAAGCTTCTCTATTTTCCACGTATTAATCGATATCGTCTAGGATAATTAATCCTTCGTTCATTATTTTTTTTTTTTTTTTTTATTTGTTCTCGAGCAACGTGAACGAATTATAGAATATTTAAAAAGTTTTTATTTTATTATACGATCATTGATATTAAATATATGTACAGTTAATAAGAATGAATAGTAGTATTATTGATATAATTATTATATTATTTAATATTAAAAACACCTTTACATTTTCAACAATTGGAAAACTAAAAAATAGTTTTGAAACTAATCAATTTGACTAGTTTGATAGTTCCAATTTCTTAAGAAAAAGAAAAGTTGATCGGAAAAGATGAAAGGGAATTCAAAAGAAAAAAATGAAATTTTGATCTCAAAAGGTTGAGATTATTCTTCGTGGACGTGGAGTTTCTCAGAATCTTCTCGACCATGGCAAAATCGAGTTGTCCGTACATTTGGAAAGCAGTTGTTTCACGCGTACGAGCTTTTCGCGTGTATCACCTCGAGGAATATGAGCCGTTGCAAATAAAGAAACTCTGGTGGCGGGAGTCGTAAAAAATGTGAAACGCGCCTCCATCCAGGCTTTTATTCCTATGCACGCGCGCGCCATCTCTCTCCCGACGGGGGAAAAGGAGAGGAGCGCGCGCGCCTGGGTGTATACTTTTAGCACGGCTCGCCATCGCTCCACGGCGAAATTCGCCGCTTTGGGCCGTTAAACATTCCGCGCGCGGATAAAAATGATCAACGCCGCCTTATCTAGAAAGCTTCATAGGCAACGGTAGGAATTTTCAGACGTGGATTCGTTCGCCTCGTTAACGGGTGAACGTTGCCGCGAAAGCGCGATTTGTCCAAGTGGAATAAAGAGAAGAGAAGACGCGTGGCCGCGAAACAAAGCGGTCGAACAAAGCGTTGGGAGAGACAATAGAGAGGTGCACAATCGGTTTTTATCTCCTTTCTCGTCGTGACATCGGATAAAAAAAATTTCTTAGATAGAGTGTCGAATTATTTAATAATCCTCTTTGGATTTTTCGATTAAAACGATCGATCGATCGATAGCGTAATTGGCTTTGTTTAAAAAAAGATAAATACGAAATATAAATAATCGAGGTAAGATAATAATTATAAGAATAGAAATGTAGAGGTGTATGACGAAAAATTGTTGAAATTAGAAATTGAAGAATGGATGAAGAAATAAAAATGAAGTATCGAAAGTCAAGTAAATTAGTCCTCGTAATATTATAATTCGTAATATTACGAAAATTGATAAATGTTCGTGATAGTGATTTGTTCAAAGACAGCGAGATGCTTATGGTATTATACGATTCATTGTCAGTCACAATGCCGGCAACAAATTACCTTATTTCTCAAAGTTCTAGAATCTAGAGAAACTTTAGTTTGGTATAATTTAGAATGGACAGCTTTACCGGAGTGGTTGGAATATATACAGCTTGAATCTTCTAACGCGAGGATTTCAAATAACTCGTAAATTATTTCAACCGCGCGTTCTCCAAAATGGCCGAATCGTTTCCCCGGGATAAACCGAGCGGAGAGATTTCGCTTTCCTTCCTTACTTTTACGAAACTTTGCCGCTCTGATTTTCGTTTCTTCCTCCGACTTCTTCCCTCCAAGTTCTTCCCTGCAATTTATCCGAGATACGGAGTCAACGTTTAATAAAGCGATTGGTTGGAACTCGGCGTTCATTTAACCAGAATAAACTTTCTTCCGTCCGTTTTTTACGCGTTAGAAAATTAGTGATTTTTCCTTTAAATTGATCATGACTCTCGTGAATAGATTGTACGATTTCTTCTCAAATAAATAATTGATTAAAATAATTTCATCAAAACACCGAATCAATTTCTGATATTACCGATGTTAGCCATGATTCTTTGTGTCGTTAAGAAAACGCTTGATGATATTTAAATATAATACAGTTCTCGTGACGATATTTTTAATTATCAGTAATCAACGTGAAAAATATATGGAAAGATACGAAATTTATTTTAACACGAACATAATCTCAGAAATTATCAAAGAAGATCGTGTAAATAATAGTTTTCACAAAAAAAAAATCAATATATTAAAAAGCAACATACTTTTGTCGATTTCTTCCAGAAACCAAGAAACGAGAGTCAATACGTTTTCTCGTATCCATCATGGTCCATAAAGAAAATACGATGTGTACGAGGAAAAGTCGATCGATCGCACGGAATTAATTATCGTTCATTCGACTTCGTCCGGCCGTTTTTATCTAGTACAAACGTCGGCCCCGCGTGACTCGATAGCAAATGCGTTGTTTCTCAAACAAAACACGCGAGATACACGTATTCCCATTTATCTGGCGATTGGTCATACCGTTCTTCATTCCTCTTGCATTATCTCGTAGACTCATGCCGCCCGCCCATCCGGATGACAAGCGAAACTTACTTTCGTTCCTCTTTTTATTTCGTTCTTTTATTTCGTCTAACGAACCGTCTTCTTGTTTCTTTACAGAAACATCTCGGGCAAACATCTCGAGCACCTCTCGAATCGAACGAGGATAATTCGGGGAATTCGTATGGTAAGAGAATCGGTTGTGCGATTCCACGGAGCTTGGGTATTTTGATAAATAGTAGAGGACAGTAGTAACAGTAGAGGATGGGATTCTCTTTCTCTCTCTCTCTGTGGAGTTTAGTTGCGACTGAGCTTTGATACCAAGGCAACCAACGTGAGTGACGTCAAAGTTTTCCACACAGAGAAAGGACAGGAAGAGATCGATGACCGCGATAGATCTCGCGAGCATTGTGACGATGGAACGTCGCGAGAGTGGGTTTCGAGGGGAAGTCGAACGAGAGGAGACCGATTTCTGCACGATGTTTCGACTTTTCTAATGATAGCTCAGCCTATAATTGTTATATATACATATATAATTTATCGATCCTTAATATTTCTTTTTTTCGATAAATCTTCGTTGAAATGTTTTCTAAATTTTTACGAATAAATTATAATTGTGATCTTTGTGCGATAAATTTTTTTAAAATCCACAGAGATTTAACAATTGCCAATTTTTAATAATAACAAAAATTTGAAACTAATCAATTTGATTGCTTTTTTGGTTAGATTGGATTAATTTTTGATGTTAATTATCCGTGTTTGAACATGAATCGGTTAGATTTGAATCTATATGGAAAGTTGAAAAAGAGACTCGACAGACTAATTTCTGAAATAGATTTCGAAAACAATCGCGATTTTCTCTTTATTATTATAAATCAACGATACGTTTACGTTTCGCTTAATGAACAGAAAAAGAAGAAAAAAAAAAAAAAAAGAAGAAGAAGAAGAAATCCAAACCACGACCACCCACATTCTCGCTACGTTGATTCGTAAACAGAGTCCTTAATAATTCATGAGCAACGCGATTAAACTATGACTAAGGGGATCTGTTGAATTTTTCAAACGGTTCAGAAATTTCACCGTCATTAACACGCGGTGCAACACACGCGAGTCGAAGAAACTCCTTAACGAAAAGCCAATTCACCGCGATTTCTCTATTATTTCCTAAGAAATTTCGCGAAATTTCGTTCGTACGCCGAAAGAAAGAAAGCGCGCCGATGTGCTGAACGCATAGAAATCCCGAAAATCCGCTTTCGTGGAGGCATCGATCGATTTCTAATTGCCTCAAGACGTTCGGCCTCGTTGTCGGTCTCGATTGTCGGCCTAATGGACCTCGTGGATCAATATTTACTTTATAAATTCAAATCAGATCCAATGCAAAAGAATCGTTTTAAAAGGATCATTAATATCTAATTATTCAAATATCAGAATCACTTAAGCAAGTTTCGAAAATCTACTTATAAACGCTTATGAATAACAATTGTGGAAAAATAAATTCCATTGAATTCTGAATACACCAAACTTAAATTAAAATTATACTTCGATTTTCCCATTTCTCGTTGCTTAAAAATAATATTTGATTCTACAATATCTAAAAACATGTATTTTGCAAAATGGGAAAGGATCGTTAACTAGATCGTGCAAGAGAATTAATTATAAAGAAATGGAAGATTTTTAATATGATCAAATTTTAAATCCACTCCTCAGAAATAATTTTTTTCTTCTTACAAATAATCTAGAATAACATATTTCTTTTTCCATTTTTCCAATCCGATCCTGTTAATATTCAATCTTCAAACCTACTCGATCTGATCGCAAACCGGAACACTCGCCTAGATCGACCGATTCCGGAAACTGCGCGGTTCCAGGAGAGGTTCACCACGCCATTACCACGATCAGGTTTCGTGAGAGTAGCGAAAAAACTGGACCTGGTTACTGTGTCATCCGCTTCTGTAATCATTTCTCGATCCGCTTTCCGATATTCCTTCCCTATCTTTTTCGTTTCGGACACGTAGACACCAATCTTTTCGCGACACGTGTACGCCATATTTGAAGAGACGGTTTTTCGCCGATGAATCATGAAAAGAGAGAGAGAGAGAGAGAGAGACTTGAAAAAGAAGTATTTTAGGATTTATTGGATATCTCTTTGGAGAAGATTTCTAATTTTTTACAGCGTGACACGTAACACGATCTCTGTAAGAGATTTTTCAAACCGTTCTCTTTGTACTTCCTCGCGAGACATTTGTCTTGCTGGATGAGATGAGAGAGTTATCGTTGCTAATTAATTCTGCAATTCTGCCCACGTATCAAGCGTATTCATGCGTAGGATGCTCGTTGTTTTTCAGCGAAAGGTAAAGAGATCGATAATATTGTTAAAAATATTCGTAATAACATTTCATCATAATATTTTTAATCCGTTTCGTGCCCGCAAGAACGCACGTACGATCGATAATATCAATAGTGAATGCGAACTCTTTTCAATTTATGTATTTTCAATTATGTATTTTCAATTTATTCTCCTTCGTTTGAATGGAAGAGAAACTTGTATAAGGAAAAAATTGATAATAATCGATCGACATTTCTCTAGACATCTAATCGTCAAACCAGTCAGATTACTCCGTCTCTCATTCATTCGCGATAATTCATAATTACGTTCTAATTCCGTTTTTATACTCCCCTGATATAATCTGATATAACAATTTGTATCTTGTCCATATACAAAAGTCCATACAATAGACAATAGACAATTAGACCACACAGAATCATTTGGCAATAGAAGTCTTCTAGATCCCCCCCTCACCACCAATCATTTAACCACCACCTAAACGACTGTTCTTTCGCGGAAGGATCGAGCGAAAGAAGGGAAAAAAGAAAGAAAGGAAGGCGGAGCAGGAGGCCGATCCGTGAAAAAAGAAAAAGAAAAAAAGAAAAACTAGGCCTGACCTGGCTAGTGTCAGGGTTTCTAGGATCGTCGAAACTCTCTCTCGAGTGCTGTACCAGCACGTGATGCCCGTGTTCCGTAGTCGATCCGGCGTGGCAATGAGCACAAGGTCTCCGGACCCGGTTTCCTCCTTTTCTTCTTTTTTTCCCCCCCCCCCTCCTTTCTTTCTTTCCTTCTTTCCTCTCCTCCGTCATCTCTCTTTCTCTCCTCTCCTCGTTCCTCCGGGCTACGAGGCTCACGGCGTTCCCTAGCCTGAAACACCTCGACCCGTTCTGGGACGACCTAACGAGGCGCGATACAATTAATGCGAAGCCCTACTTCGCGACCGATGCCATGAGTTTTTCCTTTCCTTCGCGCGTTTAATTACCCGCCTAAAGAAGAAACGGCCCCTCTAATGAGGTCGTTCTCGATCCCGCGTTATACCCGCAAACTAATTCCGATATCCGCGAAATATCCAACTTCTCCTCCCCCACCCGTTTCCGTCTGGTCGCAATCGTTAATTAACAGCAAAGGGGGAGGCCGGGGATCCTTCGATCCCCTGTTTTCGGAACACGGTTCCGTGCGATTATTATTATTAGCAGGGAGCGATCGATCGGCGGGGATCGCCGATTTCGAGGAGGAAACGTTTCGAGGAGAGGAAATTTCTCCTCCTCTTCTTCCGCCCGTTCCCATTATTCCGATGGATTATCGGCGAGGCTCGAAGCGCGGGCCCGCGGGGTCGTGGAACGTGGGAAGGTATTCGGGACGAGTGAAAGTGTCTGGTAATCGCCTCGGTTTAATATAACTGGAAACTTGGCGATACGGGCCGAAAACTTGTGGAAACTTTGGAGTTTCGTTGGTTAATGGGATACGGCGGATCGCGGGATAATTGGCGAGTAATAGAGTTTAGAATGTTGTTGTTCGCGGTATGAAGAAATCGATCTGAAAGGTTACGGTATCCCTGACCAACGTTAACTAAGCTATACCTTCTGTGTGTAACCTTTCCCGCTCGAGCTCTCAAGGCGATTCAGACGTCCGCCTTGCGCGGAACAGCTTTCGATCACCGTTGTGACGTGGAACGAGAGAGAGAGAGAGAGAGAGAGAGAGAGAGAGAGAGAGAGAGAGAGAGAGAGAGCAAAAGCGAAGAATAAAAATAGATATTCGGAAATATTTATCTTCGGAGAATTAATTAATTTTTTCCCTCTGTGTGGAATTTAATCTTTTTCCATGGTTTTGATATTGATTGGAATTAAATTAATAATAGATTTAATGATTTATTGTATAAAATTTGATTAGATATAAAGAAAGAAAAAGAAAGTTTTCGATCGGTTGATCAATCGGTCTGCGGAGCGTGCAATTCGCACGCGTGCCATGTCACTGGCGTGTGCGAGTCGCCAAAGAGGTCAATGCCTCCGCTGGTTCTCGTCCATTCGCGTACACACGGTCAACCAGGTCGATGGCAGCGTTTCCTCTTCGCATTCAGAGGTTTCCGCACTTCCCCGCCTCTCCTCGCCTCGAAAATCAAACGAATCCCTCGATTTATATTCTTATCCGAAACATCCTTCATCATTCCGCTGGTTAAAGACTCATCTACATCGATATTGTCAGCAAACAGTGTGCAAATGCAACAATAATCAGCAATATCATTCGAATAATGTCAAATGGATTATGTAGAGATTATGTTGTGCGTCTATATCAAGCCTTAAGATCCATCTGCACTAACAAACATTGTCTGCAGATAATAGCGTATGCACATATTGTACGTCAATAATTAAACAATGTTAGGATCATGTACACGGATTATAAACGGCTAAGATCGTGCGTTCACCTAGGCTTACGCAATCCAAAATATTGGCCAATAATTAGTGAACGATTTAGAAACGAAAATGAATATTTCGAAATCAAATGATTTATCTTAATAAAGTCGTTTGACTTTTGTATGTAGATCACTTATACATGGACTATTTGCAAATTTAGTCCAAAGATTGTGTGCATTATCTGCATTGTCGGTGTAAATTAAAGTAAATAAAATTAAGTGCAAGGTGGATCGTTTGGAATCGCGACCTAGGTTAATGAGAAATCGTTCTTAGAATTTTTCCCACTCTATAGAATATTGTTTCACGCGAAGAATGGAGTAGGGATGTGCGAGCGTACGTCTAAAAGGATCAGGTGATCGTGAACTCCTTTTCGACGAAACTAGGTCAAGTACCAACGAGTCAAGATTCAAAATACAGACGAAGAGGTAATAGTAACGTTATCGGTAAATACGAATGATTTGCATTAAGCAATCCTCGAAAGGAAGACCACTTAAGACATAGCTTCTAATTCGTAATTCAAACGCGTGCCTTCGATTCTACACGCGTGTATTTTTAACACATGAGTGAGAGTCTTGCAAAAAGATATAGACCCAACTATGAAGACAGTAAAACGCGTGAAAATTGACCTGGGAAGGTGCGGTCGTGGGAATCGGAGAAACTCTTAACTTCTTTCACAATAATACTTGCTCCATTCTCCCGCCACAAATCCTATTTATTAGTCATTCTCCGCATTCCTCGAGCTACCCCCGCATACTTGCATCGAAAGAGAAACATTTAGAAACGCATATAGAATATCGAGGTTACGTGTTCGGAACGAATTGGAAAAATTCGGGCGAAATCGAACGTGATCTCGAATAAATACGCTATGGGACAAGAGCATCCAGAGACTTGACCCGATCTCGCCCGAAATTTTCCGATCCATACCGAAGTTCGGTCCCTCGAGTCACGTGACGATGCTACACATTCCTAAGCGCATCAAACACCATCTATCACCTCGATAGAAACAAAACATCCTAGAAAACGTTCGCTAAGTGCTTCTATCAATTTCCATAAGAAGTTTTCCTTTAATTTCGTAGAAGTTTCGCGAAGATCAGTCTATATAGAAGATGGGCGCGAGCCGTAAATACTCGAGTCGAGGATTGGTTGTGTTCGAGGATGGCATACGGGGCAAAGTTCCGCTACGTGCCAGCACGTTTTACCATCGGTTGCCGAAGAAACGCATAACTTCGGAAGGAACGTGCATAAACCACGTGAAACGCTCCATTCGTTTCGATAAAACGCCTCTGGGCTGAAAGCGCGCCAGTGTCCGCCCGGAGAACACTTTTCAGATCGTCGTCACGGGATTTTAGCGCGAGCAAAGACCGGGATATATCCATCCCGTCGACCGGGTTGGAACGTGATACGTCTTCCATCGACGTGACTCGCGCTCCACCGTTCACCCGATACTTGGCCAGTTTCAATATGGGGATCTGAATTTTATGGCTAATGAGACACGTTTTTATCGCTTTGCATTGAACCGAAATCGATATACCGATTCTAATTACGATACCGATTTTAATTACGATACAAATTGGCGTATTATTTCACCTAGTTTCCCTTGAATAGAAATATAATGATCGATGGCGACACAAATATTATGTATCAACCCGTTAATGTTTTAAAAACAAATAGATTTAAAATAGATATAAATGTAATTTTTTTACAAAGGGAAAAAAGCATACGTAAAATATATAATAATAATAAAAAATCGAATTTCACAGAAATTAAATATGCGTTAGTATAGTATAGTAATTTGATGTATATTAAATAATTCCTTTTTTTTTTCATTTTATTAATTTTATTTTGATCTAATTAAAATTGAAATTATAGGGGAGGACATTGAAAATATTTGAAAACAAAGTCCATTTATGTAAAGAAAAGGAATGAAAGGAATTATTTGTCGCGAGATACGATATCCGTCGACCAAAATTTCACGCCTGGGGACAAAAGACTACGAACAGTAGTCGCGTGCCTGTTGTCGAGCATGGCTGGGACAAGAAACGGAGGCAGAAGAAGCAATTTCAGTCCTCGACGGTCGAGGTTGAACGATCCAGAATGGAACAGAGGTGGAAGTGGACGTAACAGGTTGTTACTCGTTAATAAATCCCTCCGCTTTACAACTCTATAAACCCGCGTATCGCGGCCACCGCTGCGCCTCGGTGTAGGAACAATGCTGGAAATTAAAGCGATCCGCTCCTACTTAACCGCGATCGTGGAATCTGGCTGTTGGGTTGTTGCAACGGAATAAATATTAATGCCACGACCGGCTCAGCTCGCCGCTAGATTCGCCAATAGAAGTTAACGAACACGAAGCCGAGTACCGTTTGCCGGACGGCTGGCTAGGGGAATCTGTGCCGAACACTCCACGCTCTCCTAACTTCCGTTTCGTCGAACTTTCCTTGGAAACTTGTGTATCCTCGAACGGGCGATCGTTTCTTGAGCGTTAACCGGGATTAATTAATTGGGATCGTGCAATAATAATTTTTCGATGGGAGAGGATCGTTGGAAGAAGATTGGACGAAGTGAAAAGAGATTTGGATATAGAAATTATATTATATTTAACGATAGAGAAAATTACGAAATTTTGGGGATAATTGAGATTAATTAGAGATCGAGTAATAAATTTTTCGATGAGGATTCGATGAAAAAAGGAATTGAGAAAAATGAAGATAAAGTTTGGAAGTAGAAGTATGAGAGATTAAAATTAATCCTTGAAGATTTGAATTACGCGTAACTATTTGGATTATAGTAGAGACAAAAATAACAATGACTTTTTTCTAAATGCGTGTACAATGCGTTTTAACGGTTCGCCTGTCAAAACAATAAAAAAAGAAACGATATGAGAAATGGCGATTACGTGACCATGGAATGATTCACCTAATTATTCATAGATGTCACGATTAGTGTGGTTAAAGAAACTTCGTTAAAAAAAAAAAGAAATAGATCGAAACGAAGAAAGAACGTCTGATATCTAAATAGATTTTAAATACCTATTTTTAAATTTTGCCAAAATTCTCGCAATAAGTGATATTAAGGATCTATTAAAATTTTCGCAAGAGCGCATAATAATAGAATCTAGACACGAGAGAAGAAAAATCTTCAAAGCAATCCAACGATATGCCTGTAAAGTTTCGCAAAATCTGTTTCAGCAATTCGCGCCAAAACTAGGTCCCGTCGTCAATGTTATCATTAAGAGAGAGAGAGAGCGCGTACACGCTAATCACCGGCGATAATTCGTGCCTCTCACTCCTTAATTACCTTAAGAGAAGAAAGAGAGGGGGAAAAAAGCGGGCAAAGCAGCGTGAACTCGTTCGTAATAAGTGAAAGTCTCGGTCTTTTGTGATAGTGGCAAGGTCTGTTTCACGTGTAGAGCGCGCTCGGCATTGGCAATGGCGGCCGACCAATCGCGTATCCGCCCGCGAAACGGATTATTTGCTCGCGTGCCGATTCCTTATCTTGAGGAGGGAATCACAGTGCTTATCGAAGGCCAGTGGGAAAAAAAAAAACCTGCTTTCACCGGTCTCCCCACGGGAATGGATCTTCTCTCCTCAACTGGTTTCGAGCGATCGGATGTGCACGATGTTTGTACGATTTCAAACTCGTTACTCCACTTAAGGTTAGTTAGAATATCTCGCGGAATCAATTTTGCTTCTCCTTGAGAAACGGCGCCGATGAGAAAATGAGTTTTATGCATGGCTTCATCGCTTGATTGGAAATGGTTTATATTGGTCGTGGTCCAATTTCGAAGAAGGATGAAGCTGTATTAATATTATGGAGACAAATGACGCGATACTAGCGCCACGTAACTATTAACCATTCATCACCGAATTAACGATGATCTAATTCGAAAAATCTTGAGATATTTATTAGCAAATGTTAAATAATAAAATGGAATTGGTGGTATCCAATGATGGTTGATCGTGTTAAATAGACAATTCAATTATTGGAAATTCGTTATTTCCTATTCTCTGCATCTTCAAATTCACCTCTATTTCGAATTTATACCGCGAACTCAATAGTAAAAATTTAATTTCGCAATATTTTATTCTTTACTCATACGCGTGTTTTAAAAATTAAACCGCAACAAGATAATCAACAATTATCTACAAATACACGCGTTTAAACAGTCGGACGAATCAAATCGAAATTCGATACTCCCGATACTCAGAGAAATATTTCTCTCCTTCGTTCTAGCACCCATTTTATCGATACTATTATCGTTAACGACAACGACGCGGCAAAATAGTTAACAAACTCTTACCTATACGAGGCTCTCGGCGAAAAATAATTCCTTCTCTCGACCCGGGTATCCATTTGCCGATTCCATCTCGTCAAAACACCGTCAAACAATACACCAGAATCCTCTCCTAATCCCACGATCCGTTAACAAGCACGCATTGAACGCAAACTGAACGGAGCAACCAACGCAACAACCACCACGAACTGTGCAATCAGGTCTCGGCTAGGAGAGGACCCCTTCCACCTTCAGCAGAATTGAACGACTAACCACGGTTTAATATCACGGTGAAAACGCGTTAATTCAGGACGGGTTCATCGAGCGATATCGCGCCGCTCCTCCTCCATTTTCTTACGCTCTACCACGCGTATTTCCTTTTTCGTGTTTCCGCCCCACGTAATATTTTTTTTCTTTTTCTTCTTCTTCTTCTCGAGGCTTTCCACCCTACGCGTTTCATGCTAATTCAAAGACGCGCACCAATTTTCCACGCATGTTGACGCATGTATATCAAGATACGCAGAATCATGGAACAAATGAGAGAAGTTCTCTCGTCGATTTCGTGATCCTTTCACGCGACAAAACTCGTCGTCCCCCTCCCCCTGAACGTTTTAACACTTTCTAGTCGTCTATTCGTTCCAAATTACGTGGTGATCGTTTATTGACGCGTTTCCCAAGTTTTGAATCGTGAGTGGCAAATTCTTTCGCCGATACTTTCTTTCTTGATTATATTTACAAGTCGTGAGCAGCGAGAAATTGTGTCGCATAGAATTAACACGAGGATTGGTAAGCAAATCAAATTGATTACATTTCCCTTGCAATTACCAAGCAGACGCTTTCGATGCTAATGATATATTACGGTATGGTTAATGGTAAATTAAGAAATTAACGGTGCCAAGAATTATTATTGATCTTTGTTCGAGAGAGAAACGTCATAATTGAGCGTATATGCAGTATATACTTAATTATTACCATAATTTCATAATTTTAACGTTAATGTAAATTTACATCGAATAATAATCTTACCTATTCTTCCAGTCAAAGCGGATCTGTAGGGCCTCGTAGTCAACAATCTGAAAAATGATTTTTCGAAATTAAAATTTCAACTCGACTAAGCTCGAGCTAATATTTCTTTACAATATCAAGCAAATACGTATTATACATTCTCCAAGTTGCTGCTCTGCACTGCTACACATCCAAGACCAATATATTCGCGGCACAATTTACGAGACAGTTCTACTCAAAGGTCTGAGACTTCGCGTAAATACTGTTTGCCTGTGCAACCTTGCAGATTCGACCGACCAACGTTTCGACATCTCTTACCGTTCTTTCTTTCAGGAACATCGAAGACGATCCGTTCGCTGAGCTGAGCAATCGTACGAGGAACGATATTGGCTCGAGAAGCGATCGAATCCGAAAGTCCGTGAAAGCAGTTTCACGGAATCGTGAATAATAGGTCGCGAGAAAAATGTGTTCCTCCCAACTACTGTTTCCCAGTGATGCATCGGTCAACTTCTTAACGACCCTATACGGTGAATACGGAGATCCCTGGATATCTATTTCACGACACGTATCAGCCATCGAAAAATCACTTTTACAGAACTTTCAAACTTTTCTCTTTTCATCTCGCACGAGAAATAATCGACATCTCGTCCGATAATTCGGTTATAGTCGAGGAAATATAATGCCGAAACTTCTCTCTCTCTCTCTCTCTCTTCTTTGCTCTTAAGATACGTGGATAAAGTGTGACATATCTTAGGATACAGTGTTTCTCAACTTATATATAAGATATGTCTTTTTTAATAATATGGAAGAAGATTAAGTTCGATTAATTCTTTTTTATAAATTTGTTATAAAAATGTGAGAAAGAAAGCGTGCTGAATTCGAATTTTGGCAATGAAAAATTGTATCTATCGTATCGATCTTCTTTCTCGAGTTACTGCAGAAGCATTGAAAATCACGAGCTTGTAGAGAGACCCAAGCAAAGAAAATTTTCCTCCGTCCACGAATTCGCGAGAAATTCAAACGTAACTTTCCTTGATTCCTATGGCATCCTTCGTGTCAAGAAATACCGCACGGTATTCAAGATTTCTTCGCGTAAACTTCGTTAAGCACTTGCAACGAACGAACGAACGAACGAAAGCATTATCTTCGCCCGAAAGTACACCAAGTTGCAGAGGATTCTCGTCAAAGTTTGCGCGTTAAGGAAGTTGGACGAAGCTTCGTCTATTGTCTATCGCGTGTCGATGAGGTCGCTACGCTCGCAATTAAACTTTGTGCGTGAAGGGACGAAGAATTGCTCGAGCGGATTACCTGTGTTGGGATTCCGTGGCTTCTGGCTCCTTCAATTAAACCGATCCTCTTGGTAACTTTAACGGAGTTACAGAAAGTAAGTTGTGTTTATGCGTTGCTACTGATATGAAAAGCGTTCGTGGAATATTCGTAAATGTTCCGTCGAGAGCTTTGATCGAGAAAATGGTAGAACCGGTAAACGATCGATCTTGGAGATATAAAATAAATCGTTGCCTGTTTACGTTTGCAATTTTGAGAGAGAGAAATGTTCAAAGAGGCGGGTAATTAAATTTCCCACGAAAGGGAAAACTCGTGAAAATAAGCAAGTCTCTTTTTGCAAGGTTTCCATTCGAGTCGAGAAGTTTGATCAGCGAAGAAACAATTAACAGCGAGTGTTGTTGTTGACTTACGCAACGGTGAAAATCGAAAGAAAATGGTTTTTACACATTTTTTTAAAAATTCATGAAACAAGGCTTCCGCGGAGAGTTTAGATCGAAGCTTTACCAATGGTAATCGAATTCGTGGGATCGAAAAATCGAGAAAAGGAATTTTCCCTCTCTCGACGCTTTCGTGGAATCTGAAACTGTGATTATCGAAGAGACAATGGCCGCGCGCTGGTGAATGTCGGTCGATCGACGTGACCTTTGAGTCGGCTGACATTTGAACCCTGAGAAGAAGGGAGCCGCGACTAACTGTTGTGGACGGGTGGTGACGTACGATCTGGTGAAATCGAATCGGAGTACACGTCCACGGTACTCTGTTAGATTGATCGATCTCTCTCCACCGAAACTCGAAGCCGCTGCGAACAGTTCTTGCCCTTCGTCCTTCCATCGAAAATCAATGTCTTTCACGGGCTGGCCGAGATCTACGAGCCTGTAAATGCCGTTCTCTTGCAAATTTACAAGGTGACGGTAGAAATTCATTGGAAATTCGTTGTCTCGATATGAATGGTCTGATTGTGAAAAAACAATTCGATTCTGAAGTTTCGAAGTTTGGTGGTTTGGCCTTTTGGATCTTGGATTTCTTTAAATTTAGATCGTTTAAATTCCTACGCCCGTCATTGGAGCGATGTAGATAATACGATTCTTTTGAAGGTAAGTCAGTAATGCATTGCTCTGACCTGGCCTCAATTGGTCTGGCATCTAACAATAAGGAACGAGGACTGTCTTTCTACGGACGATCAAGATATTCTTTAATGCGAATAATCTTTTTTCCTTCTGAAGATAGTGTATTAATTGGATGGTGTACGTTATTTGATTAGAACTTTCTCTTTTTAAGTTCTCTTTGAAATTCGTTTTATTTTTGCATTCATTTGATTCAAATATCTTCAAATTTGATCCAACATTCAGTTTCATCTTCTTCGTTTAATCCATGGGATTATCGTTTACCACTACACGATTAAATTAATAATTGTTTGGGAATAATAACGAACAATTGATAAATAATTAATTATTATTTCAATTAATAATTGTTCAGTATCCCACAAGTTGGCAAAGATTGTATTAAACGATTATTAATTTAAATTTGCATTAATATGAATAATTGAAGATCAAATTTTGCGAATTTTTATCATAATTATCCATAAATAAATATTCATAGATCAAAATAACATTTTCCAATTTTACTAAAAATTCGAATCGCTTGAAATATAATTCAAACTCTTGCAATACTTTGATAACTCTTAAAAATTTCAACGCTCTTATATTTCTTCTATCCAGTAAAATCTAATCTGATAACAAGGAAAATTCATCGATCCATTTCTTTAATTTTCTTCTCAAAATTCTCACTCTATCCAAATCTCGCGAAACTTCAAATTATTCTCATCGCTTCTCTTTCCCCCTTAAAAGAATTTCGAGTCGAAGAATCAACCAATCGCCAAACGCTCGACCAACCTCGCCATCTTAACGCCATCATATCTAACCTCGCAACACCAACCACCACCCGCAGCAACAACAACCCCTGTACAATCCGCTTAAACGTTTAAACAATCTCGAAATCACGGAAACGAGGCGCATCTGGCCGGCTCGATCCCCGCGTGCGATCGCGTTGATCCAACCGCGCCGCGCGAGGAACAAGATACACTTGCGCGGAGAGGAGCAGAGGCCGTCGATCACGCCATTTCCCCTGGAGCCGGCAACCTAATACAAAGTTATCGCAGCCGGCCAACCTCGCTCGTTAATCTCGTTCGTTGTGGATTCACGTCCGGAAGGTTATTTCGAGCGGAAGTGCATCGCTGCGCTAAGCTCCCTTCCTGTCCAACCCCACCCCCTCCCTTACAGAATCTCTCGTCTCGAGGAGAAGGGGGAAGACGCGCGAGCCTCTAAATTTAGATCTACTCGCTCTATGCTGCTTCTTCTGTGAGGAAGGGAAGAGGAGGAGGAGGAGGCGACAACGTTTTGTTAAGCAAAACAAAACGGCGAAAGCGCTCGAAAGAGGAGACGCTTTAATGGAGATCGCGTCGAAGAAGGACGCGATCGGCACGCGACGCCGCGTAAATTTAGATCCCTAGGATCGAAACTATTGGATCATCACGTGCCTTATCCTCTAGAGAGAGGTTATTTATGGATTTCTACTCACGTTGTGACGGTTAAGTCGTTTTGGGAGAATCTTGAAACGAGGAAACGATTGGGTACTGGTTGGTCAGAATCGCTTCTTCTCTTACGAAGATTGTGTGTCCATGAATTGTGTGAAAAAAGTGAATGAGATGAGAGGTGAAGAATTTGAAATTGGGGAGATGGTGGTGGTTGTTTCACTTAGTTCTTTGCCCCGCGGATCCTTTCTGTTTGGAAGGAAAGTTTTCAATTATTGTCCATGATTGTAGAAAAATTGAATATCTCGGGGGAGATTGAGGAGGTGGAGATGTTGGGAGAATTTGAAATTGGGGGATGATGATACTTGTTTCGTTTTTTATGAGATAAAGGATCTTCATGGATCCTTTTCTTTTTTTTTTTTTTTTTTAAGAAAATTGTATTCGTGATTATGAAGAAATCGAAGAAGTTGAGATCGAGGTTGGAAAAATTTGAAATTTGGTTGGTATTTGGAAAAGTTTTTATTGATTGTACGATTTGACTAAAGTGAATTTGAAAGAGAGAATTACAGAAGCCGTTAATATTAGTTATATTTGAGAATTGGAAATGAGATGCACATATTTCTGAATAATAATTCAACTCCTCTTCTACTTAAAGGATTAGAATTAAGAATTTCAATTCAATTGGAATGTATTTTTCCAATTACATCGTATATAATTATAACATATATTTCTCGATTTATCTCGTAAATCGTCACAAGTAGCAGATACAATATTCATTTCACCGATGGCATGGAATTACCGATTCCATAATATTTTGAAACAACACAAGAGGATTACGGAATTTGTATAATAGATGTAATATTTTGATTAATTACTAATCACTGTTTCATTAACGGGACAATCCGAAACGATCCGTTCCAATTTTATATCGAGCTGTGGATATATACACACGTTCTTGCAAAACGTTTCTCCACATACCTCACCGATTAATCCTTGTTGCAATATTTAACAATAGAGTGAGCCAGCCTTCAATTACACTGGGTGAAAATAATTTTCTCGGCGCACCGACATGTTACGCCCTCGATGCTCCCTCAACTATTAAATTCCGAAGGAAATAAAAGTCGAACTCGTTCTAAATCATCGGCATATTGGATCATACGATGAGTAACGCGATTCTTCCTATCGAATCCTATCATCGTGCAATAAACTAGTCGTCGTATCGACGAAACAGACGATACAGGGAAATGCTGATTTATCTCGGTTCTTACATAAAATCCGTGACGAATGATACTCGATACCCACTTTCGAGTAGTCTCTAATAATATAGATTCAGGAGGTGCCATCATAGTGTAGTTTTTTTTTTTTTTTTTGAACAGCTTTCTACACTAATTATAAGCTTAATAGTTTAATATACATAATCTTGATCTTTTTTTTTTTTTTGTAATTAATTTGTTCTTTCAGAAATGTTATTTCAAATTCGTGTAAAATTTTTTATCAAATATGTTTATCTCTTAATCATTCGATTTAAGATCTTTCTTCTTTTTTTTTTTTTTTTTTAGTATCTCTTCTTCCATTCTTTTCCATTATTCCAAAGTTTTTCTAATATACGTCTAGCAAACTGAACCTGTTATTTACATAAATCTAACTCAATCTAACTTCCAATATTTCAAGATATCTCTTGCGGCTAT
The DNA here is from genome assembly GCF_014066325.1 of Apis laboriosa. Lineage (NCBI taxonomy): Eukaryota > Metazoa > Arthropoda > Insecta > Hymenoptera > Apidae > Apis > Apis laboriosa. The sequence continues at coordinate 5,113,276 of NW_025222592.1, forward strand.
TATTACTCTTGTCTAGACATAACCTAAAACCTTTCAAATATTGACATAATTTACAGTCACTATCTAAAACCAATAGACGTTTCCAACTTTGGCTTTGAGAAAAACGCAAATTGCCTTCACTTTGAACTTCGTCTATGTGTACATACACCGTATCTTCTGTCCAATAATCCACAATCGAAAAAAAAAAAAAAAAAAAAAAAAAAAAAAAANAAAAAAAAAAAAAAAAAGAAACCTTAAGAAAAGCCATCCAAGATAATTTTCCAACTCTGCCATATGGCATTCCCCAACGTTTCCACTCCCTACACATTCACAAGATCCACGTTGCACAGATTTAAATCAAGTTTCAAACGTCTAATAGATAGGGGGAAAGCATGCTTTTAATCCATCCCTACAAATTAGCTGCGCGAAACTGCGACGAGGCACGGAATTAAACGTTGCACGCTATCTCGTTGTTGCCTCGCTGTAAATCATACGCCGAGTACGCCGAGGGACAATAACAGACGCGTTGGCTCTGGATTACGAAAGATCGGATGCTCCACGCTTCGTTGGCTAAGGCACGATCGCGAAGACGATCCAAGATTTCGACATTAATACCGCCAATATGGCGGCGGGCTAGAAAGAGGCCGCGATTTCAATGTTGTTTCGAGGTGGCGCCAGTTACGTGGCGCTCTCGCTTGGCCACCTCGTTCGCGATTAATTCCGTGAAATCGTGAAAGCTTATGGCTTATGGCTTTCCATCCTCCGCGATGAGCGGGTTCGCAAAAGTAAATCGTAAATAAGTAATCGTAAGGCGATTATTATTTCATCGTTATTCCAGCTTGGTATAATATCCAAAGCGTTAATAAATGTGTGCCTTGCACGGGATACTCGATCGACGTTCCGATTGTTTATGCTCCGTTTCGCCTAATTGCGCCTTAGGAAACCGGAATACCGTTACTTGCATATACGTAAGCGCGACAGGATCGAAATGGAGAAGGAAAAATGAAACGGTTTCACCGCACGCGAAGGACGTCTACTATTGCCATTTTCTCTGAAGCTGCTATTTACTTTGTCGAAGACATTCGATGTTTCTAGAGGAATTGGTTTTTAATATTGCAATTTCTGTTTCAGTGTTTGGAATGGAAATCGTATTTTTTACATTGGACGGTATTGAAGAGTAGATTCATTAGGGATGAGCGGATAAATTTCGTATAAGAAACGTACATACAATTTCAATGTTAAAGCTTGGAATTAGCTCGAGTTCTTTTCAAGAATCTTTTACTCGAATGACGTCCAACCTGCGAATCCTTTTTTAAAAGAATTACCTTTCGTCTCGATCAAAAATCACTTAATATCACTTAATATCACTTAAATATTAAGTCACTTAAATATTCGTTAAATAATCTATCTATCCGCAGAATATCGAAGCGAAGATCAAGAAGCGAATTATCAAGTATTTCGAATCTCGCCAAGCATCGTCGTGCACTCTCATCCATCCTCGTCTCGAAGAGGTGGTCAAGAAAAGAATGCACGCACTGTTCGCAACGGGAAGGTCAGTTCGTCGCGCACGTATGGGCGATCACGCGAGGCGATCGCCACGCGCGTGCATCTGTATGCGTGACGCGTGACGAGTCGCAGGCTCGTGCATAAGGGGGAAGGAACGGTTCATTCGTACAATACGAATGAATGGGCAGTGTACGACACGACATCCGGTCGGAAGGACGGCCCGCGGGAGGGAAGGAAGCGGGCGCAAGAACGTCCCGTCTGGCGCGTTCGTTTTCCACGATCGGCTATTTCAAGAGTGGCTGATGCACACGGTACCAAAGGCGGCGCCGGCGACGGGGGTAGAGAGAGGGAACGCGTCGTAAAACTTTACGAGCGGCTCTAAAAGAAAGATCGCCGGCCGCGGGACGAGCAGGCATCCCATCTCGTTCCAGAGGCCCGGGCTTCGAGAACAGATAAGCGGTGTTTTCCGCGTTTCGATCGCGCCGATACACCTGATTTGCGATAGCGGAAGGGATGCTGCCCAAGGTCCAGTTTACTCGCAACCAATATGCTCTTTTTATCGCGGTATCGATTTTATTTCTTATCTTCTGGCCACGGTTCGGATGTGCGAATTATCCTATCCGAGTTGTGAATTATTGCGATTGTGATTCGAAAGTTTTCGAATCTGAAAGTAAAGACACTTTTTTTTTTTTTCTTGAATTAAATGATCAGAGAATTTAGTTTCTTATGGAGGTGTTGCTGCTTAGTAGGGTTTTCGATAGATAATGAATAATAATTTGAAGGTGTTTTTTTTATTTTTATTTGAATTAGTGATTTTGTCAGAAGATTTAATTATTTAGTATTTTGGGATCAACATTTTTTTTATAACTAAATTTTATTTGACAATTGTAAAGAATTATACAGTTTTTCAAATTCCAAGGGAATTGAATTTGATAGATTTATTATGAAAGCATTATAGAAAGTGAAGAATTGTTAATTGTATTTTAACAAGTTGAAAAACATATTTTTTTTTTCTATTTCGCTTATCTTAATCTTATTTAATATCGTGTTTCGTAACATAGAAAGTTAATAATAATTTTAGCATTCGTAACTTTTTATACGCTGGCGCAATGAAATTCAATTTTTATTAATCTCTAATCTAATTATCATCTCTTAATACTTTCCATAAAGAAAATTTTTTTAAAAAAATTAAAACCAAGTATCTCGGGAATAAATTTTCACATTTTTTTTTTTTCCTCTTCTTTCTTTTAATTTCTAGTAAAATAAAAAATCAATCGATCAATTGTCCGCCAAGGCTAACTGGCCCCCATTTTACCCTAAATACCACGATTATAAATTGAAATCGTTTCTAGGTCTTGATTTCCTCCCTTCTTTTAACAATAACACCCCCCTCTCACCCCTGTTTCACCGTTTTGTCGACCTACTTTTCCACGCGCGCACAACCCTTTTGAATTTGACGATCGTTCCAAGTCGAAGTGTATTTAGTTTCTAGGAATAGCAACAGAAACAGGGGAGGGAGGAGGGCGCAGTTTTTCCAGTAAGAAGCTTGAGAAACCTAGTGGACGGGGGAAAAGAGTGGGAAAAAAAATTTCAAGAGGGCCTCTCTCGTTCTAACTTATTACAACGCACGAAGGAGTTTCGGTTTCGAGGGTTCTTCCGACGAGAACTCTGTGTGTAAGTTTCACGAGGATAATAGTACTAGTAATAATAATAATAGTAGTAATAATAATAATAATAATAATAATAATAACAATGATAATAATAATAATAATAATAATAATAGCTCGATAATAGCTTGACAACACGTTGATAAAAAGAGAGGGGAAGGAAGAACGAACGGGCGACTTTTACGGCTCCTCCCTCGCGAAATTCATCTCCGCGCAATTTTTTCGATCGAGTTTCGGGACGTCGTTAGCGGGAAATTTTATTTCCATCGTGCTCCCCGACCGAGACCGGGGGACACGCGAGAAATAAAGTAAGGGGGTGGAAACTTTTTCGCGATTCTCGAGTTAAAAGGGGTGACTAAGGGGAGGAGGGGAGGGGAGTGCGATTTTCTTCTGAATCTCGAGCTGTCCCTCCTCCTTCGCGTGGCGAGCAGCACCCCGATAAAAAGTAATTAAGAGCGAGCATTATTATATTTCATACGAGGTCGCTATTTGTAGAAATGAAACGAAAAAACGTCATCCGCGGTTTTTTCGCGGCCGAATTTCGACGATGAATTTCAGCATGGCTCTCTGTTGGGGGAGGGAGCGAATAAACGAGGGGGAATAAAAAAAAGAGAGAGATGGGGAGGAAGAACAAAAAATATTGCCATGGAATGATAAAAAGGTATCCAAACGGTTTCGGGTTTCGCCTCTATAACCGAAAACTTTGTTGAAAATTCTACTTGTTCGATGACGAAGTAGCGATGGAATCGAACCTATCGCGAATAGACTCGAACATTAACAGATTTTTTTATAAGTATCCTGAATTACTTTCAAGCGAAAATGATATTTCAAAAGTATCTTCTAAAAATTCTGTTTAAATAATAATAATACGTGTGATATTCGTAAGAAAATTCGATTAATATCTGAATATTATTTTCCAATAAATAATATATAAAACTTTTCCAGGATTGAACTTGATGATCCCCTCGATACAACGGGACAGAAATGGAGAGGCTCGTCCTCGTAAGAGTATCGAACATCGAACGATTATTCATTTCCAGTTAACGATCCGCTCATGCCATCGAATACCTTCCTCGAACGATTTTCACTTCTTAATTGGTAGATCCTGCAGATTAAATAATATTCGAGTGGGGATAGTGGAGGAGTTCGAGAGGAATTGCGGGTTGTTCCCGATGGAGGAGGCGAAACGCTTCGATCGTTTTGTTTACGGGTGCATACCGTAAGTAAATCGCGTTTCTCTGCTCGAGTGACACGGGATCTTCCGCTTTCGAGCGAGCTTCTTCGACCGATTGTTCTTATCTGCCATCGTAAATCTCTCCCTCCCCCCCTGCCGCGGCGTCACGTATTTATCGTCGAGAAAGTAGCAAGGCAAACGGCCTTGATTCCGTCACGGTATACATCCACCACCGTATCGAGATTATTTAAATTTCGATCCACGGAACACCGCGCCACCGCTGGATTCCGCCATTTCGAATCGCACGAAGAAGGGAAGAAGCATTTGCATCCCGTCACGAGTAGTGGTAAGGCAGTATATTTTCTTCCTTCTGGGTGAAATATCGCGATTCCGGTAAATCTGTAATAGCCACGGTGACAAGCTGGAATTCAACAAGATGGAGGAATTTTTTTCTTTTCTTTTCTTTTCTTTTCTTTTCTTTTTTTAACCACGTGGAACACGACGGCCACGATTCGCTTGATTTAATCAAGGGATGTCGTGCCCTCGAATTACCATTTTCGACGTTATCTGTTATGCTGTTAAGTAGGTGACGTCGCAAAACGAGCATCTAGACGAGTAATCTCGCGGTTTTGTAAGTGATGCACCCGTAACGTGATCCAACTTTGGTCGGGGATCGAAGGCTTGCGACTTTCTCTGATGCGTTCTCTTTTATCCGATCCGAGAGAGGATCTCTCTCGAAATTAAACAAACTGAGAGAATTGTTAAGGTAAAATAATAAGTATGGTTGTTCTCGAGGGGAAAACGATAGTTCAAGATATAGCGCGCGTGGATATATTAACGCGTGAACACGTGAAACACCTCTCGTTTTCACTTTTTCTCGTTTTCACGTGTGTACGTAACTAGTCCATTTACCATTTATATTCCGTTGTGAATTTTTATGAAAATTTGAAATTTTTAAATCTTTCAATCTTTTTGCTTTCTTCTAAAATTTCACTTTTTTTCTTTTTAGATACGTTAAAACGAAGATATCAAAAATATACATATGAAATAGTATTAATTGAAAGTGAAATTTCATTTACCAAATATAAATATAACAATTTTAACGATCTCTGTTGGAACAGAGAATATTTATCAGATTGTTCTCCAATACGATTTAATTAGAAATGAATCTTTGATAAAAAAAGAAAAAAAAAAAAGTGAATAAAGAACTCGACCCGTGCTTAGAAAATTATTTTCAAATCCTTTCTCTAATGGGGAAAATTGATAGAAATGGACTTCTATCAATTTAACGCAAAAATGTGAAGATTCAACAAAATTCAGAAAAAAAATATCAACGATTCGCCTGACAGTCAACGATTCCATTTACAATGATAATCAAGCAATTTCTAATTAACAAAGATATCGAAACTCTTATCTCGATCACGAATACAAGTCGTTTCCGCCGATTATGAATTATAATCTCTCAGGCAACAAAGACACGAATCGCGGAAAAGCATCGTGGAAATCTCGATTTAGAAATTCCTCTTCCTGTCGGTAGCCAGATGAATCGGCGAGATATCCAGCGAACAGCTTAAGGTTTAAACACGAAGCGAGCACGCGCGCGCGTATTATCTTGATGCGCGTTAACGCCGTCATTGTTGAGGCTTTCATCGTCGAGGTTTGATTGCTATATTCCTACACATTAAGGAACGAAATTCACCGAACTTCGTCGCCATTCAATTTGTTACTTTCCATCCGACTTTCACGTAGGAAATCGCTCGAATACGCACAACTGCGTAATACAGGGAACATTTCGTTCTTTCTCTTTTTTTCACCCCAATACAACTGATTCCTGTGAACGATTCGCTCACGCTGATGGGCGTGACACTTATTTTTCTAACGATTTTCAAACAATTTTGTACTTATATACTCGTTTAAAGATGCGCAAGAAAAAAAGTGAAGACTTTGAAATCGGTGGAAAGTCGATCGATTGTTTGATTTGTACGTCAAATAATAATTTTCTGAAATTATGTATCGAATCAGTTATGTTGCATTAAATCGGACGAATTTCTCCGCGAATTAATTCGGATAATCGGACGGTTTACTTTATACGCGTTAAAACATAAGCCAAGCCATAATATCAAGTTGTGTAATCGATTGCCGCTGAAATATCGAAATTATTCGAGTTGAAGCTTGCCTAAAAATACCTTTGTCCCTAAAAGCTAGCGACAGACACGAACTGCACACGAATCAATCGAACGAGTATTAATTTGCGCTCGATTCTACGCCGCTTCATCGACAATCGTTTTTAGGAAGGAGAAGAAGGGAGAAATTAATAGGTAAGGTCCGTCTCGAGAACATTATCGATTCTTTACCACGGTTTTCACGCCTCGTGCATAAGGAACGAGAGTTTGCATCGAAAATTTCCATGGAAATTCGCCACGTCGAAGCGGACGTTGGATTAATCGGTGAACCAACAGCGGAAAATTCAGCTGACGTTCACCGAACAGGAAACGCCCTCGAGTACCTCGAGCGCAAGCCGGAAGTCTCGATGGAAAGTACCAGCTTTTTCTGACGATTGATCAGGCTAGCAGGTTGTATTGTCGAGGCTAAACAACGAATCGCGCGCGGAAACGCGCGTCTTAATTTAATTAGACCCGCGGCTCCAATTACAATGAGCATTCCGCGAAGGATCGCGGAAAATGGCGTCGTGGAACTGGAACAGGAAAAACGTCCTCCGTTTTTGGACAAACGAATTTCCAGCAAATGAATTACACGCGTATTTTCTTTTTTTTCTTTTTGCATTGTGGTAATAATGATGCCATCCTCGTCGAAAAATATTTCTCGTTCGTCCTTGCCATTCGTCTCGTGTATTGCTGTGAGATCGGTAAAAAAGAAAAGTTGCATCGGATCGGATTTGATTTTAACGAGGATATAATTTGATGTTGATCTTTTTTTTTTTTTTTTTCTTAAAGAAAGTGCAGATATTAGAGATATTAAGGCCATCTTTACTTTTTGCCTGGTTTCTTTTTTTTACATCTTGAGTTGATGACGAACGATCCCGAATGATTTTTTTTTTTTATCAATAGAAGTTACTGTGTACTACTCGTGTACTTGAAGTGCTCTTATTATTAGAGCACAATACAACGTGTAATTCCACTTGAAAAAGTGCCTTTGACGTGTTCGTGTACATATTCATCTATAAAAGGGTCGTTGAAATTAGTTTATATCTCCTTTGGAAATTAAGCAAGGTTTTAAGCGATTTTCTTTACTTTCTTACGAACGATTTATAATTTTTAAAAATTTCGATTTCGACGAATCGGTAGTTGATATGTTACGTCAATTTGATTTATCCATTCGATCAAATCTCGGGGATGGAGACTTTTTTGGAGGTCGCAAAATTTAATATTTGAAAATGTTTGCCGTGTCTTTGGCAGCCTTGTGTAATATTCATATCGATCAGAAAAAAATCTTTGCCAAGGATATACGATTTTTCCTCTCTTTGAACGAGCAGATTTACTTTACGAGGATTAAACAGCATCGAATACGCGGTATTTTCGATATTAATCAGTGCAAACTTCCCGAGAAGGCAATCGAGATATTTTTCCTTTCGTACGATTAGATAATTTTAAATGTGATAAATGAAAAATACGGAATGATATAATCTTGTTTGAAATTTTCGAGAAAAATATTTCTTCCAACGAACTTAATACAATATACAACGTTTATGTAACCTATTTTCATTTTATACTTGCGTGGGTCGGTCAATAAATTAAATTACTTACTATCTAGTAATTTTTCTTCTAAAAGAAATCACTAGATTGTTAGAAAAACGTAACATTATCGTTGAACATTATCGCAATAAGTCAACTTGCATATTGCATATTTTAAACACATGTATGCAATGTAATAAATGTTGTACAAGATCCTCGAGGACAAAAGAATATTCCCAATATAGCTTTATCCTACAATTTTCATACGCTCTCTCGAGTGAAGGAGGATATTATCTGGAATCATTTTAATACAAATGAGGGTGCACGCGTCGTAGAATGGAACGTTGAAATTCTGTCGAGAATCAGACCATGCAAATTTATCGAAAATGTAATATAACGTAAATTCTTAATACACGCTTACGGCTACAAAATTCCCTACGTTTATTTTCCTACAAACATACGTGTTATTCATATTACATCTCGTTCCCATTTGAACAACATTTGAAAACTAATAATTAATTTTATCGTGTATTATATCTTTATTAATACAATTTGGAAGATCAGAAAACCAGTCAGATCGTTTCAACTTATACGATTTGTGATAGTTCTAGCCGGTCAATTGATTAGAAAGTAAATTATATTTTCCTATTTTAAACAGTCCTCGTAACAACGAAGGGGAAAGTTGAAAAGTAATGGCATTCATCCCCGGGATGAATTTAATCAAGTTTTGCCGCCACGGATATCGGAGGAGACTTATAACCTTTGATAATTGAATGCAGGAGAGGGAGAAAGTCACCGTCCCTGGCTGCATTAACTATGCATAAAACGTTTGCCGGATCGTTGCTCTCCGAACGGTGAATAACTACGTAAATAATACACTTTAACTCGTACGTACGTTACGTTCGTTTCCTTTTACGGGGCATGCCTTCTCGGCCTGGATCGTGACTCCACGTTATCGTTCGAGTTCGCGGATCGTGTCCTTTCATTTTTATTACTTCACTTACAAAGAAACTTTACAATGCCAGGAACAAAACCTTGCTTGTCCCTTCTCCGTTTCCACGGTCATTTGAAAATGAAAAGAAAAAAGGGAATGACCGGTTGGATGGTACTGACTTTAGTACTTTCGTATAAAGATTTGGTGTTGCCATTTTTACCGACTTTTTAACCTTCGTTTGCGGTAAAATGAATCTTTTTTTTCTTACAATAATTCGATTAAATGTATCAATTATATATCGTGACAATTTTTGTTTAAAAAAAATATATAAAAATTCTAATTAAATAGCAAAGAGTTCATTAGTATTCATTAGTATGAATAATTTCAAGTTTTTCTGCTCTGGTGACGTGAGTGAAGAAAAAAAAAATAAATAAAGTAATCGGATTATTCTAGCTCCAAGATGCAAAATTTATTAATAACGTTATTAACAAGTTACAAGTGATAGATTATATATAGTTTCCTCTTTCAAAATTTTCACCACGCGAAATAGAATAATCAAATTATAATTTATAAAATTTCTTTCTAGAACTTTCGTCCCTATGAAGTTCGTTCATTTCATTATCAAGTTCACGAACTTTATAGAGCAAAAGAATTTTTCAACGCCAGCCTAAACTCGTAACTCGTGGCTCGTAAAATTTCGTTAATAATATTACTCGATAATTACGCAAGAGGGCACTGTCATCGACTTTGTCCTCTCACCATGGCCCCATTTACGACTGTGCAAACGTTGTTAGTTTACTACCAATAATGCTCGTATTATATCAAGTTTATAGCGAAATGCCGGTTACCAGGGGGTCCATGTTCATTCCACTATCGATTACGGGCTTCAAGTTCAAACATTGTTCACTAATTATTCGATAACGTTATGCTTACTCCACAACGTGTTACAATTCTCTCTATCGCATTACGCCGAGTTCACAGTTTGGGCATAAACGTAATTCCCTTTCCTTTTCCTTTCTTTTCTTTTTTACTTCCAAGTATTACATATATTATTCATTTCAATGAATAAGAGAGAAAATCATCTACAGGATGTTACGTAATATATTCGTGAAATACTTTTGGAGTATCGATCTTGGAGAAACGAAGAAATTATAAATTCATCAACTTTTTTTGTCTTCGTTTCAACCTCTTAAGGATCGAAAGTGTCTCTATGTATGAAATATTAAGATCACGAGTCAAGGCTTCGCACGTCAATTTTCCAGACGTATTGCCGCTCAAGGTGAATCTTATTAATCACCTGCATCGGCGTACATATACAAAGAAGACCTGGTTGGTCGAGGCATCGGATTTCGTGCACAGAAATTCAAGATTCTTTACGTGGTGCGGCCACGTACGTAACAAGAGATTTCACATCCTGCTTTCGTGTGTCGACGTCGTCCACGTTCCTCGACTCGACGCTCGAAGATCGTCGAGAGAGAGGAGAGGTGGAGGAAGAAAAAAAGAGAGAGAAAAAAAAAATACGCGGAATTATTTCCAGTCCATCGTCCACGGGTCGTAAAATTCCTTGGGTAATGTCTCTCTAAACTGTGTCAGCCAGCTAATCGCTTCCTCGAACACTCGAGGAATCTCTCTCATTCACCGATCGTTCCTCGCGTTAACCGTTTCGACAAATGAGTAATATTTCCGACGATAAAATTCCATTCCAATTTGACGGATTTCCTATCATGGATGTGATATCTTATGGAAAGCGTACGTGTCAAAAATGTACGAACATTTTCTAGGAAATAAATTATAAATAATTTATCGACGATTGTTAATTCTAAATTTCTCTCAATTTTGTTCAAATATTAAGATGATTTGTGTAATGTAATGTGACGTACCATGGATTGAAGTGACCTGAATTTTCATGTTTTTTTTCATTCTCGATGAAGAAAATGACAAACTAGTTTTATAACTTACTAAAAAATAGGACGCTTTAATTAAAAAATAATATATAACTTATGGAAAGAAAACGCATTTGCAACAGCAATCCAACCATATCAATTAAGAATTTATACAAGAAAATAAAATACTCGATGTAAAATTAAATTTTTCGTTAATCCTACATTAAGTCCTACTTCGTATCTAATAAATCTAAATTTTATTTTATCCAGAAGATAAACAATTAACAGGATATTAAATTTTATTTTAATCCAATACTCTCTTCTAAACAGACTCATGGCTCTTACTTTCCTCGCTAACAACTTGGAAAAAAAAAATATATATATATATATATATAACGATAAATTCGATGAAAATCGCAAAAGCCAATGACATTTATTAGCGTGAAGAATCGTCATCGAAAACGAGAGATTTCACACGTGGCCGATTGATACGCCTATGCGGCAGCTCGATTACGAATCCTCTCGTTGCAAAGCGGAATCCTAATTGGCGGTGTAAACAGGGACATCGGGTTGGAAACTGGAACGAAAAGCGAGCGAGGCGAAAGAAATAACATCCACGGCCTTTTTTCACGCGTTCGTGCCCGTGTAAGAAACGGACAACGCGCATTTATACAGAGAGTCATCGAGCCGCGTGTAAAACGCAGATTGAAACCGTGTCTGTTGCGTTCCAATTGAGCCCTGGCAATTGGTCACGCGCGAATTACGTTATCATGGGCTGCTAGGTGATGCTCGAGCGCCGCCATTTTTTTTTCCACGCGCCTGCGAGCTGCAACTGATCAAGCGAGACAATTGAAGATTTTCCTGTCGCAAAGCGTAACTAGGATCAGGAAGTCCAGGTTTTTTGTTTTGTTTTTTTTTGGAGATGATAGCACAGAGATGATAGCGTCGTGATTGTGGATTATTTTAGACAGTTTTTGTTTTATTTATTTTTATTTCAGAGTTGTGCAATGTTTATGAATAAACTTGCTTGCTACTCGTTACATGTCGAAAAAGATGAGTATTGGAATTGGTGTCAAATTTTCAAAATGACGAGTTTCGATAAAAATTCTGTTCATGGATTGCATTGTAGCTTAGAGATTCTTGGAGATTTGCGAAGAAGATAAACATGATCGGAAGACTATATATAAATATTTAGAGATATAACATATTAATATTAATTAAATCGTTTGTTTAATTTTTACTATATTTATTTTTCTACGTCGCAGAATTCTATTCATTGTTTTCTTCCTTTCACACGATAAAAATTAAAATTTTATTACTGTTTCAGATTTGTGTTCATTCTACGTAAATTGTGCGGAAACGCGCATTGAAAATTCAGATAGCAAGCAAGAGATAATCGTTCCATTAGGTCATCGCGCAAATAAATAATATCGTTTGATTGAAGTCTCTCTTTTCCTGTTTTTATATATCCTGTTTTTATTTTCAAATACACTCGAAAATATTTTTGCCGCTGACAAAGTACTAAATAGATCAAGAAAAAAAAAAAATATATAATAAATTCAAATTCCTCCTTGTTTTTGTCACACGCGATCCCACACTCGTTTTTGTTATCAATCCCACGCGTTATCTGTTCAAATTCCTCTCTATCAATTTTATCTATCCAAACATAATTTCCCCTCAATAAAATTCTCAATAAAATATTCCCCCATCGCTAAACACTCTCTTCAACACTCTCCTCGATACCCGAATTAAAAAGGAACAATACTACTCGATAAAATCCAAAAAATACAGGGAAAATACACTCCCTCCTCCCCATTTACCCTCGATACGATAAACATTCGTCGAACGCGGAGGTGAACCGAATTCAAATATCCGATCCGATCGCGTGAAAACGAGCAAGCGTATTGACGGATTTTTAATTCAGACGGGAATTTCTACCGCGAATTTCTAGCACGGATGGCCCATATCGCGAAAACGGATCGCCGTTAACGAACTCATCGAATAATTAGCGGCAATTAACGCGCGTTCGGTTTGTTTTGGCAACGGGCCACAGAAACGGTATCCACGTTACCGTTAGAATTAGATTACATATAGCATATACTACACGTATATATATATATATCCTCTTCGCGATTTCGCAAGCGTACTTTCACGTGTCAGGTCTTTTTCTTTCTCTCTCTCTCTTTCTTTCTCTCCTCTCCTTTGAATCGCGCGCCTGTTCACCCGCGTCGAAACACACTTCCCCACACCCACGGTCGGTGAAACGTTGCCTATTACGCTCGTTCTACGACAAAGGCCACCACCGCTCCAAATCGAGTTTCCACGCGGCGAACGTGGCGGGAAAATTAAAAGTGACTTTCCTTTCGCGCGATGTTAATTCGCTCGGCGGACGATCTTCAACGATACGACTGTACGGATTCGTTCGTGCAACGATGCATTCGGTTACGAGTTTCTTGGAATTGATTAATTGGAAGATTAACGAATCAATTAACGAGAATTATCGTCAGAGGAGCATTTGCGTCAGAGGAGGGAAGGTTTTTTTTTTTATCTTAGCCGCGAGAAATATCACGAGGAAATTATTATACGTTAGCGCTAATGGAGATCAAGGCATTATCGATAGCAGACGATTTTTGATGATTGAGACGATATTGCGAAGGAACGATTAATGCATTCGACGAACGAGAATCGTGCGCAAGAGAATTCGAATTCGAATTAATAATGGATCGAAGGTTTTTGTAATTGAGTAAAATATTCAAATACATAGATCAAATTGAAATATGGATGTGAAAAAGAGATATGTATCACGATCTTGTATAATTGTTATGAAAATATTGCAAAGAAATGAAGAAGAAGAAGAAGTATAATGAATATGATATTCGAACGATATTGCATTGGAGTCTATCAAGAGTCGATCAATCAAAATTTAATTGGAACAAGTATTACGAAGAAGTGATCAGTGATTGTTCAATACGATATTTGCGCAATTACACACGAAAGATTAACTCGAATCATTAGTAAGAATCGATGGGTTGGACATGAATGCGACGTCATGACGCCGTTCCAGAGCTAAAAATAGCTCGGAACCGAGCAGTCACCAATGATCACGAGTTTCGTCGCTTCTAAGGCACGCCCTCGCCTCTTCTTTAAAATCAGTAGTTAATGTGCTTATATATTATCGATAATGTACACAGGTTGTCTCAAAAGTGATCTGGTTTAATCTAATATAGTGTTATAGGAAAGTCGCAAATTTTTATTCTATTTTTCGAAACAGAACAAAATTTTATCTCAAATTTTACTTCTCTACTCGCTTTTGCGTACAGAATTACATTCAGAAAACGAACTTCCCGATCTTTTCTATCCACATTTGCATACAAAATCACTTTCTAGTAAGACACTTTGTATATCAATAAGATACACGAAAAAAAGAAAGTGTATTTCGACCGATAATTTCAAGAAACTAACTTCTATTCCATCTTCTTACCACATTTATATATAGAATCACATTGTAGTAAGACACCCTGTATACCAATAAGGCACACGAAAGAAAAAGAGGTAAAAATAAATTCAGAAAACTTCTATCTTCTCTCCTATCCACATTTGTATACAAAATCACTTTGTAGTAAGACACCCTGTATACCAATAAAGCACACGAAGGAAAAAAAAATGCGTTTCGACCAATAAATAATTCAAAAAACGAACTTTCACCTTCACTACTCACATTTCCACAGAGAATCACTTTCCAGCAAGACACCCTGTATACCAATAATAACAATACCCACGAAAAAAAAATAGGTAAAGTATGATTTCGATCGATAATCTAAGGGAAAAAAAAACTTCTGTTCCATCTTCTTACCTCAAATTTGCATACAGAATCGCTTTGTAGTAGGACACCCTGTACATCGAGAAGGCGGGCGAAGGAAAAACGGTGTGTTTCGAGCGATAACGCAGCTGACTCGAGAACGGTGCTCCCTTTGTCCCGTTAATTGCATCGATTCTGACACACGGGGCCACGCAAGCCGATCGTATCTCGTACAACGAATACACAAAGGAGCGGGGCCCGCCACTTCTTCGAGGCCGTGGATCGTCGCGATAATCGGCAGAGCGCAGGTATCCTCCGCACTCTTCGCGGAACGGACACTTGGAAATCGAAACGAACGCTCTCTCTCTCTCTCTCTCTCTCTCTCTCTCTCTCTCTCTCTCTCTCTCTCTCTCTCTCTCTGTCTCGTGTTCGCGACGTTCCTACGGGCTCGTTAGCGGCACAGGAAAAGGAAATGACACACGCCGAGAATTTCAACGCCGGAGATGCGTAGTAATAGAGCTCGGGTTAATCGCGTGTTTGCTTCTGGACCGTGGAATTCGCGGTCGAAGGTGATTCGAATCCTTGGAGAGGAATCTTGATACGGAATCTTGGAAAAGGGGCAATTAAAGCGGAACGAAATGGGAACGAAACTCTTTGCGAAACTCCGATCACGATTAAATTATATTACGTATCGAAAGGTGATAAACTTTTGAGCGAGACTTTTTTCCTTATCCGTTTAGACGGTCCACGTTTTTACTTTTTTAGATTAAATTAAAATTTCGTTATTTTAAAAAAATTCTTAAAACCAGTTGGATTATTGATATATATATATATATATGTACAGATGTATACGTACGCGATTATAAGATCTGGATCTTATCGTTGGAAAATTACAGAAATCTTCAATCCGTACGAGAGATTTCCCGTACAAGTTCAAGTAATTATTTGAAAGAATTCCAAGAGTACTTCTCGAAAGATTTTTCAAATCCTCGAAATCTCGAATCTCGTCTCGTTATGTTATTATTATTATTATTATTATTATATTTATATTCCTATACGAGATACGGAAAATTATCGAGACACAATAAAACGAACTGCGTCGAAAACATCTAACTATTGACGCAAAGATTAAAGAAGAAACGATACCGGTTGGCTTCGCTTTCGGTTTCGCAACGCGTCGCCAATGCTCGTGTGCAAATTGCACGTGTCGCCCGAAAAAAAGAGTGCGACTCGATGCGACGACTCTCAGAAACGAGATGCCTATAAAATGGATCGGCAAAATGGTTCCTCGATACGAGGAACCCTCTGCGCGGGCAAATTCGTCGGTTTTTCCCCAACCCGGATTGCGGTTTCGCGCGTTATCGCGCTCCAAACGAAAACCGAGCCGTCCGATTTTCCCGCGGTTGTTGCGATCGCGACGCAATCCGCCCCCACGGATTCGCGCGCGCGCCAAAAAAAAAAAAAAAAAAAAGAAAATTCAGGGGGGAAGAGGGATCGACCGATCCCCCGACGGAATTGATGGCCAACCGGCGCTTTATCGTCGATCCCTCGATCGTTGACGCGTAACGGGACGTGAAAATAATTCAGCCTGTCTCCGTGTAGGTACTCCGGGCACGCGTGAACAACAGTACAACGAAGAGTCATCGAGACCGTTCCTCTTCCAAGGAATTCAACTCGGCTCCCTCTTCCCAACATCTGCCTCTAAGCTGCGCGTAGAATGAGATACAATCAGTGGAAATACTCGGTAGTATCTTGGCGGTAAGTCGAGAGCCGTTTGTGTACGATGCACGATGACGGATGACAGTTAATGCGAATGTTAACTAAGGTGAATCACGACGAATATTCGAGTCGAGGAGGGGGATACGTTTCTTTCTTTCTTTTTTTTTTTCTTTTTCTTTTTTTTTTTTCTTTTTTTTGGAAAAATTGAACGATCTATTTTTGCTCTATTCGAGTCGAGTTTCGAGATATCGCGTTCTAGGAATTTTTGGACGGAATTTGATTGTTCGTGTAATATAATTCTGGAAAAGATTTTATTAATTTCGATGAATATATATTTTAATTACGATCTAAGTAATTCGATTCTATTTATAAAAGTCGTACGATTATATTTCTGGTAGAGTCATTCGAGATATAACGTGTATTTGCGTTATATCATATCACGAGAAAGAGAGGGAAATATTTATGTAATTAATTCTCCCATAATAATTATAAAATTCTTGTTCGATGGTATATCGAATGGCGAACAATAATAATTTAATTGCAGTTTATCGATTCAATTTTTCTATAATCATACGCGATTGCCATACGCATTGGCAATATTTCCAATCCAATTCTGACGCTTTGTACTATCATCCCCGCAACCTCAAAACGAGTAAACACTTTCCAATTCTAATTCTGCAATTTTTCCACCCATTCCATTCGCGCCATTTCCATCCATTAAAAAATAAAAAAAAAAGAAATCGTCTCGATAAAGATCGAGACATCTCGAAAATTTCTAAATTAAATTTCTATAATCCAATCCAAAAAAACTTTCTTCCTTCTAAACTCACCTGATCGATTCGGTTGGCTGGCTGGCTTTTGAATTTCGGGGAAATTTCGGCGGTAATCCGACGAGGCACACTGACACACAGGCCCCCTGACTGCTTTCGAGGCAGGCTCTCGCGACAGGAAGGAAAAATCGAGGCGGAAAAACTGGGCCGAACAAGAGATCGGGCTCGCGCGCGCGAGCGGAGAAACAGAGGCAAAGTTGCGTGCGATCGTGCGTTCTCTCTCTCTCTCTCTCTCGCTCTCCCTCTCTCTCTCCAAGTATGTGCGCGTGTATATACGCGATATACGCGCGATGCGTCCACCGAGGAGAGGCAAGAAAAATGGACGCCGATCGTGCGTCGCGGCCGGTGCCGAGCCGACTGACTGACTGACTGACTGACTCCGCCAGTCAGCACGTACAGTCACCGCACTTGCATCAACACACACCGGCTGCCATCCACTTCTTCCCCCGCAGCCTCTCGTTTCCAGCTCCATTCCAGCTTCTCCCGCCTTCTCGCGGGGGCCCCTTCTCGCTTCTGCCTCCTTCTGCCTCCGCATCTTTTGCGGTCCGCACTCCAGCTGCGTGTTCCTCCCCTCCTCCCCCCCTCTCGCCGCAGGCCTCCTTTGCCTTCTCCTTGCCTGCCTTCCCTCCCTTCCCCACCTTTCGTAGGACTGTTTCGAACCTGGGTGGAATTCGATCAAGAATTCCGGATATTTCGTCTCCTCTTGTTTTTTCCCTATGATCTTTTGCGCTGTCCAATGATGATTTCTCGATGGAAACGGAAGTATAATTGATTTGATTATAATTAATCGGTGTATCGTTGCGCGAAGGATGTACAAGTGGGTGGAGATAATGTTCGATAATGGTAATAGAATTGTGGAGAGATGTTGTTTTTTTTTCTTNTTTTTTTTTGGTTGATTGATAACAGCGGCGTATTCAAAAGGGGATAGGAAACGTGGGAGAGATGTTAAAGTATAGTTATTACGACGTTCGTAATATTCGTAGGAAGGAGAGATTAATCGGTAAAGGGTTTTTTGCCCGCGCGAATGAAATTAATTATTCGGGGCCTCGGTTCGCTGTAATGAACTATGACTCGGAAACAAGGCCGCCTAAGGATATATCGCGGTACAGGGGCGCATGCAAGAAGCTGAATACCAAAGATTCCTGGAATCACTGCCGTTGGGCGATAAAGCGTTTACACCTGAATCGATTAGCATCTTTCATTAAAATTAATGGAGAATCGATACTAATCCTCCTACGATCGCGTATCCACGTTCAACGCATACGGGGGCACTAATTAACCGAAATATCTGCGTCTGACCGAGATGTATCGGTGCGTTGGCTTTGGTTTTAGAGATGGCCGTGTATTGCGGCGCCTGATGCGAATTATGCATGATACATCGACCAATATCGCGTTAAAAAAGTATTAAATTTCGTATTTGCGATAGAAATCTTACATCTGTAAAAATCCATTTTATCTTTCGAGTGTTACCTTTACTGAGCGAGTAAACGGGTTGTAAGTAATATGCGATGTAGAAAATGATTCAGTGTATCTTGAACAAATCGTAATATGATTCTTACGATGTATAAAAATGTAAATATCAATGAAATATAGATATAGATAAAATATACTTATTACGTATAAAAATAGGATTAGAATAGATTTTGGTAAGATTTTTAATCGATAGATTAAGCGAAGAAAAGAATAAAATTAATCAAATAATCGAAGATATCTCTTGAACGCATGAATTTTGTGGAGCGGGTGATAGACAAGGAGAGTAAGTAATGAGAGAAGGACAGAGATAGGGTAAAAATATTGAAATCAGCGCCATCTTCAGAGTGCCGCAAATGAAACTCAAAAAATAAGGATAGAGAATAGTAGAAAAAGGACAGAGATAGGTCGGAATTAACCGCCAGCGCCATCTTTCGGGTACAAAAAGTACTTCTTTAAAGATGATAAGGTAGAGTTACAGGAATTAAGGAGCAGCGCCATCTCTCGAGTACAAAGAGTACTTCAAAGATGATAATGTAGAATCAGGAGAATTAAGCTGCAGCTCTCGGGTACAAGAAATACTTCTTCAAAGATGATAAGATAGAATTGGAAGAATTAAGAAGCGCCATCTCTTGAGTTTTCTTTTGACGAGGTATCTTTATTCATTAAGAGATGGCACTAATGATCAATTCTTATTGTATCTCTATCCTTTTTCTACTATATTCTATCCTTATTTTCTGAGTTTCGTTTGCGGCACTCTGAAGATGGCGCTGATTTCAACATTTTTATCCTATCTCTATCCTTCTTCCATTATTTGCTCTCCTTGTCTATACTTTTTCTTAGTACATGGTAAGTATAAATAAAATTCGATATAAAATAAAATTTTAACGTTACGAATAATTGAAATTTAAACTATATTTTAATGAAATTATAAATAAGATACAAACGTAAATAACAATTAGAGATATTAATTATTTAACATTTATAACTAAACAAATGTAAACAAAACCTTAAATATTTTTATGCACATTCAATTAATGTATCTTGAGATAAAACTTTCATTAGAGCATTAATATTTTCTGAAAGCAAGAAATCGTCCGAGATCACTTTCGATATATCGATAGTCGTTTCTATGGCGCCATTTA
This sequence comes from Apis laboriosa, assembly GCF_014066325.1. Classification (NCBI taxonomy): domain Eukaryota; kingdom Metazoa; phylum Arthropoda; class Insecta; order Hymenoptera; family Apidae; genus Apis; species Apis laboriosa. Next base: position 5,133,074 of record NW_025222592.1, read on the forward strand.
ATTTTTTGAACGCGTTCCTCGCAACCACAAGCTCTGTCAAAACGTTCTTGAAAAGTAGCTAAAAACAAGTGTGTGTTAAGTGTTTACCGATTCTGTGTATTGTGATTTGAAAGATTGTGAGCTACTCACTTCGATTCCACCATAATTTGCGATGCCAACACATCCTACGAATCCATTTCCGTGAGTATAATATCCTAACTTCCTTCTTCGCAATCCGAAACAGAAAACTACATTTTGCTTCTTACACGTATCCATCAATTTATCGATTTGATCGTCTAATCCGTCTAAAATCGTGATTTTTATAAAAAAATTTTCCATTTCGTTATAAATTTTATATATTTACCTTCTAATTCAACTTTTTCGACATCAGGAGCGATAATCACGAGTTTAAGCTTTTTCAATTCAACATGTTTACGAACTTCTTTCAAACCAGAATAATAGCGCCGTTTATATTTAGATTTATTTGGATTTTTTTCGTGAAATCTTCTTTGAAGTCTTGTGATTTCTCGTAAGAATTCTTCGAGGGCATCGTTCAAGCCTTTCGTTAACGTATTAGTACAATATCTGCAAGATGTTTGAATTTATAAAATTATTAAATAGTTTTCATTCGATATAATATCAAATGAATTCTAAAAGAAAAGATAAATTTCATCTTCTAGATGAAAATTAGGATAGGATAAAAAGGTTATAATTTTGACAAACATTTTGATAATGTAATATATATTATTTATTGCGTGTATAATGCAAGTATTAATGAATCAAGAATACAAACATATATTACAATGTCACACAGTAGCATTCAAGTGTCATACAAAATATAAAATACTTTAGTGTTTATCGTTATAGGTAAATTAAAATACTTACTCTCTAAAGTTACGAGAAAATTTTAGAAAATTTTTATCATCTATTTCTGTATTAGTTTGAACTTCTGGCTTAATATCATCATTAATTTGAAGAGAAAGGGTTTGTTTAACGATGTCATTTTCAATAATATCAGTAATAAAATGAGAAAAATTTGTTCTATTATTTCCTTTCACTAGCCTATTTGTCAATTGCATTCCTTGAATTCCAAGATCATTTATCCTTTCAATTACATCAGGTCTGTGACATAAAGTGTTGTCAGAAATATTTATATCATTTATATTTCTATAATTTTTATCATACAGTGCCATTGTCCACATATTTCTAACATAGTCTATCTCTGGTTCTGCACTAATTTTCAAAGCATTAAAATCAATAGTATCAACATCTCTACAGATAGCTTCTACTTTCTTACGTTCAAATTCTTCTCTTTTCTCATTATTAATCTGTGCTTTCATATTACGATTTAAAAGAATTATTCTCTTTAATTTTGAGGGTTTTTTGTCTTTAGAAATACAAATTCTAACTTTTCTAAGATCAGAACATTTGTTTTTATCCAATCTACTTGGAACATTAAAACCAAGATTGCCCATGTAGAGATTAATCCTTAATTTTGGAACTTGTTTGTTCATTTTATTAGCACATAATGTATTCTATAAATAAAATTATAGATATAATTCATTGTATCATACCATTGTAAATAATTATTCAATTTTATAAATGCAATAATAATGCACCTGTAAAGCTTCTTGAAGATTGATACAAATTTTATTTGATTTCTTGTATCTTCTTAAAAATTTTGATCTTTTTGGTTCCATGCTTGTCTCTTCCATAGGTAACAAAATCTGTATATTGTTAGATGTTGACAAACAAACTTCTCGTGGTATAATTGACTTTTTATTCTTGATATATCTATCACCAAGTTCAGGATATTCAAAATTATTTAAATTTAATATTCTGTCATTTTCAGTAAAAGCATATCTTTGGCCAAGTTCTGTCCATGGATCGTGAGAATTGATATTTTCATTTGTACTGAAAAGCATATAAAAATATTATTCAACTTTTTTTTTAATATTTTGCAAAATTGCAAAAGTTATATACAATACTTACTCAAACGACCATGTCAAATTATCAATCTGTGATTTCTGCATTCTAATATAATTATGTCTAACCATCGTAACTTTCATTTATATAGAAACTAATATTCATAATTGTTATTGCTACCATTTATTAATCGTGAACTACGCAAAACATACGTCACCTACTAAGAATATGTAAACAAAATTATATATTTCGTCATATACTGATAAATAAAAGATCCTAGATCTGAATTTCTAAATTTAAAAATTCAATTCCAACAATGAATCTGATAACATTGTGTTTTAAAAATAATTTATTTTTCATTTATTTTTATAGAAATCAATTATATGCAGCTAAATAAATTTTATATGAATAATTTTTGGAAATTAGATTTAATAAAAAATTAAATATAGCAAATATTGGTAAGCCTGATGACCCAGTTTCTTAATGAAATAACTTTTATAATTCTCCGTCAGAGGGTACTAATGTCGTATATAACTGCTTCATTAAATTTCCATAGAATTTATAAACAGAAATTTCTTACAGAGAATTTATAATCATAAATACTTTTATCGAGAATTTCATTCTCTTTATTATTCATAAAACATTACGTATATATTCGTGTGAAGTTAATTTTACGAACATGAAACTTCTTAGAAAGTTTTAATTAAACCAGATAAGCATAATCTAAATTTTATTAAAAGAATTCGAGAAATTATTTCATAAATTGCCAAACCTAAAACACCGTAACATTAGAAATTTTATGCATCTACGAGTAGAAATATCGAACGAATAAGACAAATCATACGCGTTCAATAAATTTCTTTATAAATTCTATTCAAATTTGGTATAGTAAGAATAATTCATCGACGATTTTATTTTTCATTCTCCATTTTATTTAATTCTCATTCGTTCAGCCACCCCTTGTGCGATATATTTTTTACGCGCTATTTACATCATCCAAGTAACCACAAATAATATCCCAATATTATCTTCCCATAAAATTTCACGAGCCTAAACCTCGAAAACGAAAGACCAGTCCGTCAGACGAAGAAATCGTTGCATTATCTAAATAGTAATAACAACCCTCTCACGATTACTCTGTACGAATTGCGCTATTTCTTCGGCCTTAGGTTTATCGTCCTTCATAAAATCAGTCGTCGTAACGTCGTTGGCACGTGAAAACGATCCCATCGGGGACGAACGACTTTCTCGAAAAAGTATCCCTTATTTTTCTCTTTTCCCTCCTCCCTTTATTTTTCGCGTGTGGCAGTGGTGCTCGTGCGCCGTTCGTCAAGGACCTGCGCACGTGCCACCGGCCTGGCGGACCGAATGAAAATCAATAATTTCCAGGGTATAAAAGATCCTGTTTCCGTAACGTGGCCACCTCTTTGAGTTCCGGTGATCGGTGTGTCGCGCACCTCGGCCTCGAACGTGTTAGTGGCTCTTCTTCTCCGTTTTTTCCGATCTTTCTCTCTGTTCCATCGAAGAGGTATACAAGCAGGTAGTCGATTAAGTGGATTAGCGTATAAGGTACCCACGCACCGGCATAGTGCGTATGCCGGTGTTTAGCGATAAGTTTCACACCCATCCCGTGGTCACGACGGACGATTTCGGTGTTTCACCCCTTTTCGAAAAAGCTCTATCGAGGCGTCGTTTACGATTAATATCGATTTTAAAACGAGATTGTAAATTTTTCTTTCTTATTTTTTCTCTCTCTTCCTCTCTTTTTCATTCATTCAATGAATTTTCTCATTCATGCGTTTAGAAAATCCATTCTTCGCTTCGATCAGGAGATGAACGTTGATATTCCCGACGCCTCGAAGAGCGTATCGTCATCGCGTGGCCTCTTCGAATACCGATAATCGATTCGAGGGACAAAAGTAAATCGGTGGAACGATTAAACGACTCGTTCGATCGGTCCATTCCCCGATTAGGACGTCGTACGCCGTAGAAAGTGCAGTTGCACGTGGGCACGTAATCGAACGCGAGCAGGAAAAATACGCGACGACGGATCATTAGCGGTTCGAAACACTTTCGCCTCGTAAATGGAATTTGCAATCGATCGGTATTCGTGGGTCATTGCGATAACGTTTAAACGCCCCTCGCTCCGGAAATCGTCCGCACGACTACAATTAATTTATTTAAGAACTTCGAAATCAGAAAGATGAACTTCTTACGAGATTTGATATACATCCACGAGACTGATGGCTTAAGGATTATACACTTCTCTTCTCGATCTCTTTATTATTTTTCAAATACCACGATATATATATCTTATCTTTATTTTTTATTTTCTTTCCCTGTTTCTTTGATTTGTTCCACACGGAATATCGTGTGGCATGGTGTAGGCCTCCTGGGGATCCCCGCCATGTAAAAAAACGGGAACGCGTTCCGGCACAGTACCCCTTGGGTGACGAGGAAAGCTGTGCCATTTTATGTTCGTTTTTTAACGATAAGTTCAACCGAAACCCAGCTTTCCTTGTTTTCCACCCTTGTTTGTCTTTCTTTCTTTCTTTTCTTTTTATTTTTCTTTTCATTCACAAAACAGTTTATTATTAATTTACGAGGACACACGCATACACGTGTTCTTCCGAGTTGCTTTCATTCTCGATTCGTAAATTGGTCGAGCGAGACGAGGAGCAACCTGCTCGAAGAGTAGTAAGTACACAAAGTGGTTAAAGTATTGTTTCAAGAACTTTGAGTTGCTCTCGTCTCGAGCGAAGTAAACTGCTTTCATACTGTGCCACCTCGCTTCAAGTTCCCTTCATCTTTTCCCTATTCTCTACTTAACCGACCCTTCGTTAAGGGAACCATCGTTTCTCTTTTCAAATAATACTTTGGCTCGGTTTACACGGTCGTAGAACTTCCTAACTTTACGTGTATAGATACTTTTTCTTCGTCTACGAGGTATGAAATAATTCATACTATACTTTCTCGTAGACAAGACGGACAACTACTAGAGTTAATTCGTAATTGATAATCAATATAATATTTTAATATAACAATCGATACTCGTTTCTTTCTTTCATTTCTTTTTCATCTTTTTTTCGTTCACAACACGATCGAACACTCGATCCACACGAAAATATCGTCAACGTTTGTAGATTCGCAATTTTTTTTCATCTATATAATATACAATTTCCCTTCGATGATTAAAAGCGATTTAAATGCGTATCGATTGCTCGTGGAGTTTTATTTTAATAGGGGAAATTTGTATCTGTTCTCGCCGCATTTCTTCTATCCGGACATTCCGACTCGTGTTTCCTGGCGCGATAACGATCGGATCCGCTGGAAAGTTTGATTAAAAGCGTGGTCGTAAGGCCACGGGAATGATTCATTGTTCGTGGAACGGGTGCATCGCGTTACTTGAAAATGTAGTACTGGGAAAAACCAAGTACTGGAGAATCATGTGAAACGTTTTCATTGTTCGATCGTTTCATTCTTCGATTCTTAATTCTCCTTCTGATGATGGTATAAAAGTATATACACGAACTTTTTCCGCTTTTTGTTCCAACTAAATATGTAAAAAAAAAAAGAAAAAAAAGAATCATTTCAAACCGCGTTATTGTATTAGATTAAATTTTATAAAATACCTGTATTAAAATATATTCATAATAGATTTGTACATTAAATAACATTTTTTCTTAACTATATATAATCGATTTGAAATTTAGGTTACGTGGAATCGATTCGGTTAATGGAGCAAGAATTGATTGATGTAAACGGAGCTTAAAATCATTGGCACGAGCGCAATGTGTAATCAAGTTGAAATCGTGCACAAGTTTTGATAATTTATGGTCGATCGATTCTAAAAAGGAACGAAAAATTGTCTGAAACACGGTCTAAAGTCGACGATCAACTAATCTAACTCGATCGATCAATTTCAATCGTTCGAATTTACGCAGAATAAATTTCGATCAATTGAACTTTAAAAACTTTGAACTAACAAATCTACGAAATTAAAATTCATCTCTAGCGAAATTCTTCCCTACTTTTCCAAGTTCACACTCGGCCGAAGAGTGGATCGATCGAGTTGCCTGTTTCCTCCTCGAATCCCTTAGCTTGCACTTTGGATATTGGATTCTCGATTGTTTGCCAACCGAATCGATGCTGTTTACGAGTACTCCCCGTAAAGTGGATTCCCCCCCTCCTCATCCTCGTTCAGTCAGACTATAAATTCATATATCCATGAAACAAGAACGGAATCTCTCATTGATTTTTATCGATAACGCGTCTCTCTTCGAACGTGAATCGTTCATCGATTTATGGATCGTTCGCTTATAATCCAGAATCGTGGAGGATTAAGGAAGACATTGGGTCACGGACATGAATCGGATCGCCGTGATTCAATCCACCAGGCATAAAATTCCGCCGGCCAATTTGTAAGATTCGCTTAGGCGTGAGAAGGCGAAACCGCAGCGCATTAGCCCGAGCTAAAAGGAAGAAAAAAAAAAAAAAAAAAAAAAAGAAANAAAAAAAAAAAGCAATTGATTATTATAAAACGACCGGGCAATATCTCCGGCTGCCTACTTACCTACTTATGGATCGCAACTACTGTGGCCGTTTGTGTTTCGAGAAGAGCAGTTTTGCGAGACAGAGAAAGAGAGAGAGAGAGAAAAAACGACGCGAAACACCCTTCGGTAATTTAGAGATCAACGAGTCTCGCGTGATACACCGTTGTTGCACCGTCATCGTCCCATTTCGTTTAACCGGCTTCACCGGTTAATCATCGTTGCCACGATTATGAGCATGCATTAAGCCTCGTTTTAATCGCGAGATTTTCGTGGAAAGTGGAAATGCAATGCGCGCAGAAACGTGATATTCGGCATTGATGAGGTGTCCAAGGGGAAAGCAGAGGAAAAGGATATAAGGATATATGGATATAATTTTCATTGGGAATGATATTAGGTGGGAAATTCGAAATGATACCTGATAAGAATTTATTTGTGTTTGAAATTGTTTGTTTTTTTCATCAATGATTCGTAAGTAATAATAAAAGTTTTTGAAAGGGGATAAATTTTCGTTCGGGAAAAACAAAGGAATAATAATTATTGATACGAAGTTTCGTTCTCGAGAAAATCGATTATGAAATTTTACGCGCATGCACTTGAGAAATAAAGTCAATTGAAACGTGCTCCTTTACATTCAGCGAATTTTTGTGATATCACGACTCGTCTTTCGTCATACCTATTACGTTCAATCAAATTTTAAAATATTGATATACGCACGATATACTTACGTGCACAAAACTTCACATTTCGATTTTCTCTGAAACATCGTGTTAAAAATGATAATTTTCGATTTTTACACGAGGTATCAGGCCCCAAAAAAAAAAAAAAAATTCCTTATAACTTTGAAGTCTTACTTTCCCTCTCGACATCTGTTAATTTTCTTCGTAAGAAAATTTCTAGTTTGATAATTCTACGAAAATTTCAAGTAGTAACACAAAGTTAATTAATTAAGCAACTACACGTGGATCGTGAGGTATACTTACTTAAGAGTAGTTGTTCGAAACTCTTCCTCCTCCTCCTCGTGTACACGGTACATCTCGACGAAGCTCGAGCTCTTCGACATTGCGAGACGGGGAACACACGCTTGCCCTTTAATCTAATACGTCGATCGCCTATTATTAGCGAAATGCATTGTGTCGCGCGTGGTTTAATCGGGACGTTCGCCGCTAATGGAAGCGGAGAACGCCCACCCAAATCAAATCCATCGAGAGGACGGGGTGTCGAGGCGTAAACGATCGTGGCGTTCAGCCGAGGAGAAGTCTTCGCTTTGCCTTTGAGCGGATGCATCGCGATAATAGATTGTTTGTTCGAGGGAAACAACCACGTCACGCGATGCTTGAAACAGAATTGGAACGTTGCTCGCGATTAATATTGCCGTGGAACGAATCTCCTCTTGGATATGGCCATAATAACCTGTTGGAACTCCATTCTTTATTGTTTAATATTTATTGGTGTTACGCTCTCGAATAACTATTTCATCTGAGAAATTGGACATTTCATAGATGAATGAAGCACGGATTGGACGATTAATAATTACGAAATTAAGACGTCACACGTAAGTTATAGATTCGTGTCGTATATTATAATAATCTAATATTTTCTTTTAGATAAGACCAAGTGGTGGTAATCCAATTGGAAAACCATTCGCGATTAGTATTGTCGTGGAATAAAAAATTTCATTGGACGATTTCATGCCGAATTCGAATGCCAATTCGTCGATCGAATATTGTCGTGGAACGAGTCTCGTTGGATACGATCGATCGAATCGGAGCAATTATTCGTGGAATGGTATTGTCGTGGAATAAAATTCGTTGGAACGAAGCAGAATTGGAGCGTTATTCGGGGTTAGTATTGTCGTGGAGCATAGAATTTCGTTTGAATACGTCCATGATAGGGCGCATCACACCGTTGGAAAGAGCATCGAGCGCATTGTACATGCTAATGTAATCTTGTAGGAGGGAAACTTGGCATCGAGAGCCTTTCGATACCATTGTGAGGAGATATACAGATGCAACGAGATCCAACTTCGAACGACAGAGAGAGCCCCCTCGAGTGGGGCTTTAGCAGTTTCGAGACATCGAGGGTCTTTTTTTCAGGGACCAGATAATTGAATCGCGTTGAATGTAGGCGATGCCTTGTAGGATACAATGCGTCTGTAGAGGTATTAGATCGAGGAGAGGAATTTGTTCGACCTCAATTGTAAGTACGTATGATTCTTCGTGAGATTATTTTTTTTGCACAGTGGATACTTTAGTCACCTTTCTTTTTTTCACGCGAATCTTCTTGGGAATACGTTTTTCCTCTTCTTTTTCAAAAATTTTTTTCTACATTATCATCATCGATAAGTATAAAAACTAATAATTTTTTGTTACATTTTTTTTTTTGCGTGAGAACGGTAACCAGAATCTACTAATGATCGTTAGCGATGAGATATAGAATATAATAAGAAATTTTTATTAGGGTCATCCATATTTCTCGCGGCAAACTCAACGACAAAAAAGATTACGTGGAGGAAAGAAGTTAAAGTCCAAACGTAACCGAGCCAAGTAATAAATATTTCGAGGAAATAATCGATCGATGCTCTCCCTGCTCCCTCCCATCCGCACAGTTGTAACACAGGGAAAAACAGTTAGAAGATTCCAAGATTCTATGAAATAATACCTGCACCGAAGTTTCGCAAGTTTTATTCTTTTTTTCTTCTTTTATATCCAAAGATTTCGAGATTCGAGCAATTATTGTAAATAACCGTAGCCGTGATCGTAAAGTGGATGCATACAATCCAGCCACCGAAATTTATCCACATATCCACATAGAGAAATTTTTACCATGGTAAACGCAACGTTTCGCGGAATATACGAGGCGGCTCTCCGGAGGCATGTGCGGTGTGGCAAGTCGCGCGGAACGCATTATTTTCCTTTGGCAGGCTTAAAATATGTTGTTATGCCGGGGAACGAATGGGTTGAAGGGAGAAGGAGAGAGGAAGCTTAACATTTCGTACGTTGCGTATATACCGCGGAAACGAGGACGCTCGATGAAGCGGGGGGAACGACGAGACTTCACTCGTCGAACACGCCTTCGAATTAGCGAACGCGCGCGTTAAGATGATATCGTTCTAACTAAAGAGAACTTCTTAAGAAACTTCTTGGCGTGGCACACATTCTCTCATCCCCTCGTTATTACATATACGCGGGAAAATTTTAATGGCAAAAAATTTTTTTTTCTCGGTTTCGCAAAAACTTGCGAAAGTTTAATAAGTTTGTTACACGTTGTTCGAAAGTATATCTCTTAGTTCTCAGAGGGAATCTCGGAAGGATTTTCAGAAAGATTTAAGGAAAACGAATGCTGCGAAGAATTACTCTTTGTTTTCACTTTTCGTTCCTCCGCCGACTTTCCTCGAATCTCGAATCGAGTTTCTAATATAATGTTTAAATGTTGAAAAAGAAGAGATTTCGATCCACGGAAGAGACGCGAATCTTGCAATTACCTCGTGGCGGCACGCGATTCCGTACGTATCGTTTATTCCGAGTAATTGCTTCTTTAATGGAGACCGATTTCGAGGCCGTGCAAACTTTCTCGACCCGTCTAAAGTCAATTTGACGACAGTTAAGTAAATTTAGGTTTCTTGGACAACCTTGAGCCGAAGATGTAATTCGTGTCAAGCAATCTGGCCGTGCATCCTCGTGATCCTCTTGTCATGTCTTGCGGTTTCGGGCTGAAACTTTAGACTATTCGCAGGTGTTTATTTATCTAGGTATCGTCGTATCATTTAAGATACGGATCTCGAAATAGGATGGAAGAATTTGATGAATTTTCTTGAAATTTGTATATGCATCGATCATTGTGAAAAGATCGTATACGTATGTAAATTAAATGTCCAAGTTTCAAGATCATCTTCGTGTCATCCAAATTGCAAAAGAAAGGAAAAAAAGGATATAGAAAATTATCGAAATTACCAATATCAATTAAAAATCCCAGAGATTTTCGTACTCCTTCCGTATAAATTTATACAAGAATAAAACAAGATTTATACCAATCGTATATAATCGTCACACATCGTATACAATAATCGTATATCATTCCAATTACGCAAGGGGATTGAAGAAATCAAAGAAAAAAAAAAATGTCCAAAATAATATAATGAAATTAACAATCATCCGTATATCGTGCAATAATCGTATATCTCTCAGAAAATTACCAGAAATTAATTGACTCGGGGGAGGAGATTGAAAAAAAAATCCGAAACTTCTTCGTACCGTCTTCGTTTCGATCGGTTCACTTTACGACCACGGCGTTCAATAAAATTCGGAAAAAAAATACAGGCTAATTAAAACGAAAGCGGGAGCCTCGAAAGCGCCTGGGAGAGGCGACTGTAACGAGCGGCAGGGTGGCCGAACACAATGTCCATTGCGCAGCCTGTACCGTTATTTTTTTATGTTTACAACGTGGCCACGTTCGAGGCCCTGTTACGCAACTTTCGTAACTGTATATCGCGTATACCGTGTCACGGGATCAACCGAAGAGATATATCTGGCTTCGAGGGGCGAGCTTCCATCGAGAACTTACGATCCTCCTCCCGTGTGCGCGCGCTCCACACAGGATACAGCGCAGCCATCGTTCAAGCCCCGATAAATCGCCGTTTCGATACGCGCGACCTCGTGAAATACGCGATGACAACGTTCACCCCGCTTTGCTTCCTTGTTACCTCTCAAGAAGGAGTGGAATAAGAATTACACGAGTTGGTTTCAAGTAGAGTAGAATAATTAACTTTCTTCCTGCTGGTTGCTCTCCCGTTCGTCAGATTCCATAATTTGGTCGTCGAACGATTCTTCACTCGTGAAATGAGTTATCTGTCTTGGAAATTTTTTGCAAATTTTCGTGAATCTTCCATTGCGGATAAATAAAGTGGGGTAAATAAGTTTAAAGGAAATATTTTTCCAGGATCTCGTATTTTAACGAGTCGATTTTTCACTCGATTTATTAACAGCCGTTTATTAAATTTACACTCTCGGTTTTTATTATATTCTCGTTTATTCGTTTACATCTCCTGTATTTGCATATTATAGACGGCAAATTGGATTTCAACTGTTCGAGCTAATTTTGACCGGAAATATAATCTCGAAAGTGGTGGACGCGCACGTACGCAGGGCGTAGCGACGATCCACCTCCGCGTTCTTAGATTAGACGTGGCTGTTCGAGAATTCGCTTTTGCCCGCCGATACTTTGCATAGAAATTGCCTCGACCCAATTCACAAAGCGGGGAGAAGCTCGAAGATTCCCGAGGTGCTCGCCAACCCTAATTCATTCGCTCCATGCAAATGCGGTCGTTATTGGTGTGGCCGTACTTTCCTTTACTTCTCAAGTGTTCCACATTGATTGAATTTTAGGGGCCTGTTTTACAACCCTGCTGGATTTTTAAACCAATTTTCCTCCGAAATCCTTCAACAAATTTAATTAATTAAACTCCAATTAAATAAGGATGATTGATTTATAGAATTCGATCTCGCCACTTCTCAATAACAAAACAATGAAAATTCTATACGACATCTCAAACGACTCGGGAGAAACGTCTCGATCGTAAATCTGCATAAATGTCTTCTTCGTGCAATCAAATCTCATCTCTGAGAGAGACGTAGAAACTAGAAAGATGTAATCAAGTAATTTTCAATCAAACGTTTGCCTCGAACTTTTCCTTCTTACGATAAAGCCCATTAAGAGTAATTCGCCTCGTAAATTCTATTATTAGCCGGTATTCTAAATTAACTCGAGGAACGTAGAACGCATAAAGAATGAAGAGAAGGGAGAGAGAGAGAGAGAAAAAAAAGAAAAAAGTAAGAACGTTTCGAGGAAATTTCCCTGTTCTCGAGATTCAACGTCTGGCAACGTTCCCTCCGTGGAATCGAGACGAAAGATTTTTGTTCCCAGCGCGCATCACCGAGACGAATGCCTCTGCATCTCGTCTGCGTGCAAACTTTCACCGGTGTCCATTGTCCCCATCGTTATGCCAACTCACACGCGCCGTTTGCGAACGCTCCAAGGCTTTCATTTCGCGAGTGACAGTCTTCTCTTCCATTCAGCGATCCTCGTGGACGATTTCTTTTGCCGGGCCACCACCTGGAACCGCGCCTCGAACTGACGCGTGACCATAATTTTCGAAATCCATCGAGATCTTCGAGAGATCTCGTTCCCCAAACCGGCTTCGTCCGTATTTTCGTCCAATATCATTATCTATACTTCGTCAGAGCATCGTGACGCTCGCGTTTAACGAGATTCCCATTTAGAGTTGCCATTTAGAGTGTGTAACACAAGTTAAGGATAGGTAATTTTACATTTCTAAGTTTCTAAAGAAATCCTAAGATCCTAAGAGGAAAGGATGATCCGTGGAGAGAGAGTCGTTCACTTGACTCCAACCTCGTTTCTCACGCGTAAATGGGGAGAACGATTTGCTAAGAGAATGGCTAACCGTTCACCTCGGGGGCCAGAAAGAATCTTTTTCTCCTGGCTCCTCGTGCAGCCACTTGTCCATGTCATCCCCGAAATTGCATTGTTGCACGCGAACAGAGACATCTCGTTTACGAAAAAGAAGAAAATCTTCCCTCCTTTCCCCCTATTATCTTCTATTTCTTACGATGTTTTCGACTAGTCAATCAGAAACAATTGAAAATTCACCCGAAGCGAAGTTCCAAGTAAGAGAAGTTACTTTCAAGTGAGATCATTCGATTCAATTCAAGTTTACATATTTTCTTCGATACTTTGAAATAAAAATTAAAAACGAGGTGATATTTGTCAGAAAATTTGAAAATTCAATGAAACGTCATCATCATTTTCCAAATCTATCTATTGCATCTAATCACTGCAAAATTTAAATTCAACCTGAAATTCAATTAACCAACACAACCAATCTCAAGATTCAACGAATATTTAACCAAGATTTCGCCACCCGAAATGGAAAAATTTCCCAGAAATTCGCACGAGGGGACTTTCTCGCCCGCTTGCTTTTAACGAATTACGAGCACGTATCACGTGAGGAGATATTGCAAAAGAGTTCGAAGCACGCCTCGATTATTCCGGGCCCATCTGGCGCAATAACGAAAAACCGGGGACGGCGGATCTATAGGCGATAAATCATGGAGTAAAAACAACGTACGAGGTTCGTATTTCGAACAATGCAACGGGGTGAAGGATCGCGGTTATTCGAGGCCATCGGGGCCCTATACGTGACATCGAATAAATGTGAAACTCCGATAAAGGGCAAAAATGGACAAGCGATAAAATTACGTTTCGAAGAAACGTGACGCCTTGCTCGATTGAAACATTTGTATCCGACCTCTCTTCGATGTAAAAGATCTGTGCGAAAAGAGGGGAAGAGAAGGGAGGGGGATGGATTTTTCCTCGGCGAAAGGGCGGCTTTAAGCCGCGATTACCGAAAGTTAAGTCGAGGGTGGGATGGAGAGATCCAGAGATGGAGCCGTTTTGTAGGGGAATAAAGCGGAACTCCGCCCAATCGGGCGACAAACTTTCTCCGCTATTCTCCTCCGAGAGACGAGGAGACCACGCTTCGATGCGCTTTCCAGCCTTCTCGAATCTGATATTACGATTGATCTTCTAACTTTGAAGGTATTGGAAGAATCTGATGAAACGTTAGTATCAGATTCTTTATTGTGATTATTGTATCATACTGCGTTTAATTGGAAAGTTGGAGAGGTATCTTCTCTAAAACTTAATGTTTTACGTTTCCAAGCACGAAGAGGGGAAAAAAAATGAAAGGAAGAATAGAAGAATTAAATATTATATAATACACCGCGATTAATCTTTTAACTTAACGAAGCCTTTACACGTACGATATATACTTTTCTTTCACTTTATGTATCGCAACGGTGACGTTTTTCACTGTTAATTACAGAGGCGAGAAGAATAGAGAGAATGTAAATTAAAAAAGGAACCAGAAGAGGAGGGGGAGGGAAGGAATCATTGTCAACCTTCCCTTCAAGGTTTCGTCGTCCAAGCTTTCAGAACAAGGCCAAACGCGGATTGTTTTCGACGTTTCGCGAAACGGGAACACGCGTCGTACAATTGTACAACGAAGATCGTTGCCCGTGGCAAAACAATAGGCCGACACGCTTCCACCCGCGACTTCCATCTGCTTTCTTTTTTTTTTTTTTTTTTTTNTTTTTTTTTTTTTTTTTTTTATTGCTTCCTCTTTTTCATTCAGCGTTATTACGAAACCGCGTGTCCCCCTCCGACCGACACTTTCATCCTTCTCCTTTGTTATCTCCCATTTATCACTTCCTACGAAATCACAATTGGTGTTGCGCAATCTTCTTTTTTTGGTCGCAGATAAGAATCATCCGTGTCGAGGTCGAGAAATTTTATTTCAATATTTGCTAATTTTTATCACTCGCTTACCTTGAGAAGAGAACAAATTCGTAATATATTTAAAATTCTCAATTTTCTTTCATTTTGATTACTTAATTATCGAATAACTAAAAAGAATCCTTCTCGCATCAACAGAAGATTTAATATCATAAAAAAACGTTCAGAAGAAGCGAATCAGGGTTCGGATGATAAAATTTCGATTGCTAATGAGTTATACCAATTTTTACATTCAAATCGAAATTATTCGAAGCAAAAGATTCGAAACGTGTCTGTCAAAATATTATACGGTATACACCTATTCAAAGTCGTGCATTCGTGGTGCAGTGTACAAAGCGGAATGATCAGAGGAATGTTGGATCACGGCCAGAATCGTCGGGCCGAAGATACGGCGAGGCTTGCAAACTTACGAACACGTGGAAATACCAACCAAGATTCTGCGAAGATTGGGGCGAGGATGAAGCGAGAGATTTCGTGAGATTTTTCTGAGAAATTGGAATCAAATTGGAAATGTGTGTAATGTGTTAAGATTTTACAGCCGAATGTAGGGGGATCCTTACTGGGCCAATGCAGTTTTACAGAACGGAACGGGCGTTCTCTCCGTTTCCCGCTTTTTAATTGGCCTCGGGATGATAAATCTTGGCGAGCTCGCTTTAATTGCGCATCGCGGCTCATGATATATTTATCTCGATGAAAGATTCGATGTTGGTAAATTTCGTCAATTATGCAAATTGCGAATTTCTTCGGTCGGAATTAAGGCGTGAGATAGTGGCGTAATTACACGGATCCATCCCATATTTTTTCCTTAACGAATTAATGCCTCGTACGTGAAAAAGAATCTATTATATCGTATCTCTTCTTAGTACGGCCTGTAGTATATACCTGACAATCGTTACTTTGGATCGTTAAAATTGATCGTTTAAATTACTACTAATATGAGAATCGTAAATCCTAATTGATCTGTCGAAAAGAGGCACGAGCATGATCGAGCATGATCGAATCAACGGCAATAACAACTAATGAAAATTGGACAAGGAAAATTTCTAAAGATTCCAGGAAAAAATATTGGAATAAAAATGATGAGGATACGTTTCTTAGAAATTTTTTTTTTTTAAAAAAAATTGCAACTCGTAGTTGGGATACGCTGAAAAATGACAGGACACTTAACCTGTGTAACGAGTTATTAATATCGTGCCGTCGTTTTCCCTACGCCTTGCTCGACGCGACCGAACAAATTAATATCTCCCTTAGGAAATGTTTCTCCTTGTATTTATCATCATTCCGGTGTTCCCCGCGTGTGGTGAACGGATGCGGCGGGAAGCGGGGTCAGAAAATGCCGCTAGAAAATGTGTATTGCGACCCAGTGACACAACGAAGATCCCGGCAACCGTTATCGCGTGTTGCCTCCGCTTTTTCTCCGCGTTTCTGCGACACGTTTCAGGAATGCGTCGACTGTTATCGATGCTGTACAGTGGTTCTTGATCCTAGCTTCCCAACGCTATATAGCCTCCGTGGCATGCTAACCTTGGCAAGCAAAACGAAATACGTGAAACTATCGGGATCTTTGTCTTCCTCCTCGAATCGAACAATTCTTTTTAAGAAATTTAAATTTAGCGGAAATTGAATAATGCAAATAATTTTTATTCCCCTGTCTCTAGAAAATGTCTCGAAAATAAAATTTTCAACGAATGTTTTATTACGAGGTTAAATTTTTTTAAGAAACGAAATCTTCTCATTTTTTCCTCGTTGTCAATCATTGAAAAGAATCCGTAAATGTAAATCTTATCACGATATTATATTAAAATTAACAAGAGACGAAAATTAAAAGACAAATATGGAGAAAGGTATAAATCGCCATTAACACTTGACAAGTGTTCCCTCGACACCTTTCGATTTCTTATAAATCTTTTAAATTCAAAGACGACGAATCGGTCGAGGCGACGTAAAAAAAAACCGATCGTCACGTTCGCGGTTAACTGTATTTTAATTATATCGAAAGACGATCCTCGGTCATCGTTCGAGTTAATTAAAATTTATTGCCGCATCTGGCACGCGTGTGTTTGTTAAGTTTAATGGAAATTCTGGAGGGCGGCTCTGGAACAGGCGCTGATATCGAGCGCTCAATTACAAGGGAATATACGGTGGCTTTAATTTAATCATTAACCGGCCATATATCGAACTTCGCGAAAATAAAAAAGAAAAAACAAAAACAAAAAAAAAGAGGCAGAAACAAATATACATATGTATATCGAGAAAGTCGAGTGAGGAGAAAGAGACGAAGAAAAAATGAAAAGAAAAAAAAAAAAGAAGCAAGGAGGAGAAAGAAAAAAAATGGATCGACTGGTTCGTTCCTCGGCATCGATCGGCCCGTTCGTTCCTCCACTTCCGTCGTTTCTCTGTCCTTGAAAAGCAATTAAACGCAAGTGCGTTCTCGTGAAGGGGCCACGACGAGAACGGGAATACTGTTGGCGACGGCGGTCGATAATTAAGAAGAGAGAGTCGACTCTGCCTTGACTATCTCCTCGACACGTTATGCCAGATCCACACCGAGACCGATCCTCTTAACACGTTCAACTACGCGCTATCAAAAATCGAGGCAGGTCTCTGATATTGAATATTTTCTCTGATTTTAATATAAAAGATTGTGATAGTGAATATCTAAAATGGATAACATTTGTATGAAGGAAGGAATGCGCGTAAGAGGAAAGCTGGAAAGCTTCTTTTCATTTTTCACGTTTCAGGTGAAACAATCAATATGACGCGAGCTTACGCCTTTGAATAGAAAATCTCCTTGACGCATACGTTGCGTCACGAATATTGAATGTGTTAACAAACATTACGGATGCTTCTTAGTGTGAAGTAACGCTACTGTTGTATAATATAATTCTATCATACGGTCCAGAGAGGATTAGAACGACCGAGAAGGAGAATGGAACGATTCAAAGCCAATGACACCGTTCCACGAACGTTATTGTGTAGTTTACGGAAGTGTTACAACCGACGTGTAAATCTTGAGAGAGAGAGATTCGTGAGTTTTTCTACGATTTTAAATAATTGTGGGCAGATAAGTGAGAAAAATGTTTGAACGTTATTTTACAGAGGAATTTGTGTAATTCGAAAATTTTAATCAAACGAATTACACGTACAGAGCAATTTTGAGGGGAATTGGGATGAAATCGACGTTCAAAATTTCAGCATTTTGTCAAATTTTAAATATAATTTTTTCTTGAGAATTGTTTTCGTCATAAGGTTATTAAGAAATAAAAAATATATCGGAATATTGATCGAATCTCTTGCAATGATATTTGGATAAAACAAATTGCTCCATATTCATTGTACAATCATAAAGTTTCATTAAAAATAAAAAATTCATTAACATTTCATTAAAAAATAAAAAGTTGTTCGAATATTTTCGTGAGCCACTAGCGTGTTTCGTGGCTCGTTGCATCCGCGCCGCTTGTCATACATAACATTTAGGTGTTCTTAATTTTGTTAAAAACATAAAATGCGCGTTATAATCTTCTTCCTATTACAAATATATTCAATTCATTATCGAAATGATCCATTGCTTACTCCCAACGACACAACCAACCATCGAAAAGTGCCTTGGCCAGATCCAGATTCCGAATCTTCTTTCTTTCGTTAAAAAAAACCGGACACCAAACTGAGATGATTCAAAGAAGATTCTTTCGAACGAAACTTTATCAAGAGAAAGGGGATCGATTTTCAATCCTTTCAAACGATCCTTCCCTCTACGGAACGAAAACGACTAATCCAAAAAAAAAAAAAAATCGATAACCAAGCTCAATTACCCGCGATGCATCGAGTAAATAAATTCAATTCGCGTTGTCCCCGCGACCACGGCCACGGTCCAAGTGACCCACTTCCGCCGAGGTTGAACAGGACGAAGAGGAGAGGGACGCGCAGGTTAAACGAAACGGGCGATTCTCGAAGGGAAAGGGAAGAATCGTGCGTGGCCAGTTCCGTAAAGGGGACCTTTTAACCGCTCCTCCACGTCCAATAAAACGAGCCCGGCCTCGCCGTGGAAATTCCTCCTCGACACGGTCGTAAAGCTGCCATCGCGCCCGTGTCAATTAGGGGCGCACACACGCCACGAAAATTCGACACGAGGCGATGGAATCGAATTTCTGCCTCGTGCCAGTTTCCGCCATCGACGATCAAGGTCGTGGCTCCTGGAAACGTTTCCCCGCAATATTCGGCGAGAAAGCTCTGCCAGCGGGTTTATCTAGTTCGAGCCGAGTTTCTCGTCGGGAACGGATATCGATTCCATTAAGCACGATGTTGTTGGTAAATTCTGTTATATCGTAGTCCAATGCGTTATCGTATTGGGTATCGGTGAAATGTTTCTCTCCAAGTTCTCTAATACCCTTGTCGTTACGTAGTTCTTAGCATATATAGAGTTGAAGGATCGTAGCAGGATCTTAATATTGTCGTTAAAGATTCTAAATATACGTTCTTTGGATGTTATATTATAGTTTATTTTTTGCTTTATTTAACGTTGCATCAATTATCTCTATGGTTTATTGGAGGATAAGGTTACAATTTTGTATTCTACGATGAATAATGTACTTTATTATCGCAGTCAGATACACCTGGCATTTAAATTGGATTTTAATAATTAATAAGGTTACGTTATAAAATAAATAATAAATAATTCTTATCATTTCTTTGACTTATGTCTTGGTGGTAACGTTTAATAAACAACTAAATCGATTTTTAATATAAAATCTTCAATTTGAACTTCAATATATACAACATATATAGAAAAATAAATAAGAAAATCTGGTTTTTTTAAGAACAGGAAACAGCCCCATAATTAAAATCTCAATATCCGGTTTTTAAAACGCCGTATTTCCCATGTTCCTGGATTCTTAAACCACTCTGTCAGTCTTCCACTCGGCGCTAAAACTCTCAACCCTCTCGTGAATCTCGTATATACGTAGCCGAAGAAGCCCCACACGCGCAATTAGCAGAGCCCTTATACGGGGAGGAGGAGGGGTGGAAAGAGGGCCGGTGCCTAATTAAAATTTCACTTAACACGCAACGTTGCAACCTAACAAGCTTGCGGAACGGCTACATTGCTACATTTTTTTCTCCACGAAATAATTCTTCTGGACCACCCTATCCGCGACAGAATCCATCGAACTCGAACACGGTTGTGCGTCGTCGAAGCGCGACAACCCGAGTGCATTCTCGCTCTTTTCCCTCCTTCTTTTTCTTCCTTCTCTCTTATTTTCTACCGCACTGCTACTCTTATAACGAGACCGCAATTAACGAGGCCAGGCCGGGCACCAGCAATTTCGAGCATTCGTGTAACGCCGATGGATGAGAGGCGAGGAGGGGGAGAGGAAGAGGATCGTTTCTAAGTCATGCCATCCGGTCCTGTGGTAAATTCCGTCCGGCTCGGCTAATCGGCTGCGTGCATCCCAAATGAGCCTGATCCCCCGCAGAGGGTTGCACCATGTATTTTAAACGTATGCAAAGCTGAAGATTGGCCGCACGATTTATGCCGTAATGTTGAAACCGGATTTCGCGCGATACAATTACGCGAGAATGGGTGCAGCACCCTGCCTGAAAATTAAATTGAATGGAGAGATTGGATTTGGTGCGTAATAAAAGGTTGAATGGAGGATTGTTGATTTTGGTGGATGGATAAGAGAGGGCAGTGAGACAGTTTCTGGGAATTGTCTTGCAGAGACTGTCTAAAATAATATTTTTGGAAAATAAAATAAAGCAATAAATCAAGATGCTGTGAGTTAATATATTTATAAATATTTTTTAAACAGTTATTGTTCTTACTTTGGATAGCATAGAGCTCTGATTAAATAACAATAATAACAAAAGAAATAGAAAGGCGCGTGTGAGTGTCGAAAGAATATTTCAAGATTTTAGTAAGTGAATTATAGAGAATTGTTATTTTTTGGCACCGGTCCTGGAACTCATCCTTCTCCAAAACTAGCTACGTGATTAAATATATACAGATATATTCTTTTTCGAAACACGAATGCTGGATAAATCTTAAACGAATCCCGTGGCAACCTCTTTACATAGAAAATCTTGTTACTACAAATTTTAAACAACTCCATTTTGCATCGATTAATCTTATTGTAATCCTGGTTGTCAAGGAGGAGGAGAAAATATGGATCGATCAATTCGATCGGGATGTGTAATTCTTCTCTCGATCCTTGAGAACGACTTCTCTAATCCGATAAATATATTATCTCGAAGATAACTCGAAGAGGAAACATCTTGTTGCTCTTGTTACTACATGATGCGTCTTGGGCATCGATCGCATGAACCACCGCGTTGAACGAGCCATGGTGAAAAAAAAAAAAAAAAGAAAAGGAAGAAAGAAGGAAAGAAAGAAAGCGATTGTCGAGGAGAAATTCCTTTTTCAAGTCCTGTCGGACCTCCGCTGCTGTCGGACTGGGAACAATGGAATCAACGGCGGCCGCGATATACGCGACGCAAGTGTACCGTGAAAAGAAAATGCATCTCGGCCGCGTGTTTCAAAAGATCTCCTCGAACTTTGTTGAGAAAAAAAAAAAAAAAAAAACAGCAAAATTATTCTATAAATTCTATAAATTCGTCTCGAAGAATGTAGAATTCAAATTTGCCATACATACTTGCTTCGATTGAATCCTTTCCTTCTAAATCTAAATCATTATTATCGTATTATCGTGCTACTTATATATAATAATTTTATAATAATTAAACACGTGTTAACTCCATAAAAAAAATTTTAGGTTAGGTTTGCGTCACACCGCGTGGAAAGCGGGGAACGGTTCACCGGTAGAGCTGGTCGAGTTTGAGGGATATCGATGGTTCGAGTCAAGTTTCTATTACGGTCAGATAATAATAGGAGATTACAAGTGAAACTTGCTCGAAAGGTTAAGAGTCGAGGCGGCGGAACAGAGAGCGCAACCACGGAAAATGGGTTAATTAATCGTGTCAATTGTCTATTTACCACCTGGACGAAAAAAAAAAAAAAAAATCTCGGTTTCATTAGACGTTTACCCGACATTTCCACTCTGAATCACCGAACGCTGCAAGGACTTCTCGTGCAAGGAATCCTCTATATAATAACATTTCCATTCGCCTCTCTTTTCCTCGTTCTCTCTCGCTTCGGTATCTAGCTCATCGCAATATATCTCGGCTCACGCATGCGCAATTAGTGGACGCGTTTAACACAAAGCAGGCGGTTTAATTAACGCGCCAATTTTCAACGGGTCGTCGAGTTATCATCCGGTGAAAAACGTCGCGATATTTTCACCGGATAAGATCGAATCTACAAACTCTCCGTTTGTTAATCAACGTGATGAAATCGAAACGATAACGATGCAATCTCGTTAACGAATACACTCTCTGCGACAAAACGCATACAGCACACTCTATAATTTTCTCACTATTAATTTGATTTTAAAAAAGAAAGATCAATAACGTAAAAACGATACATTTGACGAAAATATTGGAATGAAATTATAATTATAATTATAATTGTCTTTGCAATATTCTCTCTAGTAAAAAAGGAAAATTTTAATCTTTTTCCATATTATTAAGAAAGGTATATTTTATACGGTTTTATAAAGCGTAAAATTCAGATATATTGCATTGTCTCGAGACGATCATAAGGTATACACGATCATTTTGTCGCCGAGCGTAAGTCCATTACATTACTAGTAGCGTGACTGTTCACAATATGAATATTTTACCTTGTTAACCTCGCGACAATGTAATTATCTTCTGGTAAATACGATCAAACGATAGCCTTTAAATATCCGCAGCCGTGAAACGCGTGTTAATTCCTCTCGTGCTAATTGGTCTGTCGGCAATTATCCGCGCGGCGTTAATCCCCGTGCGGGATATCGAAACTAAAAAGTTTCTCCTGTGCCAGATAATCTGCACGAGGAACTTCAGGTTCACAACAATATGGTGAACGCGTGTGCGCGGAATCGGTTGTTATTTCCCCGGCACCACTTACGCACCAGTTACGAGCCGAGAAAGGAAATGCATTTCGCGTATGGAGAGCGTCCGGCTGAACCCGATATCGCACGATGCACTATCCTCTATGGAGAGTTCTTAAAACTTAACCGCTTATCCGTTCTTTATCATCGCGAAGGCGATGCTCGATTATCAACACGATTGTCAACGCCGTAAACTGTAAACTTCTCGCCATCTTTTCTCTTTCCACCATATCTAATTATTCCAGCAATGGAAATGAACGAAGGTAATTTATTAATCGTGTCGATTAACGAATGGTATACGCGTCTACTTGAAGAAATTTTGATCAGAAGTTTCGATCGAACAGTGGTGATTCGGGATGCAAATATAAACGATAGGAAGGAAGGAAGTTGTTCGGAAAGGGAACTCGAACGTTTGTACTCTCCATAATGGTATTCATAAATAAGTGGCGATATTGCGGCCGTTCCGTAGCGAGGTAATTAAGTTGCTCGAGTTGAACGAGCAATTTCGGGGAAAGTAAATATTCAAATGCTATTATCTCGAAGAGACGCTTCTACAATTTCGTATTCGCGGGAAGGAATAAGGGAATAAAAAGTAAGTCTACTTTGCATACCGAGACACCATTCGTCTCTCGTAATAAGTAAATTCTTCTCCTAGATTGTTAGAAATTTCTTTCCTACGAAAGGAAATGAATTTGAAACACGTGAAGAGAATTATAACAATTTTTTCGATTCCACGGATTTTTCGATTCACTTTTTAAACGAAGAAAAAGTTCCTTTTGGTTTTCATTCGCAATTTTCGGGATTATCACATTGTACGATACCATAAGAATGTGAATCGAAATGCACGTTCGAAATGGAATGAAAGAACGAATTAGCCAGTCAATGGAGAAACAATTAAACGAGGATGTGGAGGAGCGCGGCAAATTTTTCTTACCGGTTCGCGGAAGACGGTACTCGTTAGGCCAGCGAACTAGAGCGAAAACTTCAAAAACTGGTGAGAGTGGCCGTCGAGAGGCATAGATCGCGTTTCGGTTTGTCTACAATGTAGAATCCAACCGATATTTCGATTCGAAATATTCTCTTCCCGATGGAAATCGACCCGGTCATATTCGAATATTAATGATCCTCGAGCCGCACGGTTTCAGATTTCGTTTCCCTATCCATCTTCGTCTTCTTCTCCGCCTAGAACCGATTTCACGAGATGAGAGCAGCTGTACGATACGATACCTTTTTTTTTTTTTTTAAAACGAATAATATAAAACTCCGGTACAATGATTAATATATACTAAATTGTGTCGTTGTAATAATGTGTGTCATCTTCGTAGAAATACGTATCCAATATTTCATAGATTAAAATCCGGAAGAGAGTTTAATTAATAAGAAGAAATTAATTTTTACGTTAACTTGAAATCAAATTTCGACGAGAAATTTTAACATCACAGATAAGACGCGTGGATTGTTAAAGTTCTTAAAAAAAAAAACCGAATAATAATACGGATTACGTGATAAATTTATTATTTCGTTGGAGGGGAAACAACATAGGCATATCCTTTACGAGATATCCATCTTGGATTCCATTCTCATTCCACTCCGATCGGGCGCAATCTTGTGAGATAACTCGTGCAAGCACGGAGGCGATCCCTGAAACGATCGCTCGAAGCGATGTCCACAGAGGGAGGAGGCGCAGGACTAGACTCCGGACGAGACAGGTAGCGCGAGAGGAGGCCGTCGGCCTCGACTGCGTTCTCCAAGAGGTCGACCCACTTCGCCCAAAGGCGAGAGGGACCGTACTGGTAGGCAGTTACGCGCGTATACGTGCACCTTATACACGATAAATATATCTACGATCTTCTTTTTGCGTTCTATAACGGCCTCACCCTTTCTCCGATTTTCCATCTCTCTCTTTCTCTCTCTTTCACCATCTTCGTTCTCTCCCCCTCGATGCAACTTGGAAACGTATTTTTCGATCGATAGACAAGATCGATTTTTTTCTTTTTTTTTTTTTTTGAAACGATTGTCGAATGCGAGTTGTGTTTCGTTGCAATTGTTAGAAAAATTATTTAACATCTGTGGATAGATATACAAGTCAGATATACATCTTCGATGAACAAAGCGTAGGAAAGATTACAGCAACGAATAAATAAAGAAATTAACAATAGATAATGATAAGAATAAATTTACGATATCAAAAATACAATTATATATTCTCATTGAAAAAAATAATATTATTATTAAATATTTAATTAATAAATTAAATTATACATGCATAATATAATTAGTGTTAATCTTAAGTTTTAATAAATTAAGGAAAAAATTAAAAAAAAAAATTTACGCTCGCGACAAAACGTCAATCTTTTGCTTGATTTCTTTATCGCCACCCCCATTTTGGGGCGGTGAATTCGACAAAAAAAATAAATTAGAGTCGCGTCATCGTTTCCGGAAGCGAGGAATTAACCGCGAGGAATTTTCCTTTCGATCGGGTCGCGGTCTCGCTATCGGGTGTTTACGTCTCGTTTCGTTTGTCCTCGATGTCGATATTAGTCGTCGAAACCCGTAGTGCTCGACCGCGTGTCGTGTCGATCGCACGTGTGTGTCTCTCCCGTGACGATTTTCATAATTCCATCCCGCCTCTCCACCACCTTTTGTCCATCATCCTCGCTTCCATCGCGTACGAATTCTGTCGCATCTCTCCAAAAACAGAAAAGAAAAAAAAACGATCGTCAAGCCGCGGCGGAAATTTTTACTCGAGGAAGAAAGGGAAGGAGGGGAGGGGAGGACAGCGATAGAAGTCGATAGAAGCAGTGTATCGCGATACGATACGGAATCGAAGAGAAAAGAGAGAAAGAAAGAGAAAGAAGGTGGACCTTCAGAAGAGGCGCGTGAAATCACCGGTATTCTTCCTGGCGGGAGACGACACGTGGTTTCTGCAGGCACGCGGCTCCCTACTCTCCACCACGAGTTCCTCGTCCACGCTGGACGCAATCAGCCGATCCTCAAAGCGCGACCGGTAGTCGTACCGCGTGCACGTGGAGCTCTCCCATCAACCGATTATCGCCCATCGATCTCCGTCTCGTCCGCGCAGCAGGATCTAACGTCCAGTTGGCGCGTGATCGTACCTACGATGATCGTACGCCCGGCCTTGCTCGATCTCGATGATCCATGACCCCGATCGTAAACCCCGTCGCGTAAATTTTGAAACAGTCGGGAAATAGTCGCGGAAATTTTCTCGATATCGATATCGTGAGCGTATTTGTGAATCGACTTCCGTGGAAAAGCCGTGGGTCGGTGGTTCGTGGTGAATCACTGTTTTGGGGCCGGCCTACCATCCAGCCATCCGGCCAGACTGGATCCGACCGGATTTCACCTTTCGACCAGAAGAACAGAAGGGATACAGGGTGGTTCCTCGGAGTTCAGTGGCACATGTGATCGTGATCGAGAGAGCTGCTCCAGTGTTCTCGCGCGGGGGCCAGCAGCGGTTTTTGTCCTCCAGTTTTGGATCTTGAGGAATGGACGGCCAAGAATGAAGAAAGGGTGAACGTTCGGCTGCGTAGAACGTGAGCGAGAGAGAGAGAGAGAGAGAGAGAGAGAGAGAGAGAGAGAGAGCTGTTTCAAATCGGGTGAGTCAACGTTTTGTTTTTATTTTTTCGAATATTTGTCTCGAGATGTCGTGTACCGACAACTACGCCGTTTCGCGTTTTCTATTTACCGGTATTTAGCTGCGAGGCTTGTTTATCTCGTTCGACTAGAGCGTACGGATCGCTCGTCGATTGTTGTGTTGCGTTTGTGGTTTACGTCGGATACTACTTTCTTGCGAAAAAAAAAAAAAGAGAAAAAATTGTTCCCGTGTAATAACTTGGAGACATCGTAGAGTGTCGCGAACTAGGTTATATCTTTTACATGGAAAATTTGCCTCGAACAGCCGCCAGCTGTTTCTGGCTTTCGTGTTTATACTGCGAGTATACTTGGTGGGGAGAGGGGGGAGGGGGGAGGAGAAAAAACAAAAAGGCTCGTCAACGCGTTTATCAAACTAATCTTGACAGAATTTATGCGGTTTTTGTTAATACGCGTGTATATTAATATGATCTCGAGATAGAAATCGCGCGAAGAAATGATAAATTGCGGATCGTAAATCTTTTTTTTTTCTTTTCGTGGAATGGATCAATGAATGCATAATTGGTTTATTAACCGCGTTAATAAAGGATGCTTTCGAAAACGGATCAATTTCGACCTACTTGACTGGTCGAGTCGACCAATCTTTTCGTTTAGAAATAGGAATAAAATATGTTTTACATGATTTGCAAATGATGCGAAAACAATTTTTGATAATATCGTTCGATGTTTGAATAGATTTGCATCGAGTTTTTAAATTTTTAGAATATTTTTTTCTAACATCGGTCGATTCGAAGAGGTCTCTTCGATTGGAATTCTATCGCGAAGAAAAGAATTTATTTATAATTAATATTATAAGTAAATTGTGATAAAAAAAAGGGGAGGGAGGGAAATATTCGATCGAAACCAAATAAGATGGCTGATATAACGCGTATTAACACTGCATCATTGGTATTCCGCTCGGTCGGATCTAAACGAAAGTGATTTAATTTCTTTGAATCTGTCACGCCTGTTGAATAAAGAAAATTAAACCTCTAAAGTAGCAATAGCAAATTCTCAGTTTAGATTAAACTGATATATAATCTTGATATCGCGTGGAATTTAATTTCTAGGTTAAGAATTCGAATTATTTAGATAGATCGTGGTATCCGGATAATTGGAAGATTGTATTTTAATCTAACGCTTACTCGCTATGTTAATTAAAGTTGATTCATTCGTAGAATTTAATCGCCAACCCATTTATTATCACATTTCTTTTCCTCTCGATTATTACGTAAACACTGTTGGTTTTAATCACTTTATAATGAATTTTTAAAACAAAATTCTTACTACGCTTCGGTTTAATGAACAAAATTTTCAATATCTCCAGTTAAAGCGCGAAATTGAAATAAGATATATCCATATCGCGTTCGAAAGATGATTTAATAACAAAGAAACGCTCTTGACAGCAGCAGAACCAATTCGGAATTAGATTCGTAATTTATAGAAAGAAAAATAGACAGATTCCCTCCCACTCCCATTTATCCAAACGAAACAACAATTTTATAAATCCGTCCTTCGTCTTCTTGGTGGACAAATCGTTCGTTGCCACGCAGATCGGAAATACGAATAAATATATCACGATAAAATCGACGCGAGGCTCGTCGCTCGCGATCATTCGGAATGTATCACCGGAAGTAATCAGGAGTCCATAAAGCGGCGTGTCGCCCGGAGGACGTACGGTGCCAATAAACTACTTGGACGGTGGTTCGATAAAATTTCACATTAGCGTTGCTCGTCGACAAACACCTCGGCTAAAGTCTCGATGGAAAATCCATGGATGGAAAAGTGTCGAGAATACAAGGTAATAAATCCCGAGGAACCGCGTATGTAGCGATGGAATCGAGTCATGTCAGATGATTTTACGAAACCAACCACTCGAATTCGATGAAATTTCCTGCACTTCGCGTTCACGTAACGTGATATCTATTATATTCTTTAGTTTCTTCGATTCCCTTGGAAACATCTTTTATAAACGTTAAAGCAAATAAATTATGTAACAATTGGCAACTGTTTTAATAATATCAAAAATTTTTGAAAAATTATCAAAAATCTTGTCAAGAATCACACGGCAATTCAACAACGAAACGAATCATCTATTGACGATAAACTCTTCGTTACTCGCGCACTTGAACTCGATCCCATCGCTGTTCTAACGCGCACAATGAATATCTATTGTCCCTTTTACTTTCTCCCGCGGCGATGGTGCGCGCAACACCATCGTCGTGTGCCGTCTCGTGCAACAGAGGCCACGTGTATACGTGGACACCTGTTCCCGGTCGTTGGATTCGATTCGAAACTGCGTGACATCTTTAGAAAATCGAACGACCGAAGGGAAAACATACGCGTTCCATTCGAGTTTAAGTGGAGTTAGAAATCGGTTTGCCTGCACACATTCGTCTCGATTCACGACACGAGAGAGAGAGAGAGAGAGAGAGAGAGAGAGAGAGAGAGAGAGAGAGAGGATGCGCGTCGAAAATCGTTGCTCCTCTCGTCGTTAGAAAGCAATTTGTCGGAAATGGTGGTCGAAAGAAAGGAGCGATATCGAGAAAAGTTATCGCGCTCTGTCTTGGATGAGCGTCATCTCGGACGGACGCTTTGTTGCGAGATGGCTTTGCTGCAAAAAAAGAACGAAGGATGAAGGATGTTGATCCTCTTCCTATAGGAAACTTCGATCGAGCTTTCGAAGTTTAGAGTTGTCTGATAGATGGATGAAAGAATGCTGGATTTCCTTGATGCGATCCTTCCATTGTACTGAAATTTTTCCCAAGATGTTGTTCTTGGGGGGATTGATCGACGGGCGAGAGGAAGAAGGCCGTGGTCGCTTTTTAAAATATTTCTTTCTTTCTTTTTTCCCCTCTCTTTCACCTCTCGTTATTGATATCTCTATCACGCCGTGTCTAATTCCTTGGCATGAGAGGTTTCTTGAATTAACCGAGGCGGGAGAAGAACCCGTCTAGACTAGTTTTTTTCAACCGCGGTTCAGCCGTTTCAAACAGCCGGGACTACGTAATAAGCCACCTCGATCGCGAAACAAAGAAACACGCGTCAAATACGAGTCTGCCTATTATCTTCGAACTCGAGTTTCTGCTCTCTTATTCGTAATCGTGTTATTCGTAATCGAGGAGGATAATCTAGTGTTTCCTGTATCCTTTCCTTCCATTCCTTCCTTCGTTTAAACAAAATCGTTTAAACAAAAATATCCGTTTTCGGATAAGATACCCTAATAACAATACAACTCTCCTCATTTTTTACGTATTCTCGCTTCGATCCTCATCTCTCTGAGATGGTCGCGGAGAAAGTTTGTTTCTTCGAATTTCAAGAGAAAAATAAACGACAAATATATTTTAAATTTTTTAAGTCAAATTTGATTGTTTATAATCGATGAATCGGCGAGTTGATCGTTTCGTTCACTGGAAATACGAATATTCTTCTAAAACATTCCCGGAGAGAAAGTGTTGCCACGATTAATCATTAAGTGCCATCGACGACCATATGGCGAGTTGGCAAGAATGCGTTTGCACGGTAGCTAATCAGTGAAAGTGCCACACGATCGAGTAGCTGCACTCCTTTTGAAAATCGAATCGACCCACTTCTCCTACTTCATTCCCCACGTATCGCGCCCTCTTCCTTCAAAATCCATCTCCTTTTTTTTTCAATCCCATCCTGGAACACTGGTCTAACGTTTCAACGCCGTTTTACTTCTCCTTAAGCGTTCTACTTAACCACTTCGTAATCGCGAACGAGATATTCCGACGCAATATCTTTCTTACAACAGATATCTCGACGAGTTTCTTCTATTAACTTATTACCCAACCCTAATTCCACTATTGACACCGTGAGCAAATTCAAACTTGCAGGTTGATTATTCTCAACATTGAATCTTAACATTGATTCGAAGTTAGTTGCACGAGAATAAGTTTTAACGCCAAGATTTTTAAATTCCAACCAAGAGTTTTCTTTCTTTCTTTCAAGGCTTTGAATACACTTATCGCTCGAAGTCTCGATTTTTCACGGTGTATGTATAGATTGGAAGTGTTACAAATCGCCGGTACGATATGTGTCGCGTCCATATCTCGTCCACGTTTTGCGGTTAAGTGGGTTACGCATCTTTCGTCTCGTTCCAGTCCCCTACTTGTCGTTTCATTTCCTACGATGACTCTGCTCCTCTTAAACCGAGGATCGTTTCATCTCGAACGATTCCCATCCTATCTAAAGATTTATATCAATTCGTCACAAGTTTCTTCTATATCCCTCCCTCCCAATAATCCCTGTACGCCATTTTCTAATTGTCCCTCGACTCTCCCGATTCTGTCGACCGAGTTTTCACGAACGGAAACATCATCCACTTTCGCTCGGATGAAATTGGACGGTTGTTAGAAACGGTTGTTACGGATATGCAATCATCGTTTTTTTTTTTTACAGTCGTAGGTCGTAGAGGACAACCTATCAACGTGTATATATATATATATACACACACTATAATAGAGAACTCGCTTCCCTCTAGATCGATCGTTCTCGCTCGCGTTTCACCCGAGAAATCCTTTTGTTCCAGAACGAGAGCAAAGCACAGAGTGAAGTGAGAATGAAACGTTTCTCTTCGTTGGATTCGTTTTTTTTGAGAGTTTTCTCAAAAATTAGAATTGCAAAAGTATAACAAGTTTCGTTTAAGAGGTGGATAATCGATTATCCTTTTCTCATCTCCGATCGAAATCGGTTCCCGTTCGATATCGCGATCCGAGTTCGCTCTCGGTCGAAAGTCGGATCGGTGTTAATTTCATCCTTGTGAAGCGGGGTAGATCGACCACAATACGGCCGAGACACCGTTCTCGAATCGAGAGAGCTACCGGTCATCCGACCATTCCGTTCTAGTTTCGTGTATTCAGAGCGCAAATCGATGTAAAAAATTACTCGCTCGATCTTGGTTACAGCGGTGCATATTGTTTTGCGTTTGGAGAAACGTCGAGAGAATCGTTTTCGAGGTTTATATATTTATGAAACGTGTGTACGCGAACGGATTATCTCGAAATTCAAGGGGTGATTTCTTCGCTCGTTTCTTTCACAAGTTCGATACTTAAAGTGTAACACGAACGATCAACGTTGTTAGTTGATTTATTATTCGAAAAGATTCGGCCCCTTTCTCTCTTCTCTCGAAGGCCATTAGACCGTTTCATCGTCACGGTCCCCGAGATCAAAACAAAACAATTTGTCCCCTGTTACCATTTGATGACCCAAAATTCGAATTCGCGAAACACAGTGGCCTCTCAATCTTACCAATTCGCACGAGACGCTTTCTCGGACTTAGCGTCCGGCTGTTAACTGTGCTCCATCTAATTATTCTTCCATTAGAGAACGAGAGAAAAACGCCTAAAATCGTATCGACGGAGAGGGTAACGTGAAGGAAAATAAAGTTGATCGTTGTCCCAATCGTTGTGGAAATTGATCGAAAATTATTATAAATCTCTTATAAAATACCGATATTCTCTCCGCTAAACTTTTTCCAACTTTTCATATTGCTCGTCGGATAATTTTCGCTAAGTAGCTGGCTCCGTGACAGCGATTAATTAATTAACAACAGCCTCGAATCCGGCCATTGTTAGACCGGCAACCGGGCGATTAACTTATCACATTGGATGAACAGAAGGTTGAGACGCGTGACGAGGAAAAGGAGGAGGAGGGGGAGAAGAGATGGAGGAGGAGGCGGTTCGTGGAATGGAATGAATTCTCGTGGGACGCGTAGCGGCGCGAGCGGTCGTCAATTACGGAAAACGGTCCAAGGGGAATCGAGTGAAATTACGGGCGGTGACGATTCGATCGGAAATGACGGAGCGGATACCGCTTCTTGTGGAAACATCCGGCGAGAGATCGAGACGAGGGAGCTCGTGTTCCGCCGCTCTTCCGTGTTCCATTTAACGAATTCCTCTTCTTCTTCTTCTTCTTCTTCTTCTTCTCTCCTGCCGCGCGATCGATTTTTTATTCCTCTTGTAGAGAAGAAAGATCGATGAATTTATCGGCATACGACGGATGTATAATTTTAATTTGAAACAATCATTTCGCTTCGTTCGTTATTTCATTGATCGTTAATTTCAATTTTATACGATGTTTAATGTAAATGGAATAATAAGAAGGAAATGGTAAGTAAAAATAAAAATTTGAAGTTAATCGATTCGTTTAATGTAAATAAAAATTCGCAGACTCATATAAATTATCTGATATATATATATATATATACCGAACAAATTAAATCAAGTCGTTTAGAAAAATTTCATCTTCGATTCAGAATAATTTCGAACGATATATATCAAGAGAATATACCAACCGTAACAAAACAGGATTCAAGAAGTAACGTACACACCAATCTCGATCTTTTTATCCCCTCAAGAAGAAGAAGAAGAAGAAGAAGAAGAAGAAGAAGAAAAAGAAGAGGAAGGAGAAGAGGAGGAAGACGAAGGAAAAAAAGAATTATCACTTAAGCCTCTCCATCCTTTATCTTCTTAACTCGCGCCCCCTTCCCAAAGCGAGCGATATCCAAAGATTAATGAATCGAGGGATCGTTTAAACCGAATCCAATTAGCGTGTACGATCCACGAAAACGATCGCGTACGGTACACGGTCGAATGGGAGCTTTAAAAAGATACGAAGCGGCGCTTGCTCCGCCACCAGGCTTTCCATCCGCGCGGGCTTTGGTAACCCTGTTTTACGGTACACCGGGACTGGCTCTTATTTACAGTGCGACCAACCGGTGGCCTGGCAAGGGACCGCAAAGGGTCAATGGTTGCAGCCCGTTAAAACCTTGGCGCGGCGATAAATTCAAACCGCGGATTTCGTTCCTCGAAAAAGATCCCACGGTTCCGGTGACGATTCGGCCCATTGTGCGCGTATACGTTTGATGTCACGACTCCTCGTGGAAGAGGAGGAGGGGGAGGGGGAGGAGACTTCATTTAGTCGCGACGAGCTGGTTCCTGGCCAGTTCTCGAGACGTTAAAAGAGAATCCCGAAATTGAATTTTACGATCAAGTTTCTTTCTGGGAAAGTTTCTCTTGTTTATTTCAATAGGGAATTTTTTTTAATCTACTTTTATTATTGTTCGATTTCTTCTTTACGTTTTTATTATGGAATTTTTTTACGATTTTTTATAATTTGAACAAAAGCAAAATAACAAGTTTAAAAGTGGCGAGAGAGTAGCCACTTGTACAAAATGAAACAGGAAAAAAGAAAAATCTTTTCCAACGAAGACAATTTCAATACTATAAAACTTTATCGTAAAATCAAGATTACGAAGAGACAAACGAGTGGTTATCTCGAGAAAGGGGATCGAGAAAATGGGTTATTTCCAATGAAATGGATACTCGAGAGGCCCGAGGGCTCGTTCCGCCTCTGGTCTAATAACGCATGCATCATGGCGAATAATTAACATCCCGTCTAGTCCACGCGAAGACTCGCCGGTCGTGCCAAGTGAAACGGGAGACATCGCGCCCGTGAGAAGGCACGGCCGAACGAGGCTCGCATTTTCATCTGCTCTCTATACGCTCTCGATCCCTTCGCGATCGTGAATCGAACTCGAATCGGACGCGTGATCGTTGGATCGATCGTTGATTGGCGTTTCCGCGAAACTTGGCCCCAACTCTAGCGGAGGCGTGCCTCGTCCCAATGCTTGGGAGCAACGACTTTCGAATACCGTTTTCCCTACGCGCCACTCTAATCAAGGGAGAATCGTTCGCTCGTTCGAATTTAATCGTGCCGCCATTCCATTCCGCCGGATTCCTTAACACGCGTTAAGGATAAGTAGGTGAAAATCGAAACTTTGCGGAGTTATAGGAGAGCTCGAGGAGAATTTTTCGTTCGAATTTGTTGGGCCGATAGTAGAGGAAGAAAGAAGAAATAGCATCGAGAGAGACTAAATATGGTAAACGTTGGATTCGGATGGAGATTTTCCACCTTTCGAGAGTGGTGAAATTTAATCTCGATATCGGCTCGAACGGAATTCAGAATTCCGTTCGTATTCGTATTCGTATTTTGCTCGATGGGAGCGTGAAACGATAATGAGGAAAAGGAAAAAAGCATTGAGGGAAGATGGTAAATGAATTGGAAACGATAAGGGGTCGAGGATCAAGATTTTACGCTTTTGGGGAGTAGTGAAATTTAATCTCGATATGGCTCGAGCGGAATTCAGAATTCCTTTCGTATTATTTCGCTGAACGTGGAGTAAGTAACTGTAAGTGAAAGAAAAAGAGAGTTAAACGAATGTGATGTATGTGCATAAGCGATCGAAAATTAAGACTTTGCGAAGAGAGCAGCAGAGAGTTTAAAATTCCTTTCATGCTGTATCGAATACGGGAAAGAATAGGCGAAAAAGAAAGTCAAGAATGAATATTTTAATAATATATCATCATTCTTCTCTAATTAACGGTTACTGATGCATAAATCTCTTTATTGCAAACAGAAATTTTTGAAAATTAACAAAAGTGTATAGTAATAATAATTTTTGGCCAATCAATCGAAATTAATCACTCTCAACGACGCACGTGTGAGCTATACCCCAACCGGATAAAATGGTCGATACAGTTATCAGATTATTATCGAATTGCTCGATCGCTTGAGACCCGCTTGTTCCTCGAGTCATCCTCCATAATTCACCGACAACACTCGCCAATTTTAAATGAAATATTCATCAAGATAATTCCCCGAATAGATTTACTATACGACGATATAATTTACAATCGACGATTGTCAACTCTACTTTTCCAACTAAAAAATTAATCGTCATCCTAAACGACACACACGTACTTCGCATCACAATGCGTGCAAAAATACTCCTACAAACATCCTGATTCTCCAATTATCCACATTATTACATTCAATACAATTCAATATACTCGAAATCAAAAAAATTATTTCGCTTCCTGCGATTAATCAAAATTCGAATCCTCCTCTGAATCCTCTGGATCGAATGGTTCCAACAATCGAAACGGTTCCTTTGCGAGTGAAACGCAATCGTTGAATGGGAATCGTTAAAAATCGTCTCGTGTAAAATATCGCGCAATCGATCGATAACCTCTCTCGAGGAGAATTCCCTCCCCTCCCTCCCCTCCCCCCTCCCCCGAGAGAAACTCGAGGAGATGGTCCCCTCGTAATGTAATGTTCGCGAGCCGCGAAGGAATCGGCGATGGAATTGGCCCGTGGAAACACACGTGGCAAATATAAATTTGCGCGGTTGGCACAACAGTTGGCGGAAAACAATTAGCGGAGTGGACAGCGGAGAGGTTGTTGCGTTTGTTGGCAGCGGAAGGGAGCGTGTGGGGGAATGTGTGTCAATCGAAAGCCGGTTTCTAGGTGGCGTCGGGCATCACCGGCCCCGACGATTTTCAGCGTGGAATTAATGGGGATCATTAATATCGCGGTGTAATTACGTGTTTCACGCAGCCGTGTTGCGTCTTTTAATATTCGATTATTAATATAACCGCATAACGGTTAGAGGCCCGCCGCCATTGATCCATCCGATCTTATGGGTTGGCCGGTAAAAATCGCGATTACTCCGGGGTTAAATTAATATTTACATTGGGGCACAAGTCGCACAAGACGAATCACGGCGACATCCTCGTTAATGATTGAGCGAGTACAGGCGGTAATACGTGTATATATATATATATATACACGTTCTTCACTTTCCACTTGTACGGGGAATTGGATTTTTCGTATTCGTATATTTCGAGGAGGGATAAAACGTTTTAGAATATTGGCCATTAATCGAGTAAGTAAAAGTAAGTAAATTTATATCCATTGAATTTTATCGAGTCGTTGAACAGAAGAGTGCACGTACGCGAATGTCGATGTAAAAGTTTAAATGTAAATATAAATATATAAGAGTAGTACAAGTAGTAAAGTATACTTGTTACACTTTGGGAATAAACTCTCTGTTCAAACCTCGTTTCTTTAATTCAAATTATAAAATTATATAAAAAGAAAAAAAAGGAAGAAAGAAAGGATAAATCTATCTGTCCGCGTTTCTTCGACGATTCGAGGAATAGGAGGAAGATTTAGATTTTCTCGGATAAGAATGTCCTAGGTTAACACCGGTGGAATTTATTCTTTATCGAGGAAAAACGATTTATTCGTGCGTACGTAACAGCACGCGTGCAATTGCTCGAGACGGATTCGCTCAAGAATTTTCGCAAGCATGCTCGCCATGATCACCCTGTAAAAAATGAATGTTATGCGCGTTACACGTTATACACGCATACGTACGTAGATATACACGCTGGCACACACCTGGCATTCACGTACGAGGAAGAAGTGGGTCACTTTTACCCCCTTGGGTAGCAAGCCTTGGATCTGAAGATCGCGATCGGCCTGCCTGCACGATGCGAACGATCGCTATGTTGCGTTGCATCGATCGTGCGCATCGCCACGTGCGAATACAGGTCGGTTCAAAAATATTTCCTTTCCTTTTTTCCCTTTTTCGACTCCGCCCATTCCCAGTCAAAGGCATTCATTATTTCTTTATTAAGACGTGTACATCGTCCTTCTCTCACCTCGAAGAAAGAGAGAGAGAGAGAGAGAGAGATATTTCAATTTTGCGTAAATTGAATCGGTCCAATTCCCCTCCCCCCCCCCCCCCGCGAGTATTCATCATCTCGATCACGATTCGGACGTATTCGTTCGAGCCGTCCCGATTCGAGGGGCGTCGAAGATTTATATCCGCCGAGAGATAACACCAATTATTACCACGTTGCTTCATAAATTTACGATCTCACGATATACGCGTTATTTGCGCGCAATTCGTCGAATATATGGTGAATAAAACGGTAATTCCGTCGCGCCTATTCCTATCCGTTTCACGGGAGAGAAAGTAGCCGTGGTTTTTATAAAATAACACGAGCATGGTTGCATAATATATATTTTTTTTAATTTATTTAGTTCGTATCCGTAATATCCGAGCGCAGTGGCGCGCTCGAACGGGAAATGGGAAACGAGGAGGAAACGATCGCCGAGTTTCTCCATCCTCGGCCGTTTTAATACCCGGCAGTAATTTCTAGAGTCGAGAAACTCCACCGTAGAAACTCGTCGCATCTTGTATCTAAGCTATTGGCCGTGGATAGGCCGTGGAATAATCGAGAGAGATTAATTCGAAAAAGAATGGAAAATGGATTGGCTCTCCTCGAGCGCTCCTCGAGGATTGCTCCAGGTCGAGGAATCGGTCCAGCCTCTGTTTTCACGAGTTCGAGCGCGAGAAAACAGAAACTCGCGGATCGTGAGTCGGGCGATAGGCAACCGGCCTTGCTCGATCGTTAAAATGCATCGTGCGTCCGTGGAAACACCCTTTCTAACAGTTAGATAGAGCGCCATAAATTTTTACCGGTCGATCGAGCCAGCCTTCTCTAAATGGCGACGCGAGATTTCTATCGGGACAAAATGGTCGGTCACTCGGGTATCTAAGCTTGCCAATCATCGATTCGAATATCTTCTCATTCGAATCCACTTTTCCGTCGAAACCACGTACGATTCTGTGTCGATTT
Source organism: Apis laboriosa (assembly GCF_014066325.1). Lineage (NCBI taxonomy): Eukaryota > Metazoa > Arthropoda > Insecta > Hymenoptera > Apidae > Apis > Apis laboriosa. The sequence goes on from NW_025222592.1 coordinate 5,171,048, forward strand.
TTTAGGATATTCGTATATCGATCGCTTCTTTGACTTGTTTCGATAAAACATAACCTCGCTTTATGTACGAGGCAAAGTTGGAATATTGCGAATCATTGATTCGAATCTGAATATTTGCTTCGAAAGCAATGTCCACGAGACGATTTTATCGAATTTTTTTAGATATGTATTTATTGTGCTTTTGATTTGATTTTTTTCGTGATAATAAGTTTGTAGAGTCGTACGCTAAATAGTATACGACGAGGAATATCCAATTAATTTTTCGACTCGACTTTCTCGTTTCTTGCTTGATGATTATTATTCACAATACGAATTATTAAATATAAAATTGGAAAGTAATTTTAATTAATTTAGCAAAAAATTCCGCCAAGGGATACACGGTGGAAACCGGTACAAATACTTCATCTTAGTTTCACCCGTTTCCCTTCCCACTTCCTCGGCCCATTCTTCCTTCTCCAACTTCTCCAATGTTTTTCTGCTTCTCTTCAACCGCCAACGCCCATGACGTTCACCCGTCGACCTTCTTAAGAGAGATCCGTCGACTTTTCCATCGTCCTCGATCTCTAAACGGCGAGGGACCGAGGAGGATCAGAGATCGTCACGAAAGCATCGAGTGATAGATGACACGCTTACGATAACGAATGACACTCGATGCGAGGTCTCGAGCATCCTGTATGCTCGCCTCTCGATCCCTCTTCCCATCTTATCGCGCGTTTACTTTCGAACAACGAGCAAATAAATGCTAGGCTAAATATCAACATAGATCGTCAACTCCGTTTTCCATTTCGTTCAAAGTAAAGATCGATTCGAGCTAGCCAAATATCTCTCTCTCTCCCTCTCTCTCTCTGTATTTGTATCCATTTCCATGCATTCTCCAGCCTTGCTCGAGCCTCGAATCCCGATTACCAGCCATTCCTATGCGAGCTTCTCAAGTATTCTCCCATACGAGAACGATTTCTCTCGGCTAATCAGCGGTAATTATCTTGCCGGGCTACGAGAAGAGAGTGGGCGTGCGTGCAAAACTCGAAGAGAAACAAAAATCTTGTAGAGTTATCTGGATCTCGTCGAAACTTTTTTAATAATAATAAGCGTCAAGTTGAATCCTTTATCTTCTCACGTGTACGTAAAGTGTGCAATTTTACAAATGATAAAATAGTTCGAAGAGATCCGTCTTACACGTATAAAAAAGGAAAAACAACTCGCTATCTAATATCCTAACGAATAATAATTCGATACTCTCGGTTAGTTTGCGGAGGAAAAATGGACGAAATTACAGTTGGAGGTATTTTTCTAACGCACAAGACCGTCCATCGTCGTGGGTCATAGGCGATCCTATGATCTCTCGAACAGTTGAAAACTGCGGGAAACAGGGACGAGCACAGAGCAGGGATTTTCTTTTTCTCCCTTATACAGGGATCCGGATCGAGGCGATCCATAAAAAGAGGCGCGGTTTCACCCGCCGCGAGGACTTCCGGTTCGAAAAGGTTTCACGTGTTCGACTCGATGGAATTTTCATCGCTCGGCCCATTTTCTCCCGGACGGACGAATTCGCCTCCGTTCCGACGAAACACCGCTCCTCCCTTCCCTCTTCTAATCCACGCCTCGTCCTTACGGCGGCGTGACGGATTTAATACATTATTAATAAAACGCGGGGAAATATTATCGCGGTTTCTAATCGGGTATCCGCCGAAGCATCGTGCGGATAGAGGCGCGTGCAAGCGAAATATCATCGGGCAGAGCGGGAAAAAAATTCCGGAAGAGCAAACACGCGAGCTTTCACGTGTAATCGCGGAACAAAAATCATGCGGCTTCGTGCCGGTCGGCAATGCGGCGTCGTGGAAAAGGAGAAATCGCGAATATCTCGTTTTGCGTATACGTCGGTTGTATATACACAAGTATTTGCACACCATTTAAATATTAATTAATCGGCGGTCTGTTATATTTCCCGTACAGTTGCTTCCAAAAGTGTCTCTCTCTGGACTGTGTAGTATTTCATCGTACTCTCGTCGCAAAGTTTTTAATATATTTCTTGAATTATATACGTTGAATAAAGAAAAAAAGAAAAGAAAAGAATAGATGAATTTCAATAGGATCGTACAGTTTCGGATAATTGAATAAAATTTTAAACAAACGTAACGTAAAATTACATCATCGGGTAGAATGATAATAATAATTCGACAATAACAACGATTCTTCCGACAAATTAGACCAAAAACATGTACATTTCCATATTTGCATAATGATCGCTTTATCGGCACGAAGAAGGCGTTAAAACGGTGTCGTTAAAGGAATTAAACGAGCCGTCCCGTGTACGACGCTAAGATTAATCCAACGTAATCTCTCGAACCTATTAATTATCGTTATACAGGCATCCGTTCTCGCTTTAATTACACATTTCACAAAGAATTCACAAACACGGGTGGACACGTAACGATTACCCGCCAACCGTATAATCATGGAAAGTCTCTCCTCCGTTTCTCCTCCCGTAGAAATACGTACTTGTATCGACGACAGTCAGAGCCAAGGTTGGATCGAATTAGCATTACGCGAAATAAAGGAGAAGAGGGTGAAAAGAGAAGAGAAGAAAAGAAAAGAAAAGAAAAGAAAAATGGTCGAAACTGATGTAACCGCGGCCGGAAACGGCCGATACTTTCACTGAGGGAGGCCAAGAACACGCTGAGAGGCGTGAGCACGCTCGTACGCAAGCGCGAACACGGTTGTTCGAGGCGCGCGTGGGCGGAAGTTACACATTAAAGTTACGTCGAACCGGGACGGACAGGTGCACCGGTACACGCATTCCCTCCGCATTGTTCGCCACGACCCGGTGCATCTCTCGGAACGGAATCTTTCCACGATACTCCTGGAAACGGGTATGCCCACGCTTTATGCAAATCGAAGGATCGTGTACCATTGGATCGGTTAAATCGTATGTATGTTTGTGTGTGTGTGTGTGTATACCTTGTTACGCGAGAGGACGTGATGAAACAAGGATGGAAAAGGGATGGATACGGGATTGGATTGTCTCGAAATTGTTTCGTAGAAATAATCTGAGGGAAAGTGATGGAATTTAGGTAGAAAGAGATCGAGGATGAATAAGGATATAGATCTTTGCCGTACGATGAGGAAAGTTGAATATGGGATTGGTGTCTCGAAATTGATTCGTAGAAATATTCTTGGTAGAGAAAAATGATGGTTGAGAGAGGGATACAACGTTTCGAAATTGATTCGTGAAAAGCAGTACATTTACAGGAAAGGAAAATGTGTATCTATGTGTACGTATTTTTTCAATCGGTATTAATAATAATAATCTTTTATAATTTCTCTGAAATTATTACAAATATATCTATTTTTTCTTTTTTTAGTGCAAGATCCTCCAATTTCGTCGAAACTTATTCTCCGATCGCTGTCGATCAATTAAAGAAGATAAAATTTTCCAATGGAAAACTATTATAAATTGCATAACGATAAAATGTCTATACAAATTTTTAGATTTAGTTGTTGAAAGAATGGAACGGGCATGAAATAACCGGGATCGTGAGCGTTACCGTTCTCCTCCGCCTCTACGAGTCGAGCCGTTTTCAGTCGGATTAAAATTATTAATCTTTTGCGCGGCGCCTAATTGTTTGCCCGACGAATTTATCACGGCACGGCTGCTTTAATTGCGCCTACCTCGCAAGAACTAATTAAAGAAAGGCAAGAAGACTTCTTCTTCTTCTCCTCTCTCTCTCTCTCTCCAGCTCTTCTTCTTCATAAACACATATATACACGTCTACTTGTACGATAACATCGTCTAAACGGAACTAACGAGCGAGTTGCTCTTAATACGCGCGCGAGCGAGCACACTCGCGAGAGAAAGAGAGAGAGAGAGAGAGAGAGAGATGGGATAATATCCGTCGAGAGAGATCCAGAGATCTTGTATTGTCGTGAGTTGTCCATTCAACGCCGATAATCGCTCGTTATGCCTCCAACTTTCTCCAAATTAGCGATGGAACAACTCGGCACAACTCGCATTAGATAGGGTTGCTCCATCGTCTTCCTTTTACTTTCGCGCCTATTGTTGAATGGGAGGATCCATCTCGAGGGGAAAATGACGGATCGCGTGTCTGGGAAACTTGTCAGGGAAAATTGCCTCGGAAAATTGTCCGTTTTCGAGTGATGCACGTTCGAAAGTGTTCGTTTGCGCATGGGAAAACTTTCAGTTCAAACCCAACCTTCTCATCTTCTTCTAAATATTGATTTGAAAATTTCTTTGAAGAATTTCTCTCTTTTCCAAAATTGAAATTCCAAGCTTGCCTTCGTGCTTCCTCTTTAATAATTGAAAAACGTGATCTTTCCTTCCTTCGATCTTCCATTAAAATCGGAAACATTTTTTTCGTTTTTCTTTCCGGCAAACGCACGAGAGCGAAATCTCTCTCGACGCCTATCGCGAATCTCGCCTAAAAATCTGTGCGGAGGCCAACGTCGAAGAAGATGGAATCGATCGATCATCTCTATCGCTCTATCATCTCCCGCGAGCCAATGCTCGAAATCCTTCGCGCATCCATCTCCATCACCGGTGGTCCCATTATTACCGCCTAGCTAACCCACATTTACCACGATTCACGTTCACTTTTACGCGCCCCCCATTCCCCGTGGACACGACACACCGAGAGATAAATGTCGAAGGATAAATCTTCGGGACACGAGAACGTGCCAAACATTGTCCCTCGCAACGAGCTTCCGCTTAATGGCAACGCGGCCGTGTTATTACGCGTGCGATTCCGCCTCGAGGTGGCCATCAACCTCGGGCCCAAGTCGGTCATGAACGAGCTTCCTACCGAATTTCCTCTCCTCTCGAAACTCTCCTCTCGAAAATCGAGGGGAACCGATCGTGATAATAATTGCTCGTGAAAGGAAGCGTCGAATTTGACGAATTCGGGACGAGTGTAATAAAAAGTGTTCGAGGCTCTCTCTTTCTCCCTTTCGAGGGGCGATAATCGAGGGAGGAAGAAGGGTCGTGGCGCGTTTCTTCTTCTTCTTCTTCTTCTTCTTCTACGCTCTACGTAATTAAATACGCTCGGCTCGGAGGAACGATTTCCTCGTGAAATTTCTGAGAGAATTTCTCCTCCCGCCCGCTGCTCGATTATTTAGACTCGGCTCGTTACCTCTCGGAAATCACGACACTTCCCTTCCAATTCAGAGCGTGAAAGAGGCGTATTTACGAGAGGCTTCGCCGTGAAAGCGAACCCTTCAACCCAACGTGGACGACGCGTTACGCGTTACTCTTTTTGGAACGAGTTTTCTCTCAAAGAAGGGTTTCTCACGTCGAAATGTTTCGCGAATTAGATATTGGATTATCTCTTTTCTTTGTATACGATGTAATTTGATGATACAATTTGTGCAATGATATTGTGAATTGTTATTATGTGCATTTATCGTTATTCTCGTTTTGAATATTTTTGAACATCGTTCAATTTTTTTTTTTTAAATCCATTGTTGTTTGTGGAAACGAACAAACAGGTGGTAACGCAGATATCGATATAGTTTTACAATGGTACTTTTAATCCCTCAATCCTCGGTGGTATTTCTCGTAAAAATTGAATTATAAATATCAATCGCGAAACTACATTGGAGACAAATTAACGTCGAAATGGACGTCGATATATTGACAATATAATCTATAAACCTCTTAACTCAAATCGAATTATACATGTCGCATAAAAAATGGCTATTTCTCAAATTCTCTCTCACTTACTTAAGTAGATTTAACTTCGAAAGACAACTCACGAAAGATTGATAGATATTGAAGAAAAATCTATGGGACAGATCGATTCGTGGAATGGAATCCATCGTTCCAGTGAACCAATGAATTTTAATTAACCGGCCGCGTGTTTCGATAATTAATCGATGAAAATCGATAGAACGAGAACGTTGCACGCGTTGCATTGGAGGGAGTACGGGAGGAGTAGTAAAGTCGTTCACGGTTACCGTTAATCGATGTCTCCGTGCGTTACGTTTTACTCTTACTAATTCCTGAACGAAAGTCAGCGACGGCGTAGCTGAACGTACCATCGCCGAGGTAGATAAACTCTTAGCTGGCAATTACGTGGGGGAGGAGGGAGGGAGAGGCGTCCCCTCCCCTTTGCCATCGAGTTAATAACTCACTGTTTTAAGAGGCGGCCTCAGCCACTGCATGGAACAGTTCGATAATTGCTTTTCACCAACATCTTCTGCTCTCTCTCTCTCTCTCTTTCTCTCTCTCCCCCCCATTTCTAGTTGTGATCGTTTTCTAGCTGGGATGTGAAAAACTTTTGGGGTTTCGTTTTACAGGGAATATTTTTTGAAAAGTATCTTGCGATCATCATCTTTGGATCAAGAAAAATGTGATCCTTTTTAAAATTTTAAAGATAAATGATATTGGATATTGGAATATTTTTTTTGTGGTTCAATTAATTAAATATGTACTCAAATTTAATATTACAATCATATATAAAATATCCTGTTTCTTAACGATATTTTTTCGAGTAAAAAAATTCCAGACAGAAGTGGAATTATATTATCCACTTAATTATTATTATTATTTAATCGTCGAATACCTTTAGAAAAATAATACCAATAATAATGGGAAATTGTGAAAAGCGATGAAACGAAAAATGTATCAAGAACGAAGAGTACAAGTATGAAGGATGAGTGTGGGTGAGAGTGACGAGAGAAGAATAATAGAGATCGATCATTGGTTGGACGGAACAATCGTGAAAGTAAGAGTGAGAAAAGAATGGAGCCCATCAACGGAGAAACCCGAGAAGTGTCGAGACTTAAGATTAGCCTCGAGTGCATCGATGATTCGACGAGAAAGTTTTATCGAAATCGTGAGATATTATTTTATTACGGATCCATCTCTCGTTTGCGCTCTAATATTTTTATCATCGATTGGCATCCCCTTATCGAACTGTTTCGCACGAAGGAAACCCTTTTAGCAAGTTTAAGTTAATCGTTAAAAATTCGCGGAATATCGAACGCTTTTCACGCTCAATCTCCTCGACGGAATTCCAATTTTAATGGCATCGACGAGTAATCCGATGAGTTTCGAGCGCGGCTTAAATGTAGATTGGCTCGCGATATATCATAGAAACGGGTGGATAAAGGCGAGCGAGTACATCGGCACTGTATATCACTTGTCTCGTAATTAAAGCTGTGCTGCCCACCGGTTTCGATAGTGTCGATGATAACGAGCCGATAAGCGTGGATACAAATTAAACGTTTTCCAACCTTCTTTATCGTATCGATCGTACAAATTTTCCCACGAAAAATATCTGTCTCCCCTTGCAATTCGCCAACGCGAACTTTTCACTTTTCTTCGCTCCGAACATCTTTAGATAATTAATTAATTCGAGATGTTGTAAACTCTTAATGAAATCTCGAACTATTCCATGTGACAATTTATACACATTTCGTTGAATCAAACTGAAGAAGAGATTATAAAACGGTTATTAAAACGGAGAAGAAGAAACGAGCAACGAAATTCAAAATGGCCGATTCCTTTCCATTCTTGACCACGATCATCGTAAAATCGAAAAAGTATTGATTGTACCGAAAGAGTCGAATCCTGATCGATCCTGAATCCCATTTGGTTTCGATATTTCTGCCAAATATCGGATTTAGATATATTTAAAAAAAAAAAAAGATTTCAAGAGATCGATCAGTTTTGATCGGCGATTATTTTATAATAGTTCAAAGTAGAACTCAAAGTAGAAGTCTGGGCTGGGCTGTGAGAAACAGGAACGTGGCCGTTCGTGCAAAGGTGAGGAAAGCCGGTTTATTCGGTTCAGCAATCTCGTTCACCAAGCTGGCTGCATTCCGTCAAATCGAGTCCGACAGATTTACCGTGGAATCATGCAAATCATGCACGTCTGCCCGCCGCTATCATCGTCTTCCCCGGCTATTTCCTCGCGCCCCGTCGAGAAAAGGGGGGTCGCCCGTTACGAAAAAGTTAATCGAAAAGTTAATTTTCGGCCGCGTCCTCTTTACACGGGCCACTTTCACTCGATTAGACCACCGAACGCCTCGTTTCGGGATGGCTCCCGTATCGTATGCCCACTTGTGTGTACACTTTAGCAGGAAAAACAAGCCCGGCCCACCCCTTTTAAAGCCTGTTTGAGAATAAGATTTAATTCACGATAGGGCCGGTCTGCTTTCGCTACCAGAACACCATAATCACTCGGACACGTTGATGTATCGCGCGCCCCGGGGCCCAAACTCGCGTACACCGCTTTAATTACGGGCCTGGCAACGGCTCAGACTCCCCTATATATATATACCGACTCATTGAAATTTGGCCCGGATACCCTGTTGCGATCCGGAATGGCTACGTATCGGATCTCTTGGAAAGTAAAATTGGAATTTTGCCTTTTTGTCAAATCAATCGGTTGACGAGTTTTGGGCCTTTCCAAGCTTTTTCGATTTTTCGTTGCTCGCTTCGTATGAAACGAACGTTTCTACGTTTGAATTTCCTCGATATCTGTGAATGCTTGTAGGAATGATAATTTTGAATATCTTTTGGAAATATATTTTGAAACTTTTGGGATTAATTTGATTTAATTTTTCGTATTCGACTCGACGAATTATTATATTCTATAATTAGCATGATTGACGAAAACGGTTAAAGTTTCGTTGATTGTTCAGAAATCTAAAAAAATCTAACTTTGGCGGGAAAATAAGAGGAACGTAAGGAAGAAAAAGATACAAAGTTTGGTAAAAAAGAAAGGAAAAAGAAACGTAACCTGATCTAATAAGATTTATTTTGAAAATCAAAGTCTCGGAGGTGGTTGGCGTGAAAGTACGGTAGGAGAATGGTGTTCGTGATATTGTCAGTCGGCCGAGATCGATCCGTTCGCCGCGATATAATTGAATATATCGATGGCCAGGACTCTCGGCCAAGTAACCTCGAAATTCGATGCTGGATCTGGCTGCTCGATTCGAATATTCTCGCATCGGATGTCCGACGGGTAACAGATACGCGCTTTCAAACACAGAATGTAAAGCGGCCGGTTAACCTAGAATATCTCTTGTTAAGGCAATGACTAAGAGATTCTAGCAATTAGTCGTCGAATCTTAAGTGATCCTCCCGGTGCATCCAACCACGCCTAAGAGCCACGTAGGAGATCTATTTTAATTTATTTTAATTCAACCCGGCTAAGTTAGATAGATTACAATCGGCGAGATCTTTATCTTCGTATTTACGATAGCCGATTTACGATTTTAGTATCGGATTGTTCCTCGAATAAATCTCCCAACTTGTTATTATTATAAATTATTTATATCGTAGAAAATTCTTCATCATATATGAAAATTTCATTTTTATATATACGCGTCTAGAAAAAAGAAATATCGATTTACCATCGGCTAATATTCTCATTATTAGTCCTTGTGCTTATATGAAAATAAAATATTATATTTATACATCTTATTAAAAGATATTATTAATATAAAGAGAACGTAAGAAACTTTATTATCGATCGAAATTTTCACTCCAATTCCTCGAAGAGAGAAAGAAAAATCGTAAGAATATCTATTCCTCGCGAATCATCTTTAACCTCACAATAAATTCACAATACGGAAAAACTTGGAAAAGTTCTCGATCGAAAATAATTGGAACTTCGATAAAAAAAGAATTAATATTTATCGAAAAAAGCGCAGTCTCAAAATCTTGCGAGCTATCGAATGAAAATCGCAGATGGTGATGCGAGAAACGAGAAAAAAAAAGAAAAAAGAAAAAAAGAAAAAACGATCGAGACAAGATATTCTCGACGGAGGAGGAAGGCCGAGACGAGACGCAAGAAGGCGGAAAAGATGGACGGTGGCGTGTCATTAGAGAGTGGCGGGTACGCGGCTGGGCCGATAGAGGAGGGATAACATTCCTGCTTCTGTCGATAGATCGATCATCGTATCGTTCTGCCCTCTTCCTCCTCCTCCTCCTCCTCCTCCTCCACTTTTTCCTCCCGCCTGCCAGCTCATCTCTCGCGTGTTTCGAGCTATTTCTCCTGAGTAACGGCGGAACGCGCTCGTCTCGGCTCCGATCCGACGTCGGTTTTTCACCGACGATTTCTCGCGGCGCGGCGTATCGATTGTTCTATCGGCCGGTGATCGATCGAAACGCGAAGAAGAACGGAGGCCGTGGCCCGCGAGCATGGGGGATGGACCAACTCTGGGAGGAAATGAAATGGTTTTTGCTCGTCGTCCACAGTTTCCTGGGGAAAGAAGTTAACGTTACGGCACTTTTCAGTACGGGCAGAAGAAGAGTCACGAGAAAACGATACTCTTTGCTCCGGAGAAACGCGTATAGGAAACGATTTTTTAATCGGAGGTGGATCATCGGTGTAGAGAGATAAATGATTTCCTAGTGAGAACGCACTATCGTCATTTTTGTTCTTTTTTTTTTTTTTTTTTTCTAATCCGATGGCAGTAAAATTCGAGCCAAACTGGATCGTATTTAACTGGATATATATATATACAGGATGTTATTACTGTTTTACATAGATGTTGCGTTAAATCTACGTTAAAATTAGAAAAATTTATGATCAATAAACCCGAGGAGAGAGAAAGAGAGAGAGAGAGAGAGAGACGAATTACACGTGTAAACAGTTATCGTATCTAGATAGCAGACTTCTTTTTTTTTTTTTTGTTAATTAATGGTTCGCCGCAATTGCTTGTTATCGAGAAAGTGTCAATATCATCTGCATATAAATGCTCTTTTTCTGGGAAAGTGCATACAAACGTGTGGAGAAAAAGGAAACAAAGTTGGAGTAAATAGAAAAGTAAAATCTCGTGTGCCTCGACGCGTTCGCGTATTAAACAACAGCGGTACAATCGATATTCTCAAATTGAATCGAATCAAAGAAGCGATATAAAAAAAAAAAAAGAAAACTTTCAAAAACGAGCATACCATTTAAGCATACCATTAAAACCACCCACGCGCAAAATTAAGTCACGTAGCTGCTTCGATAAACGAAACTCTCTCTCGAAGGATCAAAGCAATGGAAACGGATCGTTCTCCCCAACTCGCTTTTCCCGCCTGCTTTTCGTCCCGTTCCTTCAGATTGCTCCATTTTGATCCCAACGTTTCGCCGTCACGCGTCGGTGCGCATCGAATTAATTAATATAGGCTGGTATCGTTCGGCCGGCAAGAAGCGAAATAGCGCCCTCTTTTTTCCGCAAAAAGGAAACAACTCCACCAGCCGGTACTCTCATTATGCGAGTCGTCTTACAGAACGATAACTTTCTCGATACTGTGCCTCTCTGCCTTCTCTTTTTCTCTCTCTCTCTCTCTCTCTCTC
>NW_025222592.1:5182529-5380726 GCF_014066325.1 Apis laboriosa
TCTCTCTTCCTCGATACCTTATCGATGCAGACAACAACGAGACGCGGGGCAACGGACGATGGGCAACTCTCTACGTGGAAACTGGCCTTTACTCCTCAATGGGCTCTTCTTCCTCCGGTAGAGTTACCGCTAATCTCGCGCTGGTGTTGCCACCGCGTTTACACCAGCTGCGTACCAGTCGCGAATTAATAATTTCGAAATTATTTTTTTACGGTTTCTGCTCGACTTTTTTTCGAACTGTTACTCGCGAATAATACTTGGCGAAAATGTGGAAATGTAAATATATTTATCTATATATATGTATAATCTATATTTATATAGATGAATACGAATTTCGAAGTTGAAATTGTGATTTCATATTCGTGAGTTGTTGTGGCGTTGAATTTCGATGCTGAACTTTTAACGAAAACGTAGAATATGAGGATATGTATATATATATATATGTTATATTTATTTGTGTACTTTGTTCGTTCAAACATGGCGGACGTTTCTGCACGAGAGGATTCTACTATAGATATTTAGAGAGATATTACGAGAAGTTTTTATTATTCCAGATTGTAGATCTATTCCAGATTATTTATGTGAAATATTTAAATATACATATATATTAAAAAAAACTGCAAGGATACGTAATTCATTTCGAGCAGAGAAAAGTAATTGACGAGTTTGTAATAAATCAGTCAATTACAATAAAGATATCAGTGAAGAAATAAAAGAATCTATTATCTCTATACGAAATTAATTACCGGACGAACGAACGAGTTCTCGAATAAATCACATTCAATAGAAATTTCACTTACCAATAAGTAATCTCGATGGAACGATTAATGCAAATTAATCGTTATATCATTAATTATTCAATTTCGAAAACAAACCAGCCAATATCTAAGAATCCATCCATCTTCGCGGATTCTTCAATTAAAATTCCAACGCCGTAACACTATAACGTTTCTCTTCAAATCCCCAACTCGATCCCTCTTTAAAATCAACTTCAAAATACTCATCCAATTTTTCCCCTCTTTCAAAACAGAGAAGGGGGTTTCTTTCGAATATTGGCGATCTCGTTCGACAGATTCGTTCGAGAAGGGGAAGAAGAAAACGGGGAAACGTACGAAAATCTGGAATCGTACGGTCCTTGAAAACGGTCCTTGGTCGGCGTACGCTCGTTGAAAAGGACGCGTACGCCCCGCAATTAGTGGAAATAATTTCGTCGTTAATTGCGTCACGGGCTGCCGGCCGCGTGTTTTCTCCCGTTGCGCCGTTTCTTACACGCCCCGAGCCTTTTCACAATCCGCTTTCTTGCTTTCCAACCGCGTACCTCGGCCCGATCGTATCTTTCTCGCGAATGGACGCGGCGTGGCGATGCAAAAATTAAGCGGTTTCGATCGTTGTCACGCCGCTCGTCTCGTCGCATTGTTCGATGGAGATATTTCATCCCGTAGGTGGAACAATTGGAAGGGAAAGGTTACTTGGATGTGTGTGTATATGTGTGTGTGTAAATTCCGTGTAGCATTCTTTTCTTACGAAAGAAGAGATTTGGGATACGTTAATAGTCTTCAGGAATAATGTCTGTATTTTTTCTCTTCTTTTTTCTTCCTTTTTTTTTTTTAGGAAAGCCTGGCGTGGATAATAATCTGAATATTTTAAACATTTTTTCAAAAAAGAGAAGAACGAGTAACCTTAATTTTCCAAGAGTCTACTGTTTCTTATACGATGCTAGTTAGCGAGCGACTGCAGTAAGATCTCGATTAATCAATTTAAACGTGGAGATAAATGGATCGTTCACCGAATGATCAGAGCCAGGAAGAAAATAGCTATGAACTAGGAGGTAGGAATTTAAATTTCATTTCCCTTAGGCAAATTCTTTTAGAACTATAAAGATGAAAATTTGCAATAAAACTATAATAACGAGATCCAAGAATGCATTATCAATAATTTGCAACATGATAAACTTTCATCCCACTGTGTGCTGGCCTCGTTATCACGTTGGATCCTCGAGGAAGCGAGGCTGACACGCGTCGGACGTGATTTTGATAGATGACCACGTGCGGATAATTCACGCGCGGAAAATGCAAATGTGTGTGTGTGTGTGTGTGTGCACGCGCGTACGAGAGAGAGAGAGAGAGAGAGAGAGAGAGAGAGAGAAAGAGAGAGACGACGAGGATCGGGCACAATGAGAAGCGTACGGCCTAGTTTCGTGGACGAGCCTCTGGATCTTGCAATCGACCAAACATCACGATGTAAATTAAGCAGTTTCTTCCTGTATATCTGAGCAGAGTTTCGCGGGGACAAGCTCAGTTTTTCGAGGCAAGAAGTGGAATTTGCGCGCGAATCAGGCGACCGTTTCGATACGTCACGCTGCTGGGTATGAGTCCTCTGGCAACCGTAACGCAACGTTATCTTATGAAACATCTGTTTGAGTTTCTACCGTTGCTGGAGGAAATAACGTTGGCTGTTGCTGATGGCTAAACGTTTGGACTACTTCCAAAGCACTCTTTCTTCTTCTTTTTTTTTTTTTTTTTTCGTTGTTAAGAATTTGAGGATATTGTTTTGAATTGATAAGAAAAAAATTGTAAATAATTTGCATGGTGACGTTTGGTCGATCGCAATCGTCAAATCAATTCTTTCGCTTCGATTCGAGCTTTAATATGTTCTCGAAATCAATTCTAGAGAATTGAGATCGAGAGAAAAGGAACGATCGATTTAACGGTGTCGGCTTATGAGAAATCCTCTTTCTCCCGAAAGAAAAAGAAAAAAGAGAAATAAATACGTCCAATCCGTTCAGAAATTTGACCATCTAATCCATCTCTTCTTTGATCCTTCGACGAAAATACTGTTCGCAAATCTGGTAGCACGAAAGCGTTATTCAGTTGCCAAAGAAAAAAAAAGGAAACGTGTTCAAAAGTTTGACTACTCGTCTACCTTTGAACGATTCGCCGATTCACCGACACGAAAGAGTATCCAGTTAGCGAAAAAATTTTACAAATTTTACAAATTTTAAAAAGAGAAAAAAGAGGAAACATCAAGAACAGAATCGGAATCTGTCGTATTTCAAACTGTACACATCTTTCGACTATTCGAGTACAAAAGTGGCATCAAAGTATCGAATGGCACGAAACTGTGTCCACTCTAGTTACCAAATTCTACCAGAGAAGGAGAGGAAACGCGTTCAAAAGTTTGATCGATCGAAAGTACCACGCTATTCTCGAAACTATCTTGATACTTCACGAAAGCGTATCCGAAGTTTGCTAGAAAAATTTCTAGCAAAGAAAAAGGGAGAAAAGGAGGAACGTACGTATTCAAATACGTATGGAATACCTGCCACATGGAAAAGTTTGACCGGTCTAAAGTACCGTTTCCCGAGAAAAGTTTATCGAACGATTCCCAGCCACGAAAGTGTAGTTGAAGTCCATCCAGCTGACCGGTACCTCGGAACGGGAGCGCATGGTGGCTCGATTTTGACATATTTCCCCGTATGACCTTGAATAGCCGAAGACGCCGCGGCGGGCCGAGGAAGAAGGCGCTGGAAGAAGGACGAGTGACGGTGGCGATAGTAGTTAGCGGTAGAAAAGAAGAGGGTGAACGAGTGAGGAGGAAGGAGAGAGGGAGAAGGCCGGTGGAGCGAGAGGGAGAGAGAGAGAGAGAGAGAGAGAGAGGAACGGCGGCCAACGAGAGACAAGACGAGGAGGGCCGATGATGGCTACGATGGTGATGGTCAGTGGTTGTATACCGGTTAAGCCGTTCAGTGCCAGGCCGGCGTCCGTCACGGTTAAACCTCGACCGCTACGCCCGTGCTCGATCTCTCGTAGACCGATCCGATCCGATCCTCCGGGATATCGCCCTTCCGCCTCACGATCGTCGCCTCGCCCCGAGATCCTTGCCCTTTCGATATCGATGCCCGCCCAAATTCGTTCGTCTCCTCTCTCCAAAGAGATTGGCCCGTCCATCGACACTCTTGTCCGGATCTCAGTGATAATTGTATCGATAACTTCGATCCGATCGCGGCGATCGTAACAATTGGATCAGTGTAAGGGGAAGCTTGGCTCCGTCCGGTCATCGTTGGCCGAATATCCTTGATGTCCAAGGATATTGGAACGACGGATATATATGTATATATATATATACATATGTATATCTTCAATATCGTCGTTAATCAATTTATTTCGATCCGAGCAGAAACAGAGGAATCTGCCGGAAATTAAATCCAACGGTTCACCAAGGAGGTGAATTACTCGTATTCCATCCGCCTGACTCATAGCCGAAGCCGAGCCTCTCCTCTCCCCTGAGAGGAGGCGTTGCAACATCGATCAACAGTCCCACAACCGCGATACACTTGGATCGACACAACTCGCCTCTGTCTGGCCACTTCGATGCTCGTTCGCCGTTAAAGAGATCGCGCGAACTGGAAAGCCTCCCTTTCGGTTGGCGCAATAGACGGATCAGGTACGAGGATGGAGGAGTGAAAATTTGAATTTGAAGGAGGCGAAGAGAAGGGTGGGACGAGGGAGGAAAATTGGAGGGTGGTGCAGAATGGCGAGTGACACGCCGCTATCAGAAGGGGAAGCGGGAAACGAAGCAACCAGCCGTCAGGACACCAGGATTCGGAGCGAGCGCGGATGAAGTAATTACGAGGATTGACCAGTCACGGACCAGTCTGATCCCAAGGGAGATCCAGGTACTTCTTCTTCCGCGTGTCTCTCATTCTTCCGTGCTTCCTTCGGAAAATCGTGTCCGCCGATCGACCGCCGATACTCTCTTTCTCTCTCTCTCTCTCTCTCTCTCTCTATCTCTCGCGCCGACCAGCGCCAACCCGATCCCCCCGGTTTCTCGCCTCGCCTCGCCTCGATACAACTTCATCGAGGACGGAACGTAGGAACGAAGGAGAACGGGCAGAATTCGATCGATCGGCCGATTAACCCTTTGCGTTTACCGTCCTCTCGAGTGCCGTTAACCCTTCGATTCGATTCTGAATAAGAAAATTTGGAATCTTATTTTTATTGCGAGATAATTTCGATTGGGTAATTGTTGCGTTAACAATTCGATTAATCTTCGCGTTTACTCCGTTCCATACTCAAGTGTCGTTAACCTTTATATTCCATTTCCAATTCTAATTCTTCGTGTGATCGAAATTTTAATTTTATCGGGACTTGTGTTTAGGTATATATATATATTGGTCTTCGTTTTAAACTTTTCTTTATTGATCCTATTTTTAAATTCAAATTATTCGAGACAATTTAACGTGATTTCAAGCAAGTTAACCAATTATGAGATATTGTTTCAATAATAGAAAAAAAAAATCTTCTGAAAAGCCTTTAAATCGAAAACTTTCGAAATTTCACAGATTATCTGGATATAAGATGAGACGCTAATTTTTATCCCGATCTCGTATACGATCGCTTCTGTCTTTGAACGAAGGAAGCTCCATTCAAACGTTGGAAAGCTGACAATAGAAACCCAAGACGAGCTTCTTCAGGCGTAACGTCAATAAACCTGAAGGGTGAAAAAGAACGTTGCCGTTGTAAAAGTAAAAGCGAGAATGGGACAGCCCATACCTCATCTAGAGGCCGGAGAGTTTGTCCTTTACGATGCGATCGTCTCTCCTTCGCCTGGCTGTAGGGGACATGGGAGGAAAAACGGAGAATGGGTGAGGGGGAGGGAAGGAGAGGAGGAGGCGAGAAGAAAGAGATTTTATCCGCGGAAGCAATCGCGCAGACGCGATAAAGACCCGACAATTCAGCTACCAGTTGGCGAGTCCTTGATGGCCGATGCTACGATTTCCATGCCCACTCGAATACCGTAACGACGCCGAACGTGACTTCGATCGAAAACCAGCCGCGATACGTACGTTCGTTCCCAGTTATCTATTACCGTTGTCATACTTCCGTAATACTTCTTCATCGGCCGTTAATCGCGCGTACAGCCTTATGCCTGGTCCACACCGACCGGTTTAAAGGAATCGAGAGAGGGAGAGAGAGAGAGAGAGAGAGAAAGAGAGAGAAACGAGGCTTGTCGATTTTTCCAACGATCTTCGAATTATACTTTCAATTAGATTTGAATTTTATTAAAAAAGAAAAGAAGAATTTGAGATGATCTAAGAAATGAAATTCGAAAGATTCTTCTTTGGGAAGAATAGGGGAGAAGAAACGTGTGTTCTAAATTAATTAAGGTGTCGAAAAGAAGAAAAAAGGTGTTACGCCAAGGGAAGAAAGTTTTAATTCTGGGAAACGTGTTCTATAATTATGCATCATCGTTTTTGAGATTTGTGCACGATGGATATACAGGGTATGCATTGTACGGGGGATCGAAAAACTTGGATAAAGCGGCAGAGATCAAAAGGAGCAACATGTTGCCACGAGATAGGCTAGGCAAAGTTACAAAAGGGTTCTTCTCTGTCCTCCTCGTGGAAGTCCACTTTCGTCTTCCGTGTTTCGATCGAACGGCGGTGTTTGTTTTGCGTGTTGCTTGGAAATGTTCGTCCCTTGTGTCTCGAATAGAAGCCGAGATAGCATCTAAGGTAAACGTGCCAGTTACCGGGACGTGAAGTTTTCAATATATTTAAAAGGAGAACGCGAAAAGTGATCGAATTGCACGCATTTATTTTTAAAAAATAAAACTTCAAACTTTCGTTTCACTTTCGCAACAATAACATTTTGACGATCGGCAAAAACTTTCAATATTAAACGTTTCAATATTAGAAGAATTAAAAAACATATATATTTCTGCTTAAAAATTGTAGATATAACGATATTTGAAAAGCAAGAAACAAGTGTAGAAATAATCAAATCAATTGAATCAAGGAGACGCATAAATGGATAACACGCGTAAATAAATATTTGGTCCGAGTAAGTTGTATAGTCATATGGCGCTAGTGTCGCGTTATAACGATATAATTAGAGTAGTTATATGGAATTTCAATCGAAGGTGTTTAGAAATTCTCGATAAACCTCGATTTCGTGAAGGAAAGCAGAAAGCGTAGGGAAAGTGACGCTTGAAGAGTGAACCAGAAACATGGTCCAGTTATTAAAAGCAAAAAAAGAGTGAAGTTAGTGGCGCTCGTTGTCGTTCGGCAAATCGCTTCGAAGTTAACTTTCGAAGTTAATTATCGAGGGAATCGAGATTCTCCAACGGTGTAAAACGGGCATTAGCCACGAAAGCTTTCGAGGCTCTCGAGGGAGGCGAAATAGTGTGGACGTGCACGTTTATAGATAATACGATTGCACGGTAAATTTGCCTCTGTCTTGAAACGAGCTATCAGTTTCAATTGGCGTGTCGTATCGTGACCCGACATTTCTCCCGTTCGTTCCAGTAGCCGAGTATTGTCATTATCGACCCGTTCGATGTACCGTAGCGTTGTTAAGACGCGGATAAAATAAGTGCTATTACTTTAATTGTGTATACTAAATTGCTGATTCGCCGATTACCGATGCATTAGGACGTTCAATTGCGTGACACGCTCCCGATATTTCGTATTCAACCGTTTCGGTCATCGAGTTTTCTGCTCGACTATGGCGGAATAAGTATGCGAGCATCGTCCTGGTCAATTCCTGTTTCTTTACTTGATTTCGAAGAAAAAAAAAAAAAAAAAAAGGAAGAAAATCTATCGGAAAATCAAACAACATCGTCGAAGATCTCATCTTGAAGTCCGTCGATTATATTCTAATCCAATTGAGTCAAAGAGATACCATAATCCTGTTAAAAGTGTGTGTTAAAAGTGTAGGACCTAACTTTCAAAAAAACCTCGCCGCGCTGTTACTAAAATTTCTCATCCGCCGTGTCTGTCCATCGAAGCGAAAACTGGCGTGGACAATCGAGGATGGGCATTTCTGAGGACAGGTCCACGTTTCCACGAGACGTCGTCCTCGATCATTTCTGATCGATCGAAAGTCGTCGATCGCCTCCGCTTCGCAGGAAGTTGGCGTTATCTCGCGGCTCGCCTCTTTTCTCTCTCTCTCTCTCTTTCTCTCTCTTTCTACGCGTGCAACGGGATCTCCATGGCTCGATTTTCGCGTCTACCATCTCGAGAAACCACCTCGACTTGTCCAAATCCGCGATCGTTTCGGCCGCGGAACGAAAGATGGTCGCGCACTTGTGCCGGTTTCCTTTTATCTTTTATCGTTGGAAAGAATTTATCGTTTACCGATAAAGTGTCTTCGTTTAATGGGACACCGTTAATGAGAGACATCCTGGTCGACCGTGAAATTTCAGGCACGTGAGCTACCGTGGAGAACACGCGGTTGTCTGCCTCATCCGATTTTTCTCCATTCTTTCTTTTTCTCACGGGTTTGATAACTGGTTCTGTCTCGCGATAATTATATCAGTCTACGGATAACGGGAATAGAATGGAGATTGGCGAGAGAGGGTTCTCACTATTTTGCATCCGATAAAGAATAGTTCGAATCCCAAATTTTCCTCCTGGTTGTTTCCATTTCGCGAAACTTTGATGAAAACACCATAAAATAGTATAATTTGTATACCTAGAATTTATAAGAATTTCTTTTTTTCTAGATCGAAACAATCTTTAAATAGTAATCGAATCGCTACATTTTTTTAAAAAATAAAACTTTCGAACTTTCGTTTCACTTTCGTAGCGTAACGATTTTTCATCGATCGGCAAAAACTTTCACTTCAACATTGAAATTAATTAAAATATATATATATCTGTTTCAAAAACGTAGATGTGATAATATTCGAAAAAGTAAACAGGTGGAAATAAATTTAACTTATTCATCTAACTGATCCATCATTTTTTTAAAAATGTATCTCTGCAACAATTCATTATCCGCATAGCAGATCGAGGATGTATCGAAGCGTCCGCGAAATATACGTGCAATCGCCTCGTCTCGGCTCCCAAAAATCGATCCTCGATCGGGTCGGCTTAACGGCAAGCGGCGAACCAGCCAATGAAACAGTTTATTAGCTGGGTGTGCTATCTGGTATCAGGCAACCGGGCAACCGATACTCGGTCGTCGTGGGCTTAATGCCCGCGTAGCGGATTCGTTGCGAGCTTGGGACGGAGTGTGTACGGGAAACTGGTCTCCGCGGTTCTCTATGAATAGAATTAATGGACGGTGATACTGCGGTTAATCGTCGCCGAAGAGAGGAGACTTCGAAGACCGAAGCGTGAATGACGAGCAGAGATATCTCAAAGATTACCGTTTGGTAAAAATTTTAATTGTTCGCCGTGGATGATCACCGTTCGATCGAACCAATAATTTTGCGATTATTAGCATTATTATAGAATATGGACGAATCTCTCTTTTTCCCACATTTTTTTTTTTTTTTAATCTTGATGGGTTGTTAATTCGATAGAAATTGGCGGTAAATTTGACTTTCCGATTAATATAAATAGCGATCGAACAAGTTCGAATAGCTTTCACGTTCGTTTAAAATCAATTTTCTCGGCCATCCTTGAACGTAACCCATTGTTGGTCTCATCCACGATCTGATAGTGGGCATGGTATGGGATACGGTAGCGGCGAAACACGCGTCGATATCTCCTCTTCCTCTTCACGGTTCTTCGCCTCTCTTTCCGCGATTGAGTAACTGTACATCATCGATAGCCGTCTAAGCCGTGCTCGCATCACCGAAACGAAGCGGAGCAAAAAGCCATATCTCGGAAATAAGATGGGGGAATTATGAATGCCACGGGTCAGTCTTTATTAAGAGACATAAATCGCGCAAAAACCGGTGGCTAATTACGATCCAATTTTGCCCAGCACCCCACGAGGCGATTAATAGTTGTACGTAGGATGCCATCTTCAATAACGTCTAGTAATCCATTCTTTAATAGTCCGTGTTCTTATAGATCATTTTAATCTCTTCAATCACGCATCCCTCCCGATATTAACTCTCCGGCGCCAGAGATATTTACATTCTTCACTGTTCGAAAAAATAAAAGGCAATTTTATTTGAGAACTGGAATATATATGCCTTTACAAAAATAATGCCTTAATAAATAATAACAACAATAAAATAATTCAGTGCGCGTTGATCCCTCGCGCATGCGCGATTCTTTCGATCGAAAACAATATGGCGTGTTACGAATGCAAAAATGTCTCTAGGAAAAAAATAAATAAAAACTAGGAAAGATCGATGAGATAAGTTAAAAAAATTTAACTGAAATAATCGGTAAATCTTCCTTCAAAAAACGAGGATATTGATAAACGAGACGAGGCCTAGAAAGCAAACAGTGAAATTGGGAAGGAGGATTTGATCGGCGTGAGAATGGACGGTGGTACACGATCGATATGTACGATACGTACACTCGAAAGCGAACAATCTTTCCCATGAGAAAGCGGTAACAACCAAATTCCAGGCTGACGAACTCAGGCTCTTCTTCTGCTCCCCTTAATCATCCTCCATTTCCTGCAAAAGCCGTGCTACGCCCGCTTGTTAAAACCCCGCGAACGCCTTTCCTTGGTCGGCGAGTGAACAAGCCAGGAAAGACATAAATTAAATTACCGCGGTATCAAGCGGCTCTGCCTGCTACAGATAGGGATCACTCGTGAACTGGGAAACCGATGATTTGGCGGGGCGTTACGGAAGAGCAGAGCCTCACAGCGAACGACAAAGAAAGGCAAAACCGATCTCTGTCGAGGATTAGACAGAGGAATGGACAGGGAAGGACAAAGGGGATGAAGAAATCTCTCGCTTCTTTATCCTTCGAAACGATCGAGACGAATTTCTCGAATAACGACATCGATCCGTGAAATCGAGACAGAGTTGTCGCAATTGCTAATCGCAATCCATCATCTTATTAGCCGTCTACAGGGCGTCATCTTCTCTTAAACCGCAATTTAATTCCTCCTCTTTATACTTTATAGGCGATTTACGTTAATTATTGACGATCATTCCTCTTCGTTCCATTCACGATCGGAAATGTATAACATAATTTTTTTTTTACTAAGTATTTTTTAATTCGGATAATTGACGTTCTACTTCTATACATTATGGTCTCGAATGTATTGGTGCAAATTTGAAAAGAGTTTCTTCTCTCTCTTTATATATATATATATATAGTGGCTGTAAAAAATTATTGCGTTTACACATCAACGTAATTAAATACGAGCATATTACATTTCCTATCGTTTAAAATTCCCTTTCATTACTGTCCAAGTAAAATATATATGGAACAGGATTAAAAAACATTTCGTTGGAAAATAGAATAATTTCGTTTTTACTTACGTGATACTTATAAGATTATAAAATTTCAAGACTTTTTCTCATGGTCGAAAAAGACGAGGGAGAGGGGGGGCCTTTGTCCCCGTTAGGGAGGGCCGGTTAATTGGTCGGTTAGTGGGTTAATTGACGCGTTCTTAATCAGCCATCGAGTCATCACGAGGGATAACGAGGTTAAATTGCGGTTGGCTCCTTCTTCAAATCTGACCTCCCTCCTTCCCTCGAGCAACGTTGTTGGACCAACGCGGCTCACAATAGAAAGGCGCGTTTAACGCCTCCGCGTTCAAAGCGTAGCGTCGGCCTTCTCTCCACTGGTTTTCGCTACTATGGGATATTTTCGCGGTAAGAGAACGATTAAATGTTGTGGAAATGGGAACGAGAGTCGCTGTGATGATAACCCAAGCCACTCGTTACGGAACATTTGTTTGCGGAGGGGGAGGAGGAAGGGAGCACACGGTTATCGTATATGCACAATCTCACGGAAATTAGAATTAATGCCCGTGTAATGAATCGTGTCACCGTGCACGTGAGACGTCGATGGAACGTATACTTATATCGGGTTGTATCGGTCGCCCGATGTTTATGCAAATTGAAATGGAAGAGAAATGGAAAGATGGAGATCTGTTTAAGCCTTTGAAGTAATAATAAGTGATGCTAGTATATATTGATACACCTTTCGAACGGTTTTTCCGGTGCTATCCATTGACAGGGATCGATCGATTCTAAAAGGTATGATAATTCTATTCTTTCGAATAGAATCAAATGATTTTTTTGAAAACTTTAAAAACGAAAGAAATATCGTTTCTTCTGATCGATATAATCTGGTGATATTAAATGTCGTAGAGATAAGGAGATAAGCTTGTCTCTTGACTTCAGATTGAGTTTGAGGACCGTTTTTCCGCCGCTTGTCCTATAAGACAGTACAATAGAGTGTGGGCCGTGGTACAAGTTTCGTAGCATGCGAGAAGATTCATTCACAGGCAAGGTTTGTTCGAGACTCGTTGTTGCGAGACTCGTGTCTCTGTCGTAACAGAATGAAGCGAGAGAAATGGAGATAAAAGGTTGGAGATAAATTTAAACGGGCTGTGGGAAAATTGTAAATCGGATCGAATCTGGTAATCAGTTTTTTCAAGTTTAAAATATTATCTTTTCTCGCTTAAAATTATTACGAAACGAATAGCTATTCGTTTAATTAACTTTCTTTTGCGTCACACATGATTTCTTCAATCACTCTGCTCTAGATTTGCATTTAAATTTTCAAAAATTAGAAAATTTATCGATTTTTAAATTAATCAATCATTATTGCATCGAATTGATTTTTATTTTCCGAAAGACGTCTTCGATTCGATTCGATTTTCAACGACATCTTTTCGAAGGATTAAAAAAATTGAAACGCTTTCGTCATTTCAGAGGTGGAAAAATTATTCGATGCCACGATGTTAATTATCCACGGACGGCCGAAAACGCGAGCATAAATTTTAATGGGCGCTCGTTCACGAAATCCCGTCACGTAGAGATCCCGGCACGTGTTTAGGAAGTCGCCAGAGAACCACGAGCATTATGAAACCTTGTCGCGACTATGAATGTTAATGGGGGGCTCAGCGGCGGCCACGTTTACTATCGCCGTTGCAGAAAGTACAAACAGAACTGGTGTGCTGCATCCGCGCCACGATTTCAACGATTGCTCTTGTCCAATGGCCGCCGCGTTTCACCAATTCACGCGGAAGCTTTTCGCGCCAGGACGATTTTTCGTCGTGAAAATTTGATGATCTTCGCTCTCCGTTATGAATAGAAAATTTGTATCGTAGATTCGTTGAAGATTCGTTGATAATTGATATGAAAAAAAAAATTCTGAAGAAATTTTGAATTGCGTTATAAAATGTCTTGAATATTTTATCTCGATGAAATTGCGGGAGAAGGGTCGAGCAATCGTTCGACGATCGAAAATATGTACTCCAAAGATCGATCTATTGAATAACGATTGATAACAAGTATTGAAAATTGAATACGAAGCACTCGATACTTTTTTATCTCGAAAATTCGATCCAATTTCGAAGAATGCATTGCATTGTGTATCGAAGAAAGATGGAAGAATTTATTTATAAAATTTATATCCTTAAAAATAAAGTTTCGTGTATATCGAGCTGGCTCGAAAAAAAGAATTGATAGAATAATAATTGAGAAAATTTAATCCTCGACTATGAAACGATTGGATGAGAATCGATGGGGCGAATAGTTTAGATAAATTCCAAGAGATAAGACTTACGATCGGATAAATCCGTCGGATCAGTAGGTCATGTGGTGCGTGTACTTTTTGCACGGTTTCTCGCGATGTCTGGTCGGCCAGGAAACACCTAAGTCAGCGACAGTTTTATACTCTTTGCTTCTTGACCTTGCCCCAGAGAGGCCACCGATCGGAACACTATTCGAAGCATGTAGGGTAGAGCAGTAGTTTTCTTTCCTCACCGGCGGACGCTTAACGGTCCAAGCCGATCGGATCGCCTACCGAGGTGTATCCTTGAAGTATCTTTAGTGTGACCAACCTGCGAGAACGATCAATCTGTTGCTCGCGTAATCTTCATCTCGCCGATTACATACAGCTCATCCCTCTTTTTATTATTATCATGAAATATTTTTAAATATTAATCGTGGCGTTCGAGTTCAACATTTTTCAAATTTCGATCAGAGAATCACTTCGAAGGAACAACAATATAACAAAAATCTTGACACCGCTCAGCCTTTAATTTTAACGATTCTCCTAAACAATAAAGTTTGTTGAAGATAATTTGGATGAAAAATTTTGAATTCGAGTCGAAACGAAACGAAGGGGGAAAAAAGAAGACATCCGGATAGACGGATGTTTACAGAGAGGATATCGAGATCAATGGAAACGAGCGGCGAAAAATCGTGTGCCGGATATGTTCCGCGTGCTCGCGGTCAACCGAGTTCTCGTTGCCCTGAAATATGTGTCACTTTTTGCGGGCGCTCGTGCGGGAGACGTGGTAACACGAGACCACGGCCCAGTTCCTCTGCAACCGCGAGGGACACACGCACTCTATCTTCCTCGATCGTTCCTCTTCCCCGACAACTAACTCTGCCTTCCTTTCCCCGCCTACCGATCGCTCCTCTCAGTTCCCTATTAGATAGTTCGATCGATCGATCGATCGTGATCGATCGCATCGGGTTCGAGGTATCGAAACAAGGTCTCCTCGCTCGATCGAAGGTATTGAAAGGATAATTTAGAAAATAATTTATAGGATTTTTTATACAAATTCAATTTTCAATTTTTAATCGTTAAAATTAAAAAAGTGGAAGGGGGTTTCCAATTCATTTTCCGGATATTATAGTGGATAGAATGTTTTTATTTGAGTTTCTTATAATTATTGCATATCTGCAATCTAATTACAGATAATTATTAAGTATTATTGGATAAAAATTTTTTAAACTTTTTAAAATTCGCTTTACAAAAATTTTATCAATAAATAACGAGGAATTGAAAAGTGTAGTTTGTCGTTATGCTTTGAAAAAACGTATCTTTCCATATGAAAAATGCATACATAAAAGTTGGAAGAATAAGAAGAAACATTTTCACGCTTGTTAGAAACAAGTTTCGTCCACGATCCACCAGCTCGATCTCGACGCTAGCAGTTCCTATAAAAATTCAAATTTCGTCCCATATCCGGGACGAACAAGTTGCGTAAGAAGCTCGTTCCGAGCCAGTTTCGCTTCAGAAAACTTTCGTTTTCGATCGATAAACGACGCGGAAGGAAAAATAGAAATCGAAATTGCGCCTCTGCGAAATCCATCGAAATCGTAAGAAGAGATTTTCCATTGCAAGGGAAATAAGGGGCGAAAGAGAAGCGAGATAAGAGGACGAGAACAATATATCAATATTGCTCCCATCTCCTTCCTTTCCTTCCTCTATCGAAACTTTCTAGAATATCCAAGTTATATTCCAAAGCTGAACGTCGATATTTGACAAACTTTCCTCACTTCGTAGAACTTGGAAAATATTCATCCTCGATATCCTTGAATTTTTCTTCCTCGATCAAATTTTATCTATCTCCCCGTTGCAGAATTATTCAATTAACCTCCGCTTGAGTTAATCCAATCCCAGCTCAGCACACGCATTACAACTTATAAATAATCTCCATTACGAAAAAATAGGATTAGAATTCGTGAAAATCGTGATCTCTTTCGTTCGACAATTAAAAAGTTAGGCGTGGAACTTTAATATCCGCGATAAGGTAAAGAGAAAATATTCTAAACGTTGAAGATCTATAAAGAAAGGAATCGTGCAAAAAGAAAAAAAATAATCACGATAATAATATATGCTCGAACTTTCGATGTAAAGATCTAGGAAGATCTTTATATATAATGTTGCGAGGGACAAAGAGACAAGCCCCCAGAAAAAGGAGAGGAGGGGGGGCAGCCATCGCATCCAGACCCATTCAGAAATCACTCTGTCTGCGGCGAAGGCAGTCCGGAAATACGAAATTGATGTTTGCGTACCACTCGTTGGATCGATCGTCGTCGCGTGTCCCCGGCTAGTGATTTCCAGTGGCAGGGATAGCAGGTCTGCAAGTAGAATCAGCCATCGTGCGTACGGCACTCACCACGATTTTCTCTCCTGCTGGCATCATCCACCGGCTCGCGTGATCACCCTCCTCGTGAAACGAAGAGATTGCGAACTTTCGTATCGTCTATCGATCAAACCGCCCACGCAATATATATAATAGCGTGGTAACACAATGTCCATTCCTCGATGGAAATGAGATATCGCGGTCGATATAGAGTTGAGACGTTCCATTCGTTGGAAGGAAATTTTCATCGATGCCTTCTCGAACGAGTCTGATTGGATTAATCTGTTATCCGAAAATAATTGGCTTCCAATTACGTATGTTATAATTAATTGATTGATTAATTAACAGAATGTATTCAGATGCGGTAAATAATAAAAAGAAACGAGGTAAATGGATGGAAATTTTTATTTATCGTGAACGTAAAAATCTTGAGTTATATATTAAGGGTACCACTCAGTTTTCGAGTTATGGATACGGGAAAAGTATTATTCGTATACGATTATATTATATTTTGATCCAACTTTCTCCGATTGAAATATAACACTTAACATTTTACGATAGATGATTTTACGTACGTATTTCAAAGTAATTAAAATTGTACACACCTTCAAATCGACCAAATGAAATTCCAATTGCAAAAAGTTCCATACAATCTTTACGGCTATACGAATTATATTCTGAAACGTATCGGAACACGGAAGTTAATTAGCAGTTAAATGGATTGGATAAAGTAACAGACGCCATTTCGAGGATAATAAATCTTGGTGGCATACGAAAAATAAGCGTTTCTCGCGTTCAGTGTCATCGAATAGCCGGCACGCGATCGGGCAGAGGGAAGAAAAAGAAGAAGAAGAAGAAGAAGAAAAGGAAAAAGAAGAGGAAGAAAAAGAAGGAGAAGAGGAGGAGGAGGAGGAAGAAGAAGAAGATCGAAAGGCTTTCGCGTAAAACGACGGATGTAAATCAAGTCGAATCGAGCGTGATGGGTGAGCTTTCTTCGAAAGCGTGGCCGAGGCGAGTTGGAAACATCGGCCGGGTTGATTTATGTGGCGTGAAACGTGTTGACACACGGCCCAGGCCACGTCGAATCAATGTTTTGAGACTAAACGATTCGCCAGGAGCGCGTAATCCCTTTCCCCTCCGTCCCCGTCCCCGTGATTCGCTTAAAATGATAATGAACGAACGGCCGAGCCGAGAAATATCACCTGTATGGACACTCGTGGCCGATAGACCGAGACCACTTTGCATTCGAACGTTCCACCTGCGGAAGCGCAACAAGCTCCGAGATCTTCGAACGCTTGTACATTTTAATATTCGAAAATTAATCTTTAGATCCTGGTATTTAAGGAAGTGATAAAACATGGTATTTT
This sequence comes from Apis laboriosa, assembly GCF_014066325.1. Lineage (NCBI taxonomy): Eukaryota > Metazoa > Arthropoda > Insecta > Hymenoptera > Apidae > Apis > Apis laboriosa. The sequence continues at coordinate 5,199,658 of NW_025222592.1, forward strand.
GTTTGTAAAAAATATCGTGTTTAAGGAATAGGAGGAAATAAATTTTGATTGATCTTTGAAGTAATGTTATTTCGGATATGTAAAAGCAGACACTCTACACCTCGATACGAGCCCGAGATTGATCATATATACGTGATATTCCTTTGCAAAAATTACAGAAAATCGGTAATTTTTTTAATTTTAAGTATAGATTCTCGCAAGCAATTACGTACTTGATTATCTCACGATTACCATTACCACACTTCCAATAAACGTTAATTGTCCAATAATTGTCTATTGCACGTTTACATCTTTTATATCCCAATACGAAATCTATTCTTACGATTTACTGAAAAAAAAAAAAAAGAGAGAGAGACCTCTATAAAAATTGCTTGGACATTCTTCGACTCGATGTATACTCGATGATACACAACACCCTTCGTTCCATTCAACGTTGGAAAGGAAGCGAGAAATCGATTTGAAGGAGACGCAAAAGGTTTCGCAATGGCGCAGAAGTTTTTATCGGATATCGATTTTGCCGAGGATCCGCGGACGGAGCCACATCCACTCCCCGTCTGGCGTGTGTCGCCTTCTGAAATACGAGACTCGATAAAACCGCATCCGCCCGATCGAGGCAAAAAGCGAGCAAGGGATCGTGGTCGACTGTGAATCGGTGTCAACGAGACAAATTGGCCGAAAAAACGAGCGAGAAAGCACCCGAAACTCAGCCCGATGACCCGGTATGCGAAACCAGAATTCGGTATCCAGCCCCCTCTCTATCTCCCTCTCTCCTCCCCTCCTTCCTTTCCCCTCCTCCTCCTTCTCCTCCTCCTCCCCGGGATCAACAATCGCGCCGCGTTTTTCTTCGCGCGTCGAAGGTAGGGTGCACCTGCTACCGATTCAATTACGTACGTACATGTGTGCCCCATGTGTTTTACGATCATCACCGACTTTGCTTTCGATCGCTAACGAAACGTGACGAAACGTGGTACGTAGTTGCAAAAATTTAGGGGAAAAAGCGAGAGCCGAGACAATAATTTTTTAACTGGGTGGAAATTGAGAATTGGGTGTCTTTGTTCTTGAACGAGAGATATTAGCTTTTTTACAGAGGTTCTAGAGTGAGACGAAATGTTTAAGGAATGTAAAATAATAAGAATTTTTATATCTTGAAATTACACGAAATAATTCTTCTTATTGCGTGAAAGAAAAAAGAAATGGAATCGTTTTATCGATTGATCGTAACCAATTTGGAGTATAAACGTTCTAATAATAATTCTTTTGCGTAATATCGAAAGGGAAAGAAAGGAATGGAATCGGTAGAGGAATTGATCTAAACGGAGGAGAGAATATCGGGTACTTCAACTACAAGGCGTGACTACGTTTCCCGCATTCTCACGTCGAAGTTCCAGCGCCGGGCTGGAAATCCTGTTAAATCAATACCCTAATTGACCGAAGCGACTCGTGTGTAAACGCGCGTGAACGCGTACGTACGCAGTTTCGCGTAATATTCAAGCATCCGTGGAAACGTTGGCAAGTTGGCCGGCATCGAGCGTTACGCGATATCTTGCGTTTTACTACCGTGCTCTTTCGTTTATTTGCATAATAGTCGCTGATGACCCGTCATAAAGACGCACACACCGCGGCGTATGCACCTCGCCCTCTTTCCTTTCCTCCCCTTCCGTCACTTCCATTCAACGCGACGTAACCTTTTTTTACGTAACCAAGTTACATTTCCAATCTTTACTCACCGCCTTTCATCTTGCCTTCTCTTCATCTTGCATTCTCTCGCTCCGCGAAACTTCAAATTATACCTGTATCTCTATATATCCAGATTACATCCATATTATCTCTGTATATATATATATATATATATATACATATATATATTCCAAAGTATGAAACATTTTTCGCTATGTCAATTTTGTTACACGTTTGACAATGAATGCACAATAGTATATGGATAATATTATCACAGCGAAAAATCCTCTGTAAAATTTGGATGATATTTTTTGGGAAATAGGGAAATTTGTTTTTTTTTTTTCACCAATTTATTTTTCTGACACGAATAATAATTTCCAGGTAAAATTTCTCGAGAGTTTTCGATAAGAGGCGACCCTCGCGTCAAAGTCAAAGGACAGAAAATCGATGGCCTCTTATTAACACAATAAGTCAAACTCGATGCACGGCATTCGTCACGATCAAGCACGTGCTAACAAAGGGGTCGATTTAATTGAATCTCCGCGGACCCCACCCACAGCGGGACGAGAGCACCACGGGCGATCCATTGATTTTCCACGCGTACACCACACTGACCTCCTCCACGGACGCCGATATTACGCCGCCATTGAATTCAGGTTACCGCGCGGCGTGTACAGGCTCATAAGACGGCGGACGCAAAAATTATGAATCCCGTGAAAGGTTTCTAGTACAAAGGCACGGCTGAACGGTCCAGTGCAATCGCACATTTCATTAAACCGTTACAGTGTGACGAGTTCTTTCGACCGGGATATAGAAAGGAGCGGTGTGCGCGATTGTTGCGCCATTCAATTTCGTTCCAGTGATATAACGTTATGAAAAATCAGGCGTTGATATTATACGTGGATCGAATCGTTGGAAATTCTCGTATTTTCCTCACTTTGATCCTCCACTCTGAAATGGAGTAAGCCCGGATGGAGTAAAAATATGAGTGAGATGTGGATGCGGAATATGTGTGTGTATGTGTATGTATGTATGTATGTGTATATGTGTAACAAAAGGGATAAGAATAACCGGAATAAATTAAATTTCAAGATAAGAACGATGAAATGCGAATCCGTTTTATGCACGTTTTTATTTTATCTATATCTCGACTCGGGAAAAAGAGCACGGTAAAAATTTCCGTAAGATTAAAAAAATTACTCGAAATCGAAGTTTGAGATAAAGATAATCGGAACAACTTCAACTTTGATTAATCGATGAATTATTGATTCCAAAAATTGAAGAGCGCAAGAAAAAAAATATATATAAAATGAAAATCCAAAGAGAAAACAGTTATCGGGGATAACGATCGATTTCGCTTCGTTTACCGATCGAGAGCGAAAATGTGACCTCGGAATCGTACTTTGGCACCTAGCCAAGGCGCGCGAGGAACGCTTGGCATTAGCCACGCTTATTAGTAACAGAAAACCGAGGAGTGCGCGAGCAACTGTGTGCAACGGCGCATCGGAAATCGGCGGGGAAGGGAATAATATGCGGAGTCGTACAGGTGTTGTAACCCGTGGACGCGCACACACGGCCGAGTCCCCCGATGGGATCAGAGAAGAGTTTTGCAACTGTGCCACCGGTGGAAACGCTTGTGCAATTTGCATGATTCTCGAGGATTAACCTTGCGCGCGTACACAATACCCTGGATGTCCGTTCTTCTGCGCCACGAATTATTTTTCGTACTTTTTCCCGAGATATAGCGCGTTAACCGCTCTTCGTCGATGTTTAATTTTTATCACACATCGAGAATTCTTCTTTTTTTTTTTTTTTTTTGAAAAGAATCGCGCGTAGAAATATTACGCTTTGTAAAATTTTTCTCTTTTTTTTTTCTGCGAAATGTAGATTGTTGTTGAGACGTTAAATCGATTTAAGTGGTTATTTATTGAAAAAATACATTGAAAATATAAGACGAATATAGGATTTTCTATTCTAAAGTTTCTCTACTTTCTGAGAAAATTAAATTTGAAGGTTTTTTTCAAGTTTGTGGAATTCCTAGCTAATTTCTGGATTGGATGTTAATGTAAATATGAAAAGTAAAATTTTATTTCAAGTTTTAAATTAATATTTTCGAGATAATTGAATTAATTAAAATTCGTCGATCACATATTCTTCCGTTTCTATAAGTCCAATTTTGATTTTCTCAAAAAATCACAAGAATTTGAAATAAAATCTCTACAGACACAGAAAATATCTTCAATATTGAAAATTAATCCGTTTTTAGAACTATCCTTGACAACTTGTCCCTCTCTCGAGATCATCTGTCAAAACAATGTTAATTTTTCGTATTTAAATAACGAGATATCCGGCGAAAAAATTAGATTTAAAAAGATTTCAATTTTTACACACGACGAACGATGAATTGAAAATCAATGGCCATTAATTTTTAATCTACCAAATATCTTATTCCTTCAAATAAAACTTCATATCTCGTTCGCGGATTAAAAAAAGGGGAGGAGCGGGGGGGGGAGGATGGAAGAGGTTCAAACACCTGTATCTAACTGATGTTTCCGATTTCAGGGATCAGGATGCGGTGGATCGGTTACGTGGCCACAATTCTCTGGTGGTCGGGCATCGCCAGGTCCCTGAGCACGCTGAATCGAGGTCACAGTCAGTAATACTCCTTTTGGTGGTTTTAAACCCAAGTATTTCAGTAGCCTCACCGCCGCGTTCCTTTCCTCGTGTCTCCCCGACTTTCTTGGCTGGACCACTTCCTTCGCCCATGGAACTCTCTCGCGTGCTTTCGAACCAGAACTGGCCATTAATCGGATTCCCTTCGTTTTAATGCTATGCCTGACGTCCCGCGTATTTAGATCGACCCATCTCTCTCTCTCTCTCTCTCTCTCTCTCTCTCTCTCTGGCCTCTTCTCAATTTCCAAGTAAATAACAGTTTCCATCGTTTGTACAAACGGATACTTAACTCTTTCGCAAAAAAGTAGCCAGTTCTGGTTTGACCCTCCCGTCGTTAAACGTTTCCTCGTTCCTCCACCCCTTTCTCCACCCGTTCCCTCGTGTTTCTCTTTCCTCCCCGTGAAATGTGTAACGCCTAATTGGAAGAAGGAACTCGGTCAAGGTGCAGCTCGGTCGTGTGCTCGGCCGGCGAGCAAGTCAAAAAAGAAAGCGAACAAAGGGTTCTTCGACTAATTTCTTTCCTTTCTTCTGCGGGCGAGAAAGAGAGAGGGGGAAAAAGAGAGATGGAAAAGCTTCTCTTTCTCTCGTTAATTCCACGGATCGGAATGGAAGATTCCGATGATCTGAAAATTGTTGACCGATGTTCCCGATATTTAAAGTGTCTACGCAAGCACGACAAATATTCAAATATTCCTCCTCGACATTTCTCGTCCTCGTAATTAATAGCGGATTAATATTTTTAATTTCGATAGGTCTACCGTACGTTTATCGATGTGATATAGAATCGTTGTGTACACAGAATCGTAACGAACGAACGGGACGTAATTACCCTGCCGAGTATCGTTGCTCGTTTGTGAACGAGGAGCCGGTTTAATATCCCCCCGTTTGATTACTAGCCGGGACAATGCGGGAAACCGTGCATCAGCGAAAGAGAACGATCCCTGTGTTAATCATCCGCGACACAGAAACCGATGTGCCGTTTAATATCCCGCCAAACACGACGGGACGTGTTTGACGTTTACCCTTTCTCGCGACTCTGTTGGAAACGAACTCTGTTGGAATATTTGTAACGATTATTGTCGATCCATGATGAAAAGTTCGAGGCATTTATCTTTTTTTTTTTCTTTTTTTTATATATATATTTCGAAGAAAACAATCTTGTAATGCTTGATATCTTTTTTCTTTTTATATATATATATTTCGAAGAAAACAATCTTGTAATGCTTGATATTTTTTTTTTTTTTTTTTTTTTTTTTCATAAAGTTTGTTTCAAGAAATTATTATTCGATCTAAACGGAAAAGGATCTAAAGGAAATGGAATTTGTCGAGAAGCAAGATAGTATTGGTTAAATGAAAAGTGTATATTACGTGGATAATATATGCCTTAAGATTACTGGGGAAGTTTATTCAATTTAAAAATAAATTTTATACTTGTCCTTTTTTAATCAGAACCAGTTTCACAGGTGATCGCTGATGTGAAAACATCAGTAGTAATAAGTGGTCAAGTTTTTCACGACATGGATTAATTACTCTATTTTTGTCACTTTGATGAATCTCGAAACGGTATCCAATTAGGCTGAGAATGATTGGTCAAAGTACACGAAAATCAATATAATAATACCCTTCGTTACTTGAAACCAATACAATAATATCCTAATTGCCTCAAATCGTAATAAGTGAATCCACCACGAATCTTCGGCCCATTGTGTTCCCTCTGCTGTGAAGACGAACGTCGGCCACCGATAAAGTTTTTCTTTAATTAACGCCGCTCTTATCGGGAGAAAGCGAGACCGTGAAGGTAGAGAACCGCGGCAATTTACGTCGGCTTACGCGCTCTTACTGTCTCGGTTAACGACCTGGCCCAGGTCTACGTACTCTCGTACACTTGGACGATCGACCGCACCGTTTTTCCTTTCTTTTTTTTTTCTTTTTTCTCTTTCTCTCTCTGTCTCTATCTCCTCCATTTTTGTTCGTCTTTCTTTTTTCTCGCGCGTGTGTCCCTTCGGCTTCACACGAATATCCTCTCCCGACGAAAGGGCCACGCCGCACTTTCACTGAGAAGAAACTGGAGGAAAGATTCTATCGAAAGGTTGGGACGTTAACAACGCTCCAATTACCGAACTCGATCCAACAGCGGTACCGGGCCCGGTTAATTAGCGATTCGGCCGAAATCCAAAAGAGAATCGCTCGGTCGGTAAGTTATCGATCCGGACGGTTATTCCCCGAACACGAGGGAAACGATTATTCTTCGAACGACGCGACCTCGAGGTTCCCAGGATGCCGTTGTTAATTACGGAGGTGCATCGATATCCGTTTAAACGGTGGCTTATCACGCACCGCGTGGTCATGTAGGTCACGTGGAATCGTATCCGGAGATGAAGGAACAGACGTCGATTAAATTCGTGAACCACTCTCGTTAGCACCGATCGTTAGCACAAGCATTTTTCAAATTGATCTCCCCCAGTCTCGAATAAACATTGGACAACCGTAATTTTTCACTGCCCTACTTTTAACCTTCGTGCATTCGAATGTTGGGAAATGAAAGATAATCGATCATGAAACTTATCGGGTTGTTAGCATATACTTAACAAAAATTGAATTTTCTTTTTAGAAAGTTAATATTCCATCCTAGAATCTATCATAAAATCTTGACAGTCGATAAATTTTATCGAACCTTCACCATCATCTATCCATCTTCTTCGCACAATTCCTTACATCACCGAAATGCAATTCTTTCGTTCACTAAAACACACAAGATGGGTCGATCACCACCATCGTGACAGAATGATGGAAGCCTTAAAACTAACCTTTAACCACTTTGAACCGCTTGACGATCCTCTTTGAAAAATGGCATCGAAGCAAAACCCTGAAAATTAAAGAATGACAAAAGATTACACTGCATATATTCGCGTATACAGGTTACAAAATCACCCCGAAACCCTGTCGAGCCCCGGGTCCAGAGTCCAAGGAGGGCACCTGCATGTTCGTGTGGGAGTGCATCAAGTCTGAGGGCACGCACGTGGGCGTGTGCGTGGACACGTTCATGTTCGGCAGCTGCTGCGTGCACAACACGACGACGAACGCGATCACCGTCTCCAATCACCACCATCACCACCATCATCATCAACAAGCATCCTCTTTGGACCCATTGAGGCCGACCCTGGCCGAGGCGCTGGGCAACGAGTCGACCAGGCCCACGCTCACCTCCCTCTCCAGCTTCCTCGTCACGGACACGAGCACCGCCAGGCCGAGTTACCATCCATCCGAGACGCTCGAGTCTTCCGGAGGGTCCGGCAGACCGCACAAACCGCTGCCGGCCGGTTCCGCTAGGCCGCTGCAAAAAAGACCGCACGCGAAACCCGCGAACGATCACAAGGACAGGGTCCAAACCTCTGCGGTTCCCGCCTCCTCGTCGAATTTCTGGGAGAAAGGGTCCCAGAGTTCCCCAGAAATTTGGGAGAAGGGCTCTCATAGCACCAAAAGACCAGGATCCTCTGATTCTTGGGAGAAGGGTTCTCAGAGCACCAAGAGACCGAGCTCTCCTGAATCTTGGGACAAGGAGTTTCCAAGTACCAAGAGACCAGAACTCTCCGAAGCTTGGGAGAAGAACACTCATAGCACCAAAAGACCAGGCCCCCCTGAAGTTTGGGAAAAGAATACTCATAGTACCAAAAGACCAGGATCCTCTGAAGTTTGGGAAAAGAATACTCATAGTACCAAAAGACCAGAATCCTTTGAAGTTTGGGAGAAGAACACTCATAGTACCAAAAGACCAGGATCCTCTGAAATTTGGGAGAAGAATACCCACAGCACCAAAAGACCAGGAACCTCTGATGTGTGGGAGAAGAACACTCACAGTACTAAAAGACCAGGAACCTCTGATGTTTGGGAGAAGAACACTCACAGTACTAAAAGACCAGGTTCCTCTGAAGTTTGGGAGAAGAATACTCATAGTACCAAAAGACCAGGATCCTTTGAAGTTTGGGAGAAGAACACTCACAGTACCAAAAGACCAGGAATCTCTGAAGTTTGGGAGAAAAATACTCATAGCACCAAAAGACCAGGAACTTCTGAAGTTTGGGAGAAGAACACTCATAGCACCAAAAGACCAGGTTCCTCCGAATCTTGGGAGAAAGGGTCTTTGAGCACGAAGAGACCAAGCTCTTCTGAATCTTGGGAGAAAGAGTTTCAAAGTACCAAAAGACCAGAATTACCTAATGTTTGGGAAAAAGGTTCTCAGAGCACTAGGAGACCTGGCTCCTCTGAAATTTGGGAGAAGGGATCTCAAAGTACCAAAAGACCTGCATCCTCTGACAATTCGGAAAAGGGATCTCAAAGCACGAAAAGACCTGTATGGGAGGAGAATAATCAGGATTCGAAGAGACCTGGTCATCATGACTTCTCGAGTCTTCAAAAACCGAGACCGGAAAGTGACCAACACACGGTTGTCAAAGAGAAAGACACGACGCATGAAGGCTTTCAGAATCATCATCAGGGATACAAAGATAAGATAGATACGGGACTGAATACATTGGTGATTAGGTTACCTGGAAAAGAGCATGCGTCTAACGAAGATGAAGGCATCAGGCCCAACAGGCCTAACAACCAAAGACCATCCGAGTCGAGGCCCGACGATAGTAAAACGGAAGAGGCTGATTTGAGCGTTCAGGAATCGATTCATAGACCGAGTGTTAATTCGGTTGATGAAAATGTAAGTATTTGATTGTTTGAAATTTTAAAAATAATAATGTTACTTTTGGTCAAATACCATTCATAGTAGAACTTCGCTTGTTCGAATGTGGAATAAATATGAATTTTTTTACATAATAAACATTTATATTCAAAAATTATTTAATCATTTCATAATGTACTCTTTCTGATCGAAGATTCTTTTATTCAAACAAATCAGTTCGAATAATCGACGTTCTAGGGTGCTCGAATTCAACGTAGCATCGAAATTTGTTGATTTTTTGGGGAGGGGGGAGTTTGCTTTCAAAGTAAAGTTTAAAAGTGTTTAACCATCTCATCAGGAATCAGCCAAGGATCCTCATCCGAGCTTGAACTTCATTCACACGGAACGTCCACAATGGGCTACCAAACCGGTATCCCCCAAACCGACCACAGACTTCTCGAAACCGTACTTCTCGATCAAGACGACAACTTATCGGCCGATCCTGATGAACGAGCAACCGGATACCAGGCCGAACTTCGTCTCGAAACCCAATGGCCCGAGCACAACCGTGAAAACTTCGACCACAATCAGACCGTCACACTTGAGCGGCCAATCCACCACCAGGTATCCGACTATGTCCTTGCGTTGCTGCCCTCGAAAATTCTTCCTCTCGTTGGACCATTCCAAAGCTTTTATTCAACTGCGCGGAATTAACTCGCGATCGTAAATTTTCTCCATAATTAATGGCTCCAACGGAAACAGGAAGCGAAGCGGAACGAAGCGTTTTCGAGCTTCAAGCTTTTCTTTCATTCTAGCGCAGCCGGATCCTTGCCACAAACCTCTCACTGGCATGTGACCACTGAACCGGTGTTCGTCACGAAGCAGAGACCGTCCTTGTCCACCAAGCCGATGAGTTCCCTCGAGACGGTCAAACCGTTGACCAGCAGCTCCCATTTCTGGTCAGAGAACAGTTGGACACCGCCAAGGCCGTCCTTGAAACCGCATTGGACGGACAATCCTAGCCTCCTTCAGAATGGGCCTGAAGCGTTTCCACCACGGCCGAGCTTCAAACCGACCGAACCACAAGAAGTACGTGTGGATATTTGTCGATAAAATATATGTTTCGTTTGTAATTTCGCGGTATCGGGTATATTGAGAGATTCTCTTCACGATGCTTCTTAAAATATCATATAATACTTGTTCCCGCCTTCCTTTATTTGCCCGCGATATATATTTAAAGAAACAATAGAAGAATAAAATAAGTATGTAAATGTATCAAGCACTGGTGCGTAAAACCTGAATGGAATCTATTATTCCAGTCAGAGGATTTATACAACAAAACCAGTAAAGTATTCGAAACGGATGGATTTATTTTTAATGATCGTACACTGAAATTATCGAATAACTCAAGAATCTTCCTCTTATGACCGCGAGCCATAATCGCGAACACTTCTTCCCCGCTCGATACCTGAAACGCTTCCGCGTCTTATCTAGAAATCAGTTTCCCCTCGAAGGAACAGCTTTATCATATTACATCCTCGAGTACACTCCATATCCCGCGGTCCTGCAAACCCCTCTAATATCGATCTCTATCGATATTCGTCGTAAGAAAAAAACAACGTAGCCCGACTTCTTTTTTTTTCTCTTTTCTCCTTTTTTTTTTTTCGCTCGTCGGATTACTGTTAATCACTGACAAAGAAACCGATCGGCCTTCGACTCGATTACACAGTCCATTGAGCACCGTGTTGCAAAACGGAGCCGTCCATTCGGAAAATTAATAAATTCGAACAGCGTCGAAAGATTCAAAGATTCGATTCGGATGGATTCAACTTAGATCAGTAGTGCATTTTCTTTTTTTTTTCTCTCTCTCTCTCTTATCGCAGAACACAGAGTTCCACAAGCCGCTCGGCGCCGCGCATTACATCACCACGTCCCACTTCGAGACCTCCGCAAGGCCCAGACCCACGAAGAAAACCACCACGTCCACCACGACCACCACCAGCACCACCACCAGTACCACCACCACCACCACCACCACCACCACGACCACGACCACCACGACGACCACCACGACACCAAAACCCGATACGACCGTGTCCACGACCGAGGCGGTCGCGAAAACTGGATCGGTGTTGACCGTCTCTGCCGCAACCGAGAGCAAGGGCATGCAGTGCGGGGTACCGCCTCTGTTTCCACGACCCGAGACCAGGATCGTTGGAGGCAAGGACGCGCCGTTCGGTCGATGGCCTTGGCAGGTATCCGTCAGGCGCACCTCGTTCTTCGGCTTCTCGAGCACCCATCGATGCGGCGGCGCGGTGTTGAACGAGAACTGGATCGCGACCGCGGGACACTGTGTCGATGAGTGAGTAGAATTTCTTTGGAATTGGAGATGTTCGGAGAGGTTGCAAATTGAAATTTTTGCGTTACTTAGAGAACAATAGATAAAGTAGAAATCTGTTTTTTTTTTTTTACATACATACATCATTTTGTATATTTGTGCACATTTAAATTTTTCATAAATGTGTATATATATATATAAAATACGTATATAAAGTATATAAAATATTAAAGGGTATTAAAGGCTATTAAATTATAGTTATAGTTTGAAAACTTATTTGCAAAATATTCATATACGTATTTAAATATATTAAATATATCTCTTTCGTTTCAAGATGCATAAAACAAAAATAAAAGAAAGTAGAATAAGAGTGTATTGAATATGAAAACTATAATAAAATGTTTCCTATTAATATCGAAAATAACTTTCGAGACATGCTAATAATATCGGAAATAATAAGAAAAGAGATGTATAAATACGAAGATAGAAAGTCTATGAGCCGCGGATCATAAGAAGAAGCGGGATCAGTGTACGTAATTGCTTCCTGTTATGATTACAGCCTCTCCGTACGTGAGTGAATGCAAATGTGCCCGCCCCTCGTGTAGAAAATGAACCTCGATTAACCCGTATACTTGATTAGCGACGATCGTAAGAATGCAAAACGAGAGAAATATTTGAAATCGATTCTGTTGCAGCCTGTTGACCTCGCAGATCCGGATCAGAGTAGGCGAGTACGATTTTTCGTCGGTGCAAGAGCGACTGCCGTACGTGGAACGCGGAGTGGCCAAGAAGGTGGTCCATCCGAAGTATAATTTCTTCACTTACGAATACGATTTGGCGTTGGTTCGATTGGAAAGCTCGTTGACCTTCGCTCCGCATATCTCGCCGATTTGTCTGCCGGCCACTGATGATCTTCTCATCGGCGAGAACGCGACCGTCACCGGTTGGGGAAGATTGAGCGAGGGTGGCACCCTGCCATCCGTGTTGCAAGAGGTAAACTTTTACAATAATTATACTCTTACAGTAATTATAAATCCACCAAGAATGATAGTTTTAAATTTTCCAATCAATGTAAAAAGAATTGTATGAAATCCTGAACCTTTAATTCTTAACGATTTATCGATTTAACGTCATATTTATAATATCTCAATGAGAAAGTACAAGATTCAGGTTACGAATGAAAAATTCTTGATTCAAATTAGAATTGGGTGTCTATTGCAGGTTTCCGTGCCCATAGTGAGTAACGATAGGTGTAAGTCAATGTTCCTGAGGGCTGGGAGACACGAGTTCATACCGGACATCTTTCTTTGCGCCGGATACGAGAGCGGGGGCCAAGATTCTTGTCAGGTATCTATAAAATAACTCCGCCTATAAATATCGCTACATATTCGTTTAAGATTTAAGACAGACAGACGTTTCATTATTAATGTATATTCAATTTTGAAGTCGTGTTGGAACTGCAGAAAAATCAATATTTGCTAGAGTGGCTTGTCGTATATCTAAGAAAAAAAAAAAAATGTGCAATTTTCAGGGCGATTCGGGTGGACCTCTGCAAGTGAGAGGGAAAGACGGCCGATATTTCCTCGCGGGCATCATATCCTGGGGAATCGGATGCGCGGAGGCGAATTTACCAGGGGTGTGCACGAGGATCTCCAAGTTCGTCCCATGGATCCTGAAGAACGTCACTTGACCCTGTTTCCGATCCATCATCTGGTCACGGGACCTCGTCGACAGATTGGCGAACCGATTCGCCGGTGTCCGAGCACTTAAAACGTAACTCTAAACGTTTCTTCGGATATTTCTTAACCAAGGAGTAACAGAGAGAATCGGCAACTGAGAATCACTGCCAAATAAAACTTAGTAAGACTTGTCGAAAGAGAAAAAGAACGAGACTCGTAACACGAAGATTCTCATTTCTCCTTTGAAGATAAAATGTAAAAAGAGAAACGAAATGAACGTGTAAAAGGAAATGAGAGTTCGTGTCGTATTGAGCAACGTATCGTAGACAAAAGTTTGGGAAACTGGTGTCTCAAAGACTGCCGCTTTGAAAGCGAAGCCAATCAAACACAGATCGCGCGAGACTGTGGAAAAGAAGAAAGAGATCGTTCTTCAAGAACAATGAACAAACTCGCGCTCAACCAGGACTGTATTTATATATAAATATATAAATATAAATAAGATAATATATATATATTTTTTGAACGAGCTGTTGGCTCGTCTGTCAGTTTTTGCCAGCCTGTACATGAATATATAAAAAAGAAGAGAATTAAGTTGAAATTGGCTTGACGTTGAAAAGGCCTGCGGAAAGGATTATATATGAATAATTAAAAGATATCGGCAGTTTCAGCAGCAAGCCCATGATTATACATTTATCTACCAAGTTGTATAGCGAATTTTGTAAAATGCTAAATTCTTGCCCATCGCCTCTAAATATCCTCTATTAATCAAAGAATTAAATTAAAATTCCGTCTTTCTTTCATTCTTTTTCTCTCTCTTTTTCTCTTTATTCCTTTTTTCTTTCTTTCTCTCTCTCTCTCTCTCTCTCTCTCTCTCTCTCTCCATTCTCTCTCTCCATTCTTTATTTACAAAGTACGGATATTTTTGTACAGATATACATCGTGTACTTAAAGGTAGGTGTGTGCAAACTAGGAAAGATTTAATAAATATAAATATATATATGTGTAATTGTTTATAGATATATATAACAATATTTATAAGTATGTCAAATAAACGTATGTTTATTATTACCCGGGATTCGTCTATTTTGTTCCCAAGTAGGATAAAAATTCTACAAAATTCGCGAATTGAGCGGATCGTTGACACGACCAGCGATCAGAACCACCGAGGTTTCCGCGTCGACGATGAAGTAGAGGAACGGATGGACAACTGTAAATGGCACTGGACCTGCCCTCTCGAATAATCCATTACCTGTGAAAAATTATATATATATATATATTTCATTCGTGAATAAATAAAATCATCTTGTTCCAAATGTTTATATTGTACGTATATTAATCTAGTGCAGATGAAGAAAGGTAACATGGAACAGGTAACGAGGTATTTGATAATATATGTTAGCATGAGGAGAAAAAAAATGATAATTGAAAACAGCTGACAGATTAATGAAAATATTTACGAGCAACATTCCTTGTAACGATTCAGGAATTCCTAGTAAGCATAATGGAGAACACGACCGCAAGGTCTTTTTATTTATTTTCCTCGGTGAGTCAGGCGTACAGGATATCAGCGATTAAACCAAGCCAACTTTATAACAATACTGAGAATATTCTCGATCGTGGACGGCGTCAATTACAATAAACCGGAAACGAATTCTTCGACGAGCAAACAACGAATTGGCAATAGATTCGACATTTATCGATTAGAGAAAAAAAAATTGTATCTTCTGGAATGTTTGCGTGATCGTAATCGTACGTCACAGATAGCGTATAACTTAACCATAAAAAAAAAAAAAAAAAAAAAAAAAAAAAAGAAAGGAATTAATTACTGTGAATTTATTTTCTTTGAAAGAAGATGAATAAATTAAGAGTAATACTCGTTCGATTCTCACGATGCAATTCGCTGATATAGTTGGAGGTCAACAACCTTTACAAGAGAAAGTATCAATATAATATAAATATGAATCTGAACTGTTTCTCGATCTTTAGAAAAATTTCTATCTTTCAGAATTGAAACAATTTCCATTCCAAAATTTTTAATAAAATTCTTTCTTAATTTTATATTAGCTAAATATATATATAAAAGATCCATGGTAACGATAGAAAGCAAAAAGCATGGAATGTAAAAAAGAAAACGAAGAGGAAGGGAGAACGAATCAGACACGCGCCAGTAGTAATGGCCAGACATCGTCAGACATTTGCCCACTACGTTGCTCAGAAATTATACGAAATTTATGAAGGGAATGCGGATCTTATTGATCTTATTTTTTGTTGATATTGGCTAAAAAAAATTTTACAAATAATACACACAATAATATACTATCAAAGAATCGTTAACGTATTACTTAAATATATTGTACAAACTGCTAAGAAACAATTCAAAACTTTAAAATAGCTTTAAAATACAAGAATATAAAGAAAATTAAATTAATATATATTCTCAATTTAATAAGTCTTCTTGAATAATATCTGTAATAACTTAAGAAAATTATTATTAATAAAATAATCGGAAAATATAATTACGATTTTAGAATACACGATTCTAAACTTTTGGTCGATAGTGTAACACAGTGAGCGAAGGAATTAGGTATTCCCTTTGTCGTTCTCAGCAACATACACCGATATCTCATTGTTCGCGGACCACGTACACCGGAGAATCGCAATTTCACCGATTGCGTCACGTCTATTGCCTGATCGAACCTTCTGCCAATCGCCGATCACTCCCCCCCTCCACGATAATCCGTGATATCCTCTCCTTTCTTTTTTTTCCTTTTTTTTTTTCCTACTAGAAATTCGTGACTGGAAGAAAAGAAAAATGAAAAAAATTTGATCAAATCCTCGTAGATTGTGGAATATCGAAATTATAATAAAGAATGGTAACAGGAAAAGTGCAGAAAGAACGTAGAAAGCAGAGAGCAGAAACCTGGATGATGTATATAGTATCGGTAATAATCCCGACGAAGTGGAACGATCAATGGAGGATCGGTAGGGCGATAGAACGACTCACGAGAATGGGTCCTGTCGGGTTTCATATAATTTCTGATGTTCACACCGATGCTCTGCTGCACGTCTCTAGCGTACACACCTAGGTCAGGTGTCATTGGCGAGAGATCGGCTGTTCTGGGCTCGAACACATCCAAAATTCCCAACTGAAAATAAAATAAACATTTGACAAGAAAAAGAAAAGAAGAACAATCGAATATAATCGAGAGGGACAAAAGTAATTTTAAAAATAACTGCATCGTTCGATAATAGAAAATGATTGAATATAGTACGTTTAAAAGACTAACGCTAAAACAACATGAAACAGTGTTGGGATCTATAAAACTCGCAAGAGTAAAATGCTACACAACTTCAGTACGTACGTCTATTAAACAATTCCGTTTCGAATTATCGTGAATTACGTGTCGTCAAGGAGGGCACGTGTCCCCCTATAGCTCTGGTTCGCGGAACGAAACCGTGACGAGAAACGGAAAATGCACTCAAGACCTGTTGGCTAACGCGATTAAGTAATTAGGAGCTTAATGATCGAAGCTAATGGTAAAATATCGGGCAGCGAACATGGAGAAAGAAATGATTCGATTTCGAGGATCTCTCTTTCCTCCGTTAAAAAAAATTATTTGATATAGAAAATTTTTAGATTCTCGAGAGAATATTAAGATATTAAGTTCATTTTCCAAAAAGAAACGTAGAAGAGATTCCTCGCAATCGTCGTACCCTTTGAAGGAAAGACGTCAGTGTGACAAAACCGCGCAACATGAAGGACGGAATGGTGGCCCTGACCCAAGTGGCCTGTAACTGCTTCCGCAACAGTCTTAACGACTTCCCGCCGAGATCTCTGGCCAATCGGTACGTGTCCCTTCTATCCGTGGCCATCATGAGGATGATATTGTATCTAGGATCCTGAAATTAATGAGTTGAAAAGATAATTTATCGCCAAAATATATTGAAGATAATAATTTCCCGTTTTGTGAAGAGAATGGCGAGAAGATGAATTTTCGAGAGTTTTTTATGGAATAATAGATCTTACATCAAGCGGAAACTCAAGGGCGACCGCGTGCAGCGATGGGAAATAGGCAAAAGGTAAAACGGCGAAGTATCTTGAGGCTGTAACGGAAGAGACGTCGCAACCGTTTACTAAGAATGATATCTCTGTCGAGTCTCTGACGGATGCCTCGTTCAAACTTGTGGAATAGGGTTTCCAGATGCCTAGATCTTGCATCCAAATCCCTTCGTCTGAAAATTAAAAGAATTTAACAAGAATAAGAATATAAATTGAGGCTAATCAAAAAATATACGTACATGAAATTTTAAAAGACCTTATAAAGATAAAAAAGACATATGCTTATGTAAGAATTCGATAGCAAAGCGATTAGCGTGCCGGATTTACCACTTATTTGGCCCGAGTTCAAATCCTCGAATTTCAATTTTGTTTTTCAAGCATTATTAATATAATAATCCATTCAGATTTTTGAGCAAATTCATCAACATCTTATTAACCACAACTTCTCTCTCTACTCCATTCATCTTAATCACCATTTCATGCATATTCTTTCTTAAAAAATCTATATTCAACGGTCAGTGACTCCATAATCTAGACAAAAATAAAAAAAGAATTTAAAAAAAGACGGCAATTAATACCTGGATAACTAGAAAAGAATCCCCTGGGGCTCCTGTCACTACGCTTCCTTCGACTCATCATCTTCTCTTGTCCAATCGACCCGATTTCACCCGCAACAGTCGTCGTGACTGGTTCGGTAGACTCCATCTCGTTTGAGACAGACGATTGATTGTTCAAAGAGTCCACTAAAATAGTATTCTCGTCGTCAGGTTTATTCGTGAACCTACTAGTCTCATTAATGGACATTTCGTTTGTCTGAGTTGTTGGGATCGTCGAATTCGTCGAGATTTCCGTGATATTGACTGGTAGAGTTGCCGACATTTCTGTGAATGACACGGTGACAGTGACTCCTGCGTTTATCGGCGCAGATGTTATCGGTGGCATGATCGTTGACTCTGGGATAGGTTCAGTCATAATTACAGATTCTTCGGTCGTTTGATCGGTAGAAATGGTTGTCGATTCTGGAGTTTCTACGATTATTAACGTGGTAGATGGTAATGGTGTTTCAGAAGTGGAAGATGGAATAGAAGTAGTACTAGTAGTAGTAGTAGTAGTAATAGTAGTAGTAGATGGAGTGGAAGTACTTCTTGAAGTTGACAAAGTACTCGTACTTTTCTCGGTACTTGGAGATTGATTAGACAAAGTAGCTGTAGTTATAGGTTGAGTAAGATTTGCAACGGTTGTCTGTGGTTCTTCAGAAATTGTAGAAGCTACAGTAGTAATTAGAATAGGAGTAGTAGAAGTAATAGAAGGTGTAGTAGAAGATGGTGTATTAGTAATGAATGGCGTAGTTACTATCTCGGAAGATGAAGTTGTAATTAAGTTAGGCATAATAATCGTAGGTATCGAAGAGGTCGTCGTTGTCTCGATGGATGATGAAGTTACGATCGAACTTGACACGGTAGTGGCAGCATTAGGATTATTCGTTAAAACAGTAACAGCAGGAGTAGTTTGCGTCAATTTATCCTGCTCGTCTATCGTGCTTGAGGTTATTCCAGTCAACTCCACCGAGGATGTAGTCGATATTGGTGTTTCACTAGTGGTCTCAGAACTCTGCATATCTTGTGTAGTAATAGATTGCGTGGTAATTTCAACAGGAATTATCGTCTTCGTTTCTATCGTTGATTGTTCAGTCACCATCACGCTATTCGTTGTTTCAGGAACAAAAGTAGTTTCGTTCATTTCCTCTTCAGGAATGGACAAATCGAATCCATAGAATCTCAGAATGTCCTCGTATTCAGGCCTCAATCTTGTGTTCTCGTGATTGAGTGTCAAACCCCCGAGAAATCCGTCCGCGTTCAGATACGTCTTTAAAGTAGAGAAAAATAATTATTGCAGGTCCTTCACGGATCGTCGATCTTTCGTTACGAAATTTGTTCGAAAAGAGCGATGGACCGAGAAAGAAAAAAACCACCGCTACTTAAAAAAAAGAGAAATTACGCGTTTCAAATGAGCCGTCGAAGCAAATTTTCCGTGTCCCTTTTCCGGCTAATCACCCTCGAACGTCGAACGCATTGCGCAACGATTTTGAACGATTCAACGACATCCTAAACGCGATGCCGGATAATTCTTACCCTCAATCTACGATGAATATCGCGAAAACCGATCCTGGTGATGTCTCGATCCCTCGGTAGGCCGAGAGCATCGACGATTTGCTGTCTTCCTCTGCCGGCCGAGCCCTCGTAGAGCGCGGCCAGGACGAAGCCAACCCCCGTCGGCGAGAATGCAACGTTCCCATGGACCGTGTACTGCTGCAGAATCCGCACGCCTAGGTCGTTAATAACGTCTGTGATGATGTCGACCGGCCGATGCGGAACCGGTTGATACCAGCCGTCGAATCCCACGTTGTCGTAGCCATGCGCGAACACGGACGACACTGTTGGAATATTCCCATTCAGAAATCTCTCCTAATCTCTTAACTTTACGAATCCTACGAAATCCTTTCTCGCGAATATTATAATATTTCTTCGCACAACGATACGACGATCGTCTTCCAATTCATAAATAATCAAGAATCATCGTCAACTTTTACCGACTAACTTTAAGTAAATTGGAATCGGTGTCGGCCCGATTCGAATACAATAATAAAAGATGAAAGAAAAAAAGGTGAGCATACGTACGCTGCAGCAGGATCAGCCAGGACATCCAGGCGCCCATATTAATCGCGACTGGTTGGTGGATCACTGGCGGACGAGGATCGCAGGCCGACTGGCATGGACAACACGCACGTACCTCGCGGGTTCTCTCCCGTTTCACGAAAGGAAGGAAGCGCGGACACGGTGGCGCGGAAACGGCCGGTAGGCGCACAACTCTATTAGGATTAGTCTTAGTCGTCCGCTCTCTACGTCGGAACTGGCTCGCGGATGGTGCACGCCGCCCGCTCGAGCCTCTCTGCCGGCCACTCTGGGATTTTTTAAACGGCAAGGTCGTCAGGTAGATAAACCCGTGTCTATGTACGCCGTCATATCGCGCGCCCGCCCTTCCCTCTCCTCCTCGAGAAACCGGGAGACGGGGTTTCAGCTTCCCCCAGAGGATGTGGTATAGTAGGAGGAGAAGCAGGCGGAGGAGCAGGCGAATTATTCAAAGGTATCGTGGTGGATTTATTGAATGCGAAAGCTACTTCTTTTTTTCAAGAGATTTCGAGCATTTGGATTTGTGAATTCTCGACCTGTCCGTTTGCCACTCGCGAAAGGGTATTATATTTTGAGAAATAATGAATAAATATGCGGTTTGATTTAGTTCCTCGTCGATATTGGAACGTAACTTTCTTTTAAATTTTCAATAACGTTTGTGGTTGTATTCTGATATCCTTTTACGAAATTTGACATGATTCTCCATAAAGAAATCGATTCTGTCCAAAGATTAGACTTTTGAAAAATGGAATGATAATAAGTTTGAAAAACATGATATTCTAAGAATAGACGATTTATGAAATTTTATAAATGATAATATCGTTAAAATGTATAAACCATGATCCATCACTATTTTAGAAAAAATAAAATGAATAAAAGTTACGATAGTGGAAATTCGTATAGCGATATTCTTTCGCAATGTTCGATTGTTGTAAAGGTAAAGAGTTTGTGGATGTTAAGAAATTGAATTTAAAATTCATGAAAATTAATTCACTGAGAAAGAACGAATGAATTTTTATCATGCAAGATAACGAACGAACACTTCGGAGATGTAGGTAAACTCGTAAACCGACCTTTCTTCACTTTCGCACACTTACAAATCTCCATTCTTTTACGAGCATGATCTTAATAAAGTAACTAGTTGTGGCAACTTCCACAACGTAACGTAACAGGGAGCAACTGAATCATACGCGTCATAAGTCTTGCTCAATGTTGCGGTCGTTCACAATGTAATAAACCTTGTTAAGTGCGAACTCTTCCGGCGAAATTAACGAAATTAACGGCTTAACGAAAACAATGAACGAAAGTACGTCGAGCGTACCTGTCGCGAGGAGCATCCTTCTGTCAATCTTCTTACCCGACAAATTTTTCGTAATCGCGCCCGTACATTACGCGATATCTCAAAAATTTTACGGGTAAATGAACAATCTCTGTTACTCTTCTCCAAACGAATTTTTATTGCTCACGATCGACGAGACTATTGATACAATAGTCTCGTCTTATAATAATTTTGCACTTATTGTTAATTATTATTAAGTACAATAATACAATATTCTTAAGATTAATCTCACGGAAAAAATTATTCACAAAACATCGCCACGACTCTCGTGCAACTAACGAGATGGAAAAGGATGCCTCGGACATCGGTCATGGAAAGGATCGAACGTTTTCGACGTTGCGTGGATATCCACGCAATATCCGGTGCCGTCCATTATCCGCAAATTAGACGTTCGTGTTGGTAATTGTAAACGTCCTCGGGCCATTGGTCGCCATTTTATTGGCGAGAATTATTACACGTCTGCCTTGCGCGTGAATTGAATCACCGAATGGACCAACTCCGTTTTAAAATCGGTAACATTAACACGAAACGATATTTGATTTTTTTAGAATTAAGGGATATCAAACCGATCGTCTTTACTTCTTTGGAAATTTTTCATTTTGCAATATGGAAGTAAAAATATCCAACGTCTCTCATATCGAATGAGTTAGTTACGATAGAATAAGATGCGATAAGTTTGATTTTTATATATAAATCAATTATGGAAATGGATCAATAGTTATGAATGAACGATTTATGGCCTCGTTTAACGTCAACGATTGTTTCTCGACTCGATCAAGGAATAGAATTTCAAGAAAATGGAGGATTGAGCAAGAATTTCAGGAGTTCTGGTCGTGTAGATTGGTACCATGTTTTTTGTTGATTAAGCCATGAAAAAAAAAAGCGAAATGGTAATTATCGGAGAAAAGAAGTAGAAATTGGAAGCAAAAAGAGTGGTAATACGTGCAATTGAACGCATTGCGTGGGACTGGTTTATATCTTCGAGGAGAAATCCCATGATCGTATGGAACCTTCTTGTGAGATGAAGAAAAATAATTTAACTTAATTGTACGTGTCTTAAAATAAGATTTAAGAAACAAAGGGATGAATCAATTTGCGTTCCTTGGCTATCTTACGCCTATGACAATAGAACTCGCAAAAAAGAAAGAGGAAAGCCAACGTGATACCTGAAACGATGACAAAATCTTTCTTATTAAAAAAGATAAGACTTTAATCACCATCTTGGCACACCAAGAAAGATAAATATCTTACCTATGAATAATACGAAAAATATTCCTTGCATATCAGCGACGTTTACTTTTCGTTTGTTCACCGCCTGATTGCTACCTGGCGCTTCCCAACATTTATCTTTCATCGGCATCTTCTCCGTGATCCATTTATTCATCAATCCAGACTCTAGCATTCGATGCAGTCTAAATTATCAGAAAAAAAAAAAAAAAAAAAAAAAAGATTCAACTCGACTCACAGAATTTTATTTTAGAATAAAATAAAAACTATTGAAAATAATTCCTGACATCGATCCTCCAGAAGTCAACGTACAACTTACTCCGCGTTAATGACAGGCAGATAAGGACTGCCGTACGGGATGATCATAGCGATAGGCTCGTCGAGAAACTCGTCCATGCTCAGGGAGAAATGGCAGCTACCGGTCAGCAAGAAATCCTTCCTCATCAAGAACCTATTTCGCGAACCAGTTAATTTCCACGCTGGAATTTTCACGCTGGTTTCGACTAGTGATAAATGAAACGATACCTGAGGGAACTCCTCCAGTCGATCAGAGCGTGTTTCCCTTCCTTCACACGTCTCACCAATCTCTCCTCCTCTGTGTCGTTATGCCTCTCAGCGCGGGAGAATAGAACGTGGTATTTAGGCTCCTCGGCGTTCTGTAGATACATCTCGAGGAAGCTACCGTTCGGAAAGCCCCAACTGATTCTATCCTTATGCGCGATCAAATCCTCCACGCTTAAAATAGAGGTGTCCATTCGAGGAAAAGTGAGAAAGGCGACCAGACTTCCGGAATATATGGCCACCAGGACCATCACGACCAGCCACCACATACCGATCAGTATGCGAGCGCTGTCATTGTGCGGTAGATACATCCCACCTGGAATTTTTCAGGGCCGATAGTAGTGTGATTCCCTTCGCGCTACTTTGGCCGTTGAATTTTAATTAGTCGATGGGCAGAAGATGGAGAAAGGCTATTGCGTTTGAAACGACAGGAGGAATTTTACCGAGTTTCTCCAAACTTCCAGCCATCTTTTGCATTGAAACGTTACGTTATTAAAGTGAATATACGAGTACGTATATCTCAATTATAATCACTCTATCATTGAATGTAGTGTAATTTCATTTTTAGTGATTAAGAAAAATTTCATATAATATTTACTTATTTAATAGATCTGTATTCTATCCTATATTAAATAAAACGCAATATTACTATCTCCAATAAACATCATTATTCGAATCGATCTGCCAAAATAAAATTTGTATAGAAGAAATCCAACAACGCTAATGATCGGTAATAAAATCACTGGAGGGAAGTCATCACAAGTTTCCATCGGTGCAAATATAAAAGAAATAGTGTTGGTTTACGGGACAATAAAATCGTACCTTGTTGAAGAAGCGCTCCGTACACGTACCACACACATTGCCAGGAGGAGTTGAGACCGGAGGCCTTGGTGCTGTACGGGCTGTACTTGTGGATCAGGTATAAAATCGGACCCATTATGATAATGGACACAGCCAGACAGGCCCACATCTGAAAGGCAGCCGGAACATAACAGGAATGCCAGCGAACATACCGAACTTGAACGACGACAATCTTTATAGTTCTGTCATTATGCGCTATTACGCGGTGGAATGCCGAAACATTAGCGAACGCTTTTAAAACGAGTAAGAGATATCTCTCCGCGATCTTTGTGTAACTACACCGATTCGTTTCTGTCAGTCTTTCGCTAAGAAAACCTTCGTAAGAAATTATGGAGAGTTACTAATGTAACGTAATATCAGATGTTTTCTTCGCTTCTTCGATCCTTATCCTCCTGGGTTATCTTCACGAGCTAATTTGTTGGGTTAATTTGTTCATTATTATTTCGAGATTTCGGTAACGGAGAATATTTGGTATTCTTATTTCGAAAAAAAAAATAAGGATTTAAAAAATTAATTACAAACCTCCTTGGTGAACGGTGAAGCGAATAAGAGAACTCTAGACAATTGGCTGGGTTTCGCTGTTAAAAAGCTGTATGTCTGTACGAAAATAGGTACGGTATAATTGAATGTGGTATTCCCACATTCGTTCACGGTCAACGCGCACGCAGCCAGAAGAACTTTCTTCTGGCGCACCAAATTGATTATTTCCAATGGCACTTTCTTCGTGGTCGACATGGTCATTTCTTTGATTTTCTATAAACGGAATCGAGCAGAATTGACAAATATAGTGACAAATAAAAATCGTAAAAATTCTTACCTCGCCCAACTTGGCAAATTGAGAAGTGTTCCAGGATCTCGGAATCTGACTCGTTTCCGGCATGATCACTGTGTACGTGAAGTTTAGTTTCATGCTGAGATAATTGATCGCGTCGAATATCAATCCTTCGTACAATTTTTTACCCGTTTTACTCATAGAAATTATCTGCCATGGTGGGTTCTAAAATAACAATCGTTCACGTTCAGTTATAACGTTTACAATTTTAACGTAACAAAGAAATTTCGAATTTAAGAAAGTTTAAGAAAAATTAACTTTCTAATAAAATGTGAAACTCGATGTTTTTTAATGATAAGATATTTTTCTTGTAAAATAATAAATTGGAAAATTGAAATCGTTTGCCCACGTGATAAGTCGCGATTGGTAAATTAATTCCTCT
This sequence comes from Apis laboriosa, assembly GCF_014066325.1. NCBI lineage: Eukaryota > Metazoa > Arthropoda > Insecta > Hymenoptera > Apidae > Apis > Apis laboriosa. Next base: position 5,224,649 of record NW_025222592.1, read on the forward strand.
GAATCCGTGCACGATGTGAGGAAATATCACATCCGTAAGGTTTACGCCGATAATAGGTGTCCACGTTCCTATATCCAATAAGTGAGCCATATTTTTATCATGAGAGAAGAAATTTCCCCACGTTATAGACGAGAAGAATCTCCATAACAGACATTGTTCACAAACATTGTTCGAAGCAGACGTGTTTCGAGAAAGATGTATCTGTCGAGAAATATAATTTGGATTTTAGTCTGGCTAAAACACATTGCAAATGTTACAAATTCACTGACTCTGACATTCTTCAGAAGCTCGGCTCGCCTCTTGCTTTTCGTCAGTCTGATCATTTCGAACTCGTCCTCGTTCATCCTCTTGAACAATTCGATCTCGTTCGTCAATGAGTATTCCAAAGCTTTCGCCAATGCTTCGATCAAATCCTTGATGTAACATTTTAATTTGATCTGAAGTAGAAATCTTTCAACGATTATTTACCATATAGAGAAAAAATAATATAAAGGAATTGCTTAAAATTTTTAAAAAGTTATCAGAAAAATACAATTTTTATTTTTCACAGTGAAACAAAGAAATATAATAATATGAATATGTAATTGTTTAAAAATTATTACTTTATAGAAACCATCCAAGTCAGTCGCGTTATACATGAAAGCCACATTTCCTCCTTCTGCCAGTAAATTAATGAATGTCGTGTTGATCAAATTTCCTGACACGCTATTTGTGATCACGTACAACCATTGACTACCTGGATGAACCATGTTCAAAGAGTTTGCCTTTAAAAAAAAATTTCCTGAATAATATGAATTCTCAATGATCTTAATCTAAGTTTTTTCATCATTTGAAATATATTACATGTTCGTTAAAGAAACGAAATCTTACTACAGACATTACATCCGCGACCATGTCGACAGTGGCGATCACCAAAAAGCAATGTCCTAATTGTTCCACGTGAAAATCATTCAACGTCTTCTTCACCGAACTTTTTCTCTCGCTTCCCGTGTTTCCGTGTCTCAACGAGAAAATCGACCTAGAGATTAGATTCATTCGCTTGTTCGGTAATTTATTCGAAATGGCTTTCAACACTCTACTGATTGTGTCTCTGTCTGAAACGAGGCGTGAACACGTGTTCACATTAGATAAAAGGATCGTGACATGATCGTTTATCGTTGCTACTAGTTGCCTTATCACCGAACGTATCGTCGTGAAGGATGTTGATCACGTTCCAGGACAGAATATCTGTCATTCTTAAGTCGAGAAAAATCTGTGACAGCTCTTCTCCTGGAACGATCGATGGCACTGTTATACCATCTGTATCTGGAATTCGAGGACAGTCTGGATCTTCAAATGAAAAAAAAAAAAGATTCCTTTTCAGGATCTTTTTAATTTTATAATTAAAATATCTAGGAAATGGTTACTCGTGTTACCTGTTATGGCGAAATGTGTCAGTTCTTCCTTTTGTGCGACCTCGTGCAAACGCCATGTTAGATAGCAGGTCGCGACAGACAAAAGAATTGTATAATCTTTGTAGTAATTGAAAGATGTAAAAGATTAATGAATAATCGAAGCAAAAATTGAAATGATAACTATTTATTTATGGATGGAAAATTTACCTTTAAAATTAACATTCATATCGCGAAATACGCGTATTGAGATACTACCCAAGTTCATCTCCTTTTTCACAGTATCTGTGATAAGATCTTGTATTACTTTTGTGGCATTTTGGTACTCATCTTTGTTACTGAAGAAACCTTTATCAATGATGACAGCTATTGAAAAAATTCTTTTTCATCAAACTTTACTCAATTTTATCTTTTTTTTTTATAATTTATCATGTATGGTAATAAAAAAGAATTCTTTTTTTTTTCGAAAGGTAAATCACTCATACCCATGGTAGCATTAGAAGTAATCAGAGATGGAAAATCATTGTAACTGCTCCCATAATTGATGCACCAAACCAGCAACAGAACCGATATCATTTCTATTGACAAACTGAAATAACCACGCGTATTATTCGCACAATATATAACCGAGGACACTTGTGAATAATGCATCACTTCATTAGTTTAGTCGATCTTTTATTACAAGCCAAGTTGATCACGATCACGAGCACTATGCCAAGCAGGCCAAATACAATTTGATGCACCACGAATCACGGGAAAGGTCAGTTCTTTAATAACTAACTACAGAACGATCGAATCCTTGTGAAATTGAAACGGGACATTGTTTAGCCTAGTTGCGTGCGATACCAAGCCTAAGCTTTTTAATACTGTAATATACCAAGAAAAAAAGGAAATTTATCAAAATTATCAAAAATATAAGAATTTAACACATTTTCGATTTAAATCTGCAATATAATTTTATATTTCAATAATTATATAAATTCTTTTACAAACATAAGTATTGTCCAATCAAGTATATTAAACTTTGGAAATTGCTAAAAATGAAAAGAAGTATTGGTATAAATCGAATTGAATGAATGTTGAAATTTATGATTTTATAATGCAATTTAATTTTGAATATTTCCTGCTAAATGCTTTCGATTAGTATGTATGCAAAGCAACGACAACGAATAATGTTATTACCTCGTTTGCACGCATGTTTGTCACTAGCAGAAGACAATTGTATTGTTTCATATCGGTTGGTATACCACTTCCGTGTAGCAAAACCAGAGATAAAAACTGGTAGTGTTGATTGCATTATTCCAACTTACACGTTGCTATCACTAATAAGAAAAATCATCCATTGCTTTGTGATTTTATTTTTCATCGTAGAGACATTTCGAATTCCTTTTTATTGTGTCGTTCTTTGTTTCACTTCGGTTATACACTACTGTATAATGCTATATAACCAGAAAAATAAGTTAAATTCTTATTTCAAATAATATTTAGTTTTTATAATACATATAATATAATCGAAATAAAAGGACTGATAATTGAAAATAGAAAAAAATACATTATATTGTCGCTTATAAACGGAAGTCGCGATGTGTCGCAATGCTTATCTATAACCAAGTCTCGCGTATAGAAAGAAAGCAAACAAGCACGATTTAAATCATCTCCCGTCTCGTTCACATTGATTACACTTTGGAATTTCAGACGTCACATCGAACGAAATAACTCGAATATAAAGTAAGATGCGTTGATAAAAATTCGATACAAATAAAATTAGACGAATTAAAATAACAAAAGACAAAGCAAGAGTTATCTTTCAGAATAGTCGCGCTTCTACGATCGTTCGTGACAATTCGGGCGACATCGTATGGACAGAGGACGTGCATGTTTCTATTACTCGACAGTTGGCTCCGAATGTGTGGGGAACCATGCAAGAACGGAACGATTTGTGTATGTACGTATATACCTAACACGACATATCTGTGCAACACGTACACATAGAAACGAGCAAATTTTTCTCCTCGGAAATCTAGTCGACGTTAACGTCGGGCTCAAAGCTTTTGTGAAATGTCAAGCACCATACATTATGATGGGTTGAATGTGTTTGGGAAAACTGTCAGATTAATCGCAAAAGATAGAGCACTGTTCGAAAGCAGAAGCAAACCAGTGAGAGGAATAGCACGGACGGGAAAAAGTGGGAGTGAAAGTGGAAAAATTCACTTTTTCGAAATTATAAGGGGAACAAAGGTACGTTCCTAGTGATACGTGAGACTGCTAATGTTTCGCGGAAACGATGGAGCCTGAGGAACCTCTGTTACAAGGTATCCTGCTGTTACCACCGCAGGGAATGTTAGGACAGCTCAAGGTTGGTTAACATTAGCATGGATAAACGTGTATTTCGAATTCTAGTAATCCATTTGGCAAATAAATTCTTTCTATAATTTTATTTATTCTAATCTTTCGATAAGTAAACATATTGATTGATTCAACTATTTATTATTAATGATCGTCATCAAGAAATAACCTATAAAGTTTGGATGATAACATTCCAAATATTTCAATGATGCTAAATCGAGCTTGATACACGTCATTCTTAATTTTATATGATTTTCGAAATACACAAAATCTATATTTTTCTTTTTCATTGAAATTAAAATATTAATATTGAAAGCCAATCGTATTATTTATATTTTTTTACAGAAATCTTGGCATAAAAGATTTTGTCAGCTGTTTAGGACTAGTAACTATGGAATCAAACGGGTTGAAATATATGATAATCAAGAAGAAGCTATAATGCAATCACATGCTCCTCGTATCATCACATTAGATGCATGCATCAAAATTGCACCTAGTAATCAGTCACATGTATTTACTGTAAGTAAATATTTAAAAAGATTTAACAAACAAAATATGAAATGTCTATTTATTTTTGTGTTTATATGTAGGTTGTGACTAAGTCAGGCATTCATTATTTTGGATGTTATTCTGAATCTGATATGACTCATTGGATTACTGCATTTCAGTTAGTAGCATTTAAAGATAGTGTGTCTAATCAGACAATAGAAGAAAATAATGATCTATATTGTACCAGTGGAGAAGGAGTATTTTCTGTTAAAGTTGTAGAAACAGATGCATCTAAACGATGTGGTTTAGAAACTAGAAACTATACACTTATAGTAGCTGCAGTTGATATTAAATTAATGGATGGAGATGTAGTTCTATTCACTTGGCCATATCGATATATTAGGAGATATGGTTACAAGGATGGAAAATTCATTTTTGAAGCAGGAAGAAAATGTGAATCTGGAGAAGGTTCTTTCCGCTTGGAACATAGCAGTCAACAAGAAATTTTTCGTTGTATGTATTCCAAAATGAGATCAATGAAAAAATTAATGAATGAGGAAAGTAATCCAAACATTGAATGCAATGATGCTCAATATCATGCAGCTTTATCAATGGAAGCTGGATCAAGAGCAGCATTACCTCCTTCTCCAAATAGTTCTGCTAATTTAATCGATATTGATTTTTCACCTCAAAATTCTCAAAAACAATCAAGTTCTTCATCTAATTTAGATACTAGTTTATCTTCGAAGCCTTCTTTGCCTGTTGTTAAACCAAAACCTGCGAAACCTCCGCGAAAATATGTTTTTACAGGTATATTAGATAAGAGAAATATAGATCTTGAATCATCAGATTTACCTACGTGCGGAGAATACAAAGCATTAAATCGAGATAATTCACCGGAAATGTCTCAAAAAACAATAGGAAGTTCCATATTAGATGATGAAGAGAGACATCCTTATGATTTAGTAGAAGTAAGAAATGATGCATGGAAAACACATGGTATTGATAATATACATCATACAGAGAGATCAAATTCGTCACATAGTGACAAAGACAAAGAGAATGAAGATGATTTCCAATATGAAACAATGATGCCTATGATTACATCCCAAAGCTCATCAAAAAGTAAATCTAGTATTACAGAGAATTCATTAACAAATAATCCAATGTCGCCGATCAATCATATTCCTAGTAATGAATCTGATTATGATAAATTAGAACATTTTGGTTCCGCAAATTCTAAAATTAATCAAAAAAGTTCATACAAATTTGGAAATTTTAATAATGCATCTCAAAATTCATATTCTACTGCTTCTTTAAATAATACTGCAACTGATACAAATGCTATATGGTCTAATTATGATATTGTTGAAGATATGTCTGCTGTTAGATTGGCAGATGATAGTCACCTTGGATATGGTGTCATTAGAAAAAAAACAAATCATTCTGAGTCTGCATCTACTAGCAGTAATATGGGTCCAAAGCATAAAGTGTTTAATAATAGTGAATATGCAATTGTATCAAAACCAAAAAGGGTATAAAAAATTTAAAATAACTTGATAGTGATTCAAGAACATTATATAAGTTTTTTCTTTCTAGAAGTTTTCATTCTAGAAGTTTTTAACTTTCAAAAATAATAAAAAAATACTAGTCTACAATATGACTAGGATAAGTCCGTTTTTATAGTGCTAAATGAAAAATTAAATGCTTATATTTTATAACTTTATTACAGAAATGAAATAACATTTATTCTGTACAGAATTATTTTAAGAAACACTAGTCTTTTTAATCACTGTCAATTATAATAGAAATAATTATTTTTAAAGATAAAATGATTTTATACATACACATTCTGATAATTTTTAATATATATTAATAAATATTAGAAACATTAGTTTCTAAATAAGACAAAATTATTAAGATTCAATATTGGATTATGAAGATATTAAAATAATTGCAATGAAAAGATATAGTGCCTTATATCATTAAATATAATAAATAAAATCACTAAAAATATAGCTTAATGATAAAATGAAACAAAATTTAAATGTACATGTCATTCCAACATCTGGTGTACTTAGACATCTTTAATATTATTATCATAATTAATTATTCATAGTCCTTTATTAATATTGTTGCAAGCTCAACAACAGAAGTTGTGCCTTCAGAAATATTTAAAATAAACAATGGATAGTTTTTAAATATAGAATTTAAATATGCATGATAAGAAAAAAACATTAAGTCATTCCTTTTGTTTTCAATATTATATATTTTATATTTATATATATATATGTACTATATATATACACATTTATATAAGATTTATAAAAGATTTAATTATATTACATATATTTCACTGTTAAAAAAGACATTTTTTATAAAAGATACATTATTATCTACATGTACATATTAATTGATACAAATATCAATATATTATAATTCTAAAACTTGCCATATAATTTCTACATGTGCCAAGATCTGTCATTTTTATAAATTAAATTTTTATTGATATTAAAATTATATAATACTTGTTTTCATAAAATTATATTTACATTTACATTTAATATATTGAATAAAGAGGCAAGTCTCATGGGATTTATATAAGATCTGAAAAATTTTATTCAAGTATATATTTTTTACTAAATTGTACATATTAGAAGTATTTACATGTAATACACATGAATAATAGAAAAAAATTTTGTTTCTTTTAATGATTATAATTTAAAGGATCAAAAAACTTTTAAATCTTTCAGTGTTAACCAAACTTTGGATATTTTTTTATATATATAACTGTAAGATTAACATAATATAAAAAGCACATATAGTCAACAATAAATTTAGAAGTACACAAACACTGAAATATTTTTTTACCTCTATCTTATCAAAATAAAAATTTCTTTTCTTAAAGAATCTTTATTCTAATTCCTTCGAAGATGTAACCTTTTTATTTTTATTATGTATATCTTCTTGTTCTTCAATTAAACGTTGTTCTCTTTCTTTATTATGTTGTATTAAATCAAATTCTGCTTTAGCAACCACCTCGATGTATCCATCAACATCATTTAGCACTTTTCGAACTGTTTCTCCTTTTGCCGCCAATAACCTTTCAATATTTCGCTTATTTTTTAATTCCTCAAACCATCCAAGATTGTCAGCAATTAAATGGTTATTTTTACAACCATCACAACGAATTATAACTAATCCTTTTTCGTAAGCTAATTTCGATATAATTTTTCCATTTCGAAAATTACACTTTTTACATGTAAACATCACTTTGATTTTAGCTTCAATTTTGCCAAGCACCTTCTTGTTAGCATCTTTGTTAACTTCTTCTTTTTCTAGTGATTCAGAAAGATTGGTTTTCGTTCGAATAAAAATTGAATCACGTAGATCAACATTAAATTTCTCTTTTCGAATCAATGAGATCTGATGTAAATTTGTAAATTTTCTCGTAAGTGTCAGTTGCATTCCGCATCGAATTATTTGTCGCAATGAAAACATAATGTCCTTTCTCTTCTTTTAAATTTTCAAATATATAGTGTCATTTATGGCAATTGAAAATATTTTCTTTATATATTTTTAAATTATAATAATATTAATAACAATTTTTTATCACATGAATTACATTACTTACTATTTTTTTCATTCACGTGTACCATTTATATCGAACTACAATAAAAGGCAAATTCACATGTATGTTATTATTCTCATTGGTCATTTTCAATATTATATAATTTCACATTAATAAATTTAACATGCAAACGCAGGAAAAAAGAAAATTCGATTTTTTTGAAAATTAATATTTTATTTTGATGAAAATTCACTCTATACATTATTTTTTTACTACATTTAAAAATCGATTCTCCAGAAATACATTAGTTATTCAACAAGTATGAAAAAGCCTAAATTATAATATATGATAAATACAAATGATAGAAAATGAATTAGTAAATATATTTTTTTTCTTCTATTTTTTTCTTTTTTTTAAAATAAATTATATTGAGGATTCCTTATATTGAGGATAACAAGAAAAAGTTCATTTTTTAAATGACTAATATTATTGGAATTATTAGTTTTGATCTTATACTAGTTTCTTAGCTTCAAAGAAACTTTTCAAATGTCTCATTTGCCATGTACCCATAATCAATACAATCACAGTTTGTATTAGAGACCACCAGAATACACGGCGATGTGTACTTTCAGATGTTTGCCTGAAACGTTCTTCTCGATACTGTAAACAAAGAATATAAAATTATAATCCAAATTTTTAACAAAAAAATGAAAAAGTAAATAAATGAGATTTAACCCTCTGATAATTTTGTTCCTTTGTTATTTGTTCCACTTGATCAAGAAGTTGATGTATCCTTAATTGTAGTTCAGTAAATTTTTCTTTGTGAGCTGTATTAGAATAATCAATAGCATGTTCACCAACTTGAATGTCCAAATGCACTCTCTATATAATGTAATAAACTCAATTACAATAAACAGTATAAATAATTATTGCTTTACATTATTAGAATAAAAGTCTTACTAATTGAGCACCACTGAACCAAGAACTAGTGTTAGAATATAAGCAAATTATATGCTCTCCAGGCATGAAAGAAGTGAAAGAAAATCTTCCTTCTGAACTATACACTCTGGAAAGAATCGTTTTATCATCTGGATCTCGAACTTGCACGTGCATTCCCATTCCCGGGCTGCTCGGAGCGAATCCACCGGTTCTTGGATCATATAATTCAACTTTGTAATTTACTATATAAAGAAAAATAAAAATTTTTAATAAAAGTCATATCATTGACACGTAATTGACATTATTTTTTACTAACAAATATATTTAACATACCTAAAACAGTTGTTTCATCTGGAATATCTTCCATGAAACACTTTCGTTCAGTTTCAGCAATGTGAAAATAGAGTCCTGTACCATATTCGAGAATACACAATAATACTAGAAATATACCGTATTTTAACATGATTTTTTATGAGCAGTGCTTTTAATAGCACAGCAAAACTTAAATTACGAAAGAAATTCTACGTGAAACTAAATAGGGCACACGTCACCTTCGAAAATAACAGTGAAGTTCACGTATGCGGCGCTACTGCGCGTTATCGATATTGACTCTCGATAATCGAAAGCTAAAAAGATTTAGTAAAATAAAAAACAAGAAATGGACGTTACATTATTAGCTTTTTTCGCTGTTTTAATCATTGTATTGATTCTCATTTGTACAGTGTTTTTAAGACAAAAATCCGGTACGTTTTCACTCATGAAAAACTTTTTTGTTATTATTAAAATATATCTTTCCTTACAATTAAATATATTCCTAACCTTTAATTTTGTTATGAAACAGATGTTTTATTAATTTTCATAAATATTGAATTAATTGTATGTACATTTCATAAAATATACAATTAAAATAAAATATACAAATTTAATTAATTATTACGTCTTTATATTTAATATTCAAACTAACAAAACATAAAAATTTTGTTATTTCGATGTTATAGCTGCACGAAAAAAACAAACGAATGTAGAAAGAGCTGCACAAGGTAGACCAATAAGACGAGCAGCAGGTCAAAGGAATGCTAGACGTCGTATGCAAGCAACTTCTAGTCAACAAATTGAAGAAGATGATAATGGATCTGGAAATGAAGCAAATGATGAGGCAGATGAAAAGCCATCCACTCCTGATTTCAAAATGGGTGCAAAAAAGAGAGCAAAATTAGCAGCTAAATCAGAAAAGAAAGCTCAAAGAGAAGCTGCTGAAAGAGAAAGAGAAGAGCGTAAAAAAAGAGAACAACTTCTCCAAGAAGAAAGGGATAAACAATATGAAAAAGAACGAGCAGAAGAAGTAAAACAAGAAGAAGCAGAAAGAAAAGCCAGAGAGGAAAAAGAAAAAAGAGAATATGAAGAATATTTGAAAATGAAAGAAGCATTTAGTGTAGAAGAAGAAGGATATGATCAGGAGATTAAAGAAGATGAAGAAAATCTATTAGAACAGTTTCTTCAATATATTAAACAAAACAAAGTGGTGGTTCTTGAAGATTTGGCTGCATATTTTAGTTTAAAAACAGCAAGTGTAATAGAAAGGATTCAAGAGCTTCAAGCAACTGGAAGTTTAACTGGAGTTATTGATGACAGAGGAAAATTTATTTATATTTCTCAGGAAGAACTTGAAGCTGTAGCAAAATTTGTCAGACAACGTGGTAGAATCAGTATCACTGAATTAGCTGAAAATTCAAACCGCTTGATTAATCTAAATCCAGGAAAACAAAGTATGGTGGAAGCTAGATGAATTATATTATATGATTTTATGTTATAGGAGTCTCATATGAGAATATTTTAATAAATTTATATGTTATTTTATATATAAAAAACAAAATTTTTATATACAAAAACAAAATTTTATTTATATCTTATAAATTTTATATTTTATTTAATTGTAAATAATATCTTTTTAAAATATACGTCTTATTATCTTTAATTTCTATGATAAATTAATAATAAAATGATAATAAATCAAAACAAATCTAATATATAATGCATAGAATATAATATATAATGCATTTTTTGCCATATCTCAAGAGAAAATCTTCTTGCTCCCCTTCCCTAGCATTTTAGCGTTATTTTGAACGATTCGGCTCAGAATAAGATCACAACATTAGTAATTTGGTTTAAACAATTAATTATTACACATTATAGTTTTAAAACAGAAATGATAAAAATATGTTCAATAACAATCAGTTATGTTCTATATTTTGTTCATAATTGTATATCAAGAACAGATGAAGAAGAAAGCAAATAGTGGGAAAAGGATAAAGATAGATTAAAATTATTGATATCAGCGCCATCTTCAGAGTGCCGCAAATGAAACACAAAAAAGAGGATAGAAAATAATAAAAAAAAAGGATAGAGATAGAAAAGAATTGACTCTCAGCGCCATCTCTTGAAACTCAAAGAAACTTTTTCAAGGAAATATTTTTCTGAAATCATTCAAGAGATGGCGTTAATCCTAAATTCTTATTCTATTCTTTATCCTCCTTTAAAGAGATGTCTTTAATATTCAAGAGATGGTGCTAAATGTTAATTCTTGCACTATCTCTATCCTTTTTCTAATATTTTCTATCCTTTCTTTCTGAGTTTCATTTACGGCACTCTGAAGATGGCGCTGATTTCAATATTTTTATACTATCTTTGTCCTTCTTCTACTATTTGCTCTCTTTGTTTATCTTCTATTTATTTTGTAAAATTTATATGTTCAAGCGACAGCTTCAATATTTGATTAATTTTATAATCTCTTTTATAATTAATTAAAAATCAATAAATTTTATTCGATGCATGTTATATGTATCTATTTTTGTCATATACATATATATTTTTATATTTTTATATATTGTAAAAAATATATATATTTTATGTATATATAAATTTTTTTCTATATATTATAAGGAACATATATTTATAATATCATAAATTGATATTACTTTTATTGTTATAATAAAAAATATAAAGTGAAATTTTTAATTTATCGATAATTCAATTTATCAATAATATTATTAATAATATTAAAATTTATCTGAGATTCGTAACAATTAAAATATCACTAAATATAATTTAATATACAAGTATAATGCTTGAAAATATTTATGAAAAAATGTATTAAAGAAATTATTTTCAAAAATTTCACAAACTTATATAATTGAATATAATTCCTGTACTTATTATTCTAAATCATTAAAAATATATTATTCAAGATCGGTATTTCAAAACATGAGATATAAAGTTTCATTAAATGTTTTGTTTATCCTATATCTGGCCGATGTTAATCATCATCGGCATCAATATAAAAGATAGATAAAATAAAACATTAGAAAATATTTTTTAATGATTCATGCCATCGATTTCTCTTCGAAAATCTATCGAAATGATATTTCATCGAGATTATAATGTTCACAATATAAAACAATACATAAATCAAAACGTAAAAATCTATCGTCAAATATCGAATTAAAATAAAAACGCTTAAAACTTTCCAAGCATTTTTTCATTGATATTTTTTATCGAGAGTTTCGGTGGTTTTAAAACAACCATCTGATGAAATCAAGGATTGATGTTGCATCAGATTCTAGTTTGCATGTAGATGCAAGTTAAGTATGTTATTCCTGAATGAATAATGTATCGTTGAAATGGGTGTTGGCGATGATTTTACCACTAAATTCTACATTTATGATCTATTTTACATCGAATAAAAAAATATTCCATAATTAATTCTAACTTACGGAGAACTGGAACCGATTTTCAGGAAATATTTCAATCTTAAAAAAAAAAAAATCGATGCACAATTGATTTATGAAATAGACGAGTGACGACACTTTACGACTATTAAGTGTCTCATTTTTTACCCTAAAGTTCAGCAGCCATGACTTCCGAAATTTTCTAGATTCAAAAAGAACGTGCAGGTTATTTTAGGATGAATGATAATAGTTCCAGCGTATATACTAGATTCTACAATGAAATTTTCTTCTCCAAAGAAAATCCAAAAGAGAATTATAAATACGTTACGATTTATTTGCTCAAATTTTTTTATATCACATATAATACAAAAAAAAAAAAAATATTACAAAATTCTACAAAAATCTTACAAAATTCTAATATTTTTTATTACAAAGTGTTACACTTTTAATACATACATTTCCGTGTAAATGTGAAAATTGAAAATTGAAATTGAAAATTGAAATTTATTAGAATTTATTAGAATAAGATTTTCCTGTATGAATAATAATCGAGATCTTTGTTAACTTATGCACATTGCTTATAATATTAATCAAAATCGATCGATTTCAAAACCGATTTTGAAAACAATTCTATCGTTTACGATTTGAATCGATCAACATCTCCCCACTCGATGTTTGATACGCGAAGAAGGGGGCACGCGGAGACTATGTAAGCGGCCACGGAATCGCAAGAGAACCTGTAGTCTTCTTGAGAACATCGTGTCGACGTCTATGATCTGAGGAATTCTTTGTCCAATCGAATTAGAAAAAAAAAAAGAAGAAGAAAAAGGAAAAAGTGAATCGGTTCGAAATTGATTTGAAGCAAATTCGAATTAAAAAGACAACCGTGGTAATATTTTCTAGTAATCGAGAAGACCTATGTGTCGATGAGGTGCAAGATTTTGGATTGTCAAGGAAATTCTCCGACATTCTTACCCAGTGTTAGGTAAGCATAGAATCATGAGAACAGGTTTTACACCTCGATCTTCTAGCACGTCACATTTCAATTCTTGTTTTTAAATTGCGTAGAACATTTATTTGTTTCGAGTCTATGATGATGTGGAATACACACAGAGGATTGTTGAAAAAAAATCTTGAAACCTGTTTGCATTCTTTTTTTTATTATTACGATTGCAGATAAATTTTTTTATTACGATCTCTTGTAGAAGAATGTTTGAAGAATTTTAATAAATTAATAAATTATACATTTATAGAATAGTTTAACGAATTTTTGAAAATTTCTGAATATTATTAATGACTTTTATTATTATTTTTTTTGCAGGCTTGCTAAAAATCTTCGAACTCGCAAAGGGAGTCGATGTGGTAACGCTGGAAATCGTCTAGAATTATTAGTTTTGGTTCATTTGCATCACGTACCATAAAGTAAGTACTATTTTCTACATAAGAAAAAAAACTAGGAAAAAAAAATAATATAATAATTAATACTTTATAAATCAATGTTATTCAGATAAAAAAAAAGATCAGTGAATCTGATAGTGTCAGAAATTAAAGTGGAAGTGCTGCGTATCGGTTTTAATTGGCTTAAAATCGATAGAAGCTGGTAGAAGAAAGGTAGAACAATTTTCATTTTAAAAAGGAAGCGAAAAGAGTCAAAATGGTTCACACCGATATTCTCATCAAAGGGCCTTACGAAGATACGAGGTATGCTAGAAATTTTCTTATATTTTAAATATCTTAATGTTTTAAATATTTTAATCCTTTGCTCTATAAAGTCACATCTGATGACAGCAATATTATTCTTCTTTACTTTTGAACCACCTCTAACACTTTATGTACTTAAAATAAATCAAAACGAGAAAAGATAAAATTAGAATTGACTCAGAATAAACAATTATAGCGCAACAGTTAAACTTCTTAGTTATGCTTTATATATATATATATATAATAAACATTCTTCTTTTTTTTTTTTTTTTTAATTTTTATATGCGTAGAAAGAACAAAAATGCATCGTCAGCACACCAACAGCGACCTCAACAATCGCAGAACAAGAATGACAAGTATGGCTCTTGGGGTCCAGTGTATAAGAACAAACAAAACTTTATCGACATGCATATTTGCTGATTACTATGAGGTATAACTTGAAAGATCGTATTGAAGATAATGAATAACGAATAAAAAAATTTTATATATTACTTGCATCACTTTATCACTTTAATTTCGACACCAAAGATTTCTTTGTTAAATTGATTAATTAGTAACAATAAAAATGAATAGAAGCAATTAGAAGACAAAAGATTGATTATTCTTTAACCGATTATTCAAAACAATTTCCACTTGAAGAGGAAAAAATGCTAATAATCTTTGAAGCTTCGAAAACAGACGGATGAAAAAACTATATCACTAGTTCCGCCGGATATGCAACTCACGAGAAGACAAAGGACTTGGAAAAAATAACTGACGATTAGGTTAGGAATCTAAGAATATAAATACATCGAATACAATTTTCATCCATTTCGTTTTTCATTCACTATGGGATCAATTAAATTTAATTAAATAAATTCTTCATATTTCTATTCATGAAACATAATATCTCAGAACGTTTAAATGAATTCTTCCGTCATAATCAGACTACAACTTACAATACACTCTTCTTTATTCCAACTCGATTTGAATAGAAAAATCTAAAAATTTCTTTAAAAAATTACCACATAAAAGAGAATATGCAGAAGAAAGAAGATATCAAAAGATTCCAATTTCAAATATATTTAAAGTTAAATCGTTATAAATAAAATAAACATTTCGATCATCTTCAAAAATTCTCTCAAAACTCTTTTACAATACAATCTTTATTTCGATTCCACGTATCGAATCAACTCTTCGAATAAAACTGTTTCGTTCACCTGGAAAATCAGCCTGGAAATCGACCAAAAACGGGTGAAATAAGATTTGGAGAGGAAGATCGATCGGGGATCCCCTCGGTTTCCACCCCGTCGAGTCGAGGAAATAGTAGGGGAAAGCCGGGCTGGTGGGGAAACGAGCGAGGAAGAGAAAAAAAAGCTTCTGGACAAACGAGAGAGCTTTGCCGTGGCTCGGATAGAACGGGGGCAACGTGGTGCAGTCGTTGAGAACGCGTCGTCAGGTTCGGTGTTCCTCTGAATGGAGGGTGACGGGGGTGGAACGGTTCGTCGCTCGAGAATTCACGTTCGACACAACGTCTATCTCGTTCCTAATATTTATCCTGATAATAATTAAACACGCTTAAACGCTTTCGTCCTTCCGACGAAATCGAAGGACGTGGCAATTTTTTTTTTTTTTTTTTTTTTTTTTAATCAACGCGATTAGAGGGATTCGATCGAGAGTGAAAGAGGAGGAGGAGGAGGAGGAGGACGAAAGAAGAGGAGAAAGAAGGAAAGTGGCGTTGCTCCGTGGAACGCGAGAGATAACCCGAGAGTCGACGTCCCGACGCTGCTGCTATTTCGAGGCTGAAACACACCGGTAAGCTTTTGTGTCCCACAGTCTCCACCGCCGACCAGTCTCTTTTTCGTTGGCGGATTTAAGGTGCATAACTGGCGAGCTTCCGCACGTTCGATCACGGCTTGTACACATGGAAAAAAGGGGAATGCGTTGAAGGGTCCTTTTTTTCGAGATTCCAAGCTGGACCGCGTTCTCGACGTGCCTTTAACTCGACAGACAGTTTCTCCCCGTTGGCTAAAATCGTTCGTCCTTCCAAGGGGAATCCGGTCTCCTTGCTCCCGTCCGATCTTTTTTACGCCAACGCGAAACAATCTCGATGGGATCTGTTCCCCTTCCTGTTATGCGTTAACTCGTTGTTAAACATCAAAGACGTACGATCGATCCGTTTGTTTTCATTCAAAGCACGACTGGAAGATTCTATTCTCAGAGCGTATCGCTCTCCAACCAAGCTTCGATCAAGCTTCGATCAGCTGACAGGTTTTGATTCGTTCCATCGATCGTTATACGTATCTTCTATTGGAGGAAACTTGTGGGATCCATTTTATTCGTTCGCATTTTTCGTTCCACAAAATTTGCCCGATCGAGTTTCTTTTCATTTTTTCATCTATATACGATTCCCCTATTTATTCTTTCACTGGAAGATAAAAAAAAAATCAAAATTTCTGCTATCCATATTTCCTAGATGCTATCCTATTTCCATAGATATCTAACGAGATCTTCTTGTGGGTTCCACTTAATACAAGTTTTTTTCTTTTTTTTTTTCTTCTTCTTCTTCTTCTTCACTTTTTCCTCCGTGCACAGGGAGAATTCTTTCACGCGTTTTATAACACGCGAACGTGATATCGGGCAACGCGATTGGGCCTCGAGGGAGCGTGGAGAGCGGAAATAGAGCTTCCTCTACGACGCGATGATCCCTCGTTGGAGCAAAGTCCCTTTTGCGTGGCGAAGGGCGGCCGCCACGTCTGAATCCCTCCCTCTCCCCTCGTTCTGTCGATGCTAATGCTCGTTGCATCCGTAGGTACAACGGCATCGGGGTGCTATTTTTGTCGGCTGCCTACAGTTACTAGTAGGCACCCTCTTGCGAGCAGCCGGAGGCCGGGACTCGATACCCTCGATTCTCGGCGCGGGCGCGTGCCAACGCTCGTTCATCCGGGTCATTAGACGTCTCCTACCTCTCTGTCCTCCTGGCCAAAAATGATGGACGAGTCGAATATGAATACTCGAAGTGTGAAGTGAAGAAAAATCACGGCGAGAAATCCGGGACGATGATCGTAGGAATGCTTTTCATTCGAGTCGGAAGATAATTATTTTAGAATTTAAGAGAATTGTAAGAAATATTGCGAAGTCTTGATTCGATGAGAATATTTTTCTTTTAAATCGAAAGTCTAAGTGTTCGACTAAGTGGTTTTATTTTAGAGATAACGAGGTGGAAGGAAAATGGAATAAATATAATTTTGTATTATATTACACGATCCTTTTAAAAGATCCTGTATTCAGGATCAATTTAACAAGCTAGAAACATTTTAACAAGCTAGACAATCGATCAGATTGCCCTACAGTGCTTGGTGTAAGTAGGTTTGACAATTTCATAGACAGAGGCGCACGTGTCTGTCATCCTGCAGCCGCGCGTGCCCCGCATTAACGTCTAGCATAGATGAGTCTCGAAAATAAGGGGTCGAGGGAATGCATCAAGTGAAAAAGAGAATCAGAGGAAAAACCTACGAACATCTGAACATCTGAAAATGGGGGAGATATCCGAACCGGCATTCGATCTATATTTGTTCCTCGAAAACAGGATGGAATGGAATTCAATAAATAGTCGTCTATGGATCGAAAACATCCTAATCAAACGATTTCAACCGATTTCGTCGCGAATTCAGAGAAAAAATTCCTGTGAAAATAAAATTTCGTTCTTCTAAAGCAGAACGAAGTAGATCCGATCGAACCGATTCGTTGCAATAATCTCCAAATGATGAAGGTATCTGGACCAGCATATTTCGTTCTATATTTGTTTCTCGAAAGCAGAATGGAATGGAAGTCGATAGATCGAAGACGACTCGATCGGATCGAGTCTCGAACCGATTTATCCCGGTAAGAAATTCGATCTTGGAGTTAGGAAAGGCTAAATATAACCAGGAAGTAAGGTCGGTAGCGATTTACGTATGTTCTCGTCACCTTCTGGGCCCAGCACGCGCATAAACCACGTGCAAGTAGGGTTAAGCCCCTGACAGAAGTTCCGACCGCGTTATTGCATTAGCCCCGAGGGCACGTGCGTGCGTGGGTGCGAAGGGCAGAGAATTAGTAAGTGGCGTTCGAGGCGTGAAGGGTGTCGTTGAGGTGCGTGCTCTGCCAAGTTCGTTCAACTCGAGAGGGTCGGGAGAGCATCGAGAGCAGGCTGAAAGGCTCGCCGCCTTGGCGGTCGAAAAGCTTGGAAATTTATCTCTGAGCTTTATAAATCTAAAGAGTCTAAAGAGTCGCGCTTGCGCTCTCTTTCCACGGCAATCTTGAGAGATGTTTCTGGAAGAGATTTTTTTGGAGTAATCGTTTTTTTTTTTTGAAATGAAATTTTTTGAAAAGAAAGAAAGTAAAGGTTACGTAAGTAACCTTTGTTCGCATCATGTACGTTCCACGTTTTCGAAATCTTCGTTAATGAAATGCAACGAACGATGATACGATTCCCAAGGGGACGAAGCAAACGCGTCTCGTGAGAACTCATTGACAGGATCTGGAGCGAAACAGACGCAAACGATGCATCCTGTCGTTAACGTTGCCAGTCGCGCATCAATTACAACAATCGCGTGCGATCGCACGAATTATTTCGTTTCCACCGGCTGTATCATTCCCTCCGGCATTCGTGTTTATACGAATAACGTATCAGAGTCTCGGTTCTCGTATCTTTTTTCTCCGGCCAGGAATGGATGACGTTATCGGGGGATCGCTTCCGGTGATTTAATTATAGCAACAAATCCCTATGCACGCGTATGCCAAAGGTCGTTGGTAAATATGGCAAAGGAAGGTTTCAAGAATTTCCGCAATTTCTTTTTTCTTTTTCTTTTTTTTTTTTTTTTCTTTTAATTTATTCTCCTTTCGATGGTCTCTTATTTCTTAAGAGACGAAACTTCCGACACGATTCCGTTTCATCCGTGGCGCCGTTAGCAGAACGGGAGCAAAAAGGAACGTGGAAGAAGATGGAGAAAAAGTAAAATAAAATCGATGATTTCCTTTCGCCTCGACGTGGAGCGGAAGGAGAGGAAAGAACGCGATCCCGGGTGGGGGAGAGTGTCTCCTAAGAATAGAAAAATTCTTTTTTGTCGTCGCGTCCTTCCGTCGCGCAATTGTCGGGGGAGTCTCGAAATTGTATACCTGGGCGATAGAAAACAATCTCGAGAACTGGTCCACACGATGACTGCGGAGAATCTCTTCCCCCAGACGCTTCAGTGACGTCGGCCTCAGACGGCTCTGATCCTAAATGCAACCGCGTTTAAAAATATCAATTCCTGGAACGGTTCGCAGAAATCGAGCAGCGAGATATTTAGTCCTCTCTCTTCCTTTTCTTTGTTCCATGTATACCGCCGCGGAGACCCCCCGCGAACCTAAAGGCGTGGTTACAACCACCGCTCTGTGCTTGGTATATACACGTGCATCCGCTGCTCCGGCATACAAAGACCGAGAGAAATTATGCGCCTTAAATTAGCCATCAAAAGGGAATAAACTGAGAACTTGTTTTTTTTTCTTTTTTTTTTTTTCTTTCGAAATGATCGATCGATCTAAATCTTTCGGTTACCATTAGAGCACTTATAAATTGTAACGAGGAGGAAAAGAAAAAGAAGGAAATGTTATATTTAAACGAATTCTATATTTCGATTCAAGTTTGATTTTGAAAATTTTTTTCTCACTTATCCGGACAACGTGGAAAACCTTTGAGATTTACATTGCATTTCGCAACTGTTCGATATTGTTTGCAATAGAGTCATGTACCGACAGCCGGTACATTCTTAGACATAATGACGGCGGCGTTCGTTCGGTGATCGCATCTTGGAAGAATGACGTCTACCGGTGCGTCGAGACGACGGCGGTCGTTCTACCCGAAATAGATCTCGAATACGAAGACGACTCGTGAATGCATCCACGAGGAAACCGGTTGCTAGGGGAAAAACGAATCATTTCGATACGTTTATTAATGAAGAAAATTCCAAGCCTCTTAAACGCGACTCTTTACAACGCCGCTGCGCTGTGTGGTAAGATCGAAAGAATCCAGAAACGCATCTAAAAAGAAATATTGGCTTCATTCTTGTCTCTTACTCAGTCATTACACGCAGGAAGGAATATTTATTGGAAAAGTCGATGATTAATTAACGAAGTATTTCAAAGACGACTCAATTCGCATATTATGAATCTTCGATAACGAAATTTTTCTTTGTGATATTTTAAATATACAAAACGTGAAACAGGGATCGGCTTGTTTGACTTAAATTCTGGAGGGGTTGCCATTTTTGGTACAAGGACGCGCATGTCGGTCGAAATGGTATAGGAATGAACATATGGGACAACGCGTAACATTTGCACGATCATCGAAGTAGAGGGAAAAATAAACTAAATCTTTATTATCTCGAGAAATTTCCTAGTAACCTTTTGAATCATTTGTTTTTCCGGTTTATTTAAATTTATTGTTAAAAATGTACATATACATGCAAAATATTGCATATATCATTATGCTCGATAAGCGGATAAGATAATTTTAATTCCAAGAATTTCATTCCAATATGCAAATCGTGCGAACGTTTGAGTGAAGTTCTCGCGAATAAAATATGTATGTGCATGATGAAATCTTCGTTTTGGTAATGCAACGCTTACATGCGCCCATATTATATCGAATAACGGTATTAACGAGTTCCTGGCACGTTATTTATAATTTCCATAAAATGGATAGTAGGTTTACGATTGACGGGAGTTATATTCAATTTCAATTTCACCGTATATTATTTATTCACTATCGATAAAAGCGGAAATTATTTTTATAAACGTGATAAAATGTATCCACGGGTTCAATGGCGGCAGCCGGATTCGTATTGCGAGAGAACAACTTTTACTCCCTGGAATTTATCAGTTTTTGTTAAACTTAATCGGTAAAGAGGGAAAAAATCGTGGAGAGTAGCAATATACTTTCGTCAAAAATCCAAAGAAATCCCAACAAATACTATATTTGGCATTCTGAGTCACGACACAGTTGCGCAGCCGCACCGCAAGCTTTGAATTCTACCGCGTAAGTCAATGCACCGCTATTTCGTCTTTTTCCTTCCATTCAAATTCTTCGAACTTCTCCGTTTCTATTCTTTATCTACGAGTCTCGAACTTTTGGAAAGTATACTATAAATAACGAACACATCTTTGACACACTTACGTGAGACAACAAACAAATCGAATTTATTTTTTTTTGTAATTATGTAATTTTTCTTTCAGGTCGTTCGCGGATGTATTCTAAGGGAAAAAAATCGTCTGTTTAAAATTCGGCACGATGAGGGCACGAGACTCGATCGTGTACACTCCGGTGTCCCTTGGACCGGATACGGATGACGAGGAAACGTTGGTCAACGCGGAAGTTTACAACAATGGTGAGTTTTATCATTTTTTATTCACGTAAGCACAATAAATCTTCTTAGAAAGAAAAGGTAATAAAGTTTAGAAATCATTGTTTTGTTGAATTCAATTTTGTATTTCATAGAACGAATGTTAAGCGCGCCAGTGGAATAAGTTGATATTTTTACCAACGATCGGTAATAAAGTTCCGTATTTTCTAACGAGGTAAGGTTAGTGGCCTCCACGGATTTATTAATCAAATCTCAACGACAAAAGAATCCCCTTATCTTGTCATTAATGTTTAATGTCGCATAACGATGTTTAATAGTGTTTTACGAATTTTTACGCGTTCCGGTTCAGTTTGCTCTACGGATCAATTACTAACATTGAATCGTGCGTATCTTCGAATTTATCGCACTTAACGAATCCTACGTGAAATGAAAAATGGAATCAACGTTCAAAAATTATAGAAATTGAAGGAAATAGATTAATGAATCGCGGATGTTTGTGCAAATTTACACTTTCATCATAATTAAAGAAGTGGAGCATAAATGAAAATTTATAATTCATCCTCAAACTTTCAAACGTGTGTTTTATACGTTATACATTTTACAGAATTTAAAATTTTCCATAAATGCACTATCTAAGTAATAAGAGAAAACGTAGATTGGACGCGTAATAAATTATCGCTTCTTACCGTTCGAAATCGCATCGCATAAAATGTAAGGCAAATTCCAGGGCGTACAGGAACGCCGCTAACTAGATGGGACATTTTTCCTTATTAAAATTCCACGGTGACCGAACACGGATATTCCTGACCAAGTCAAGCCGGATGCGATTGGAAATCGAACCGGAGAGCGAAGACTCCGATCTCTGAGTCAGAGCACACCTACACGACTTCCGAATTCGAACTTCGCGGTTGTAATGCACGTAGGATAGGGCGGGGGCGTGGCGCATGTACGCAATATACCGAAGCACAATCCGCGTCAGCCTCCGTTTTTGGCAATGATAATACCCCTCACCTGGTATTGTTTAATCGTCGTCTCTTATCTTTTTCGCGAACCTCGCGAAACTGACACGATCGTCGCGCTCAAATATTTGATTATCTGTCCTTATCTCTCTCGTAAAGCGATTCCTCGAAACGAGGCGTCACTTCGTTCTCGAGAAAATTAATTTTTGAGAAAGAGTATCATCAGAATAGTCTTTCTTTTTATTTCCAGTAATTAATGATAAATTACAGATCGATGGAGTATATCTTTTGTAGATTAATCAAACGATCTTTTTTTGCGGAAAGATTGAAAGGACAGACAAATTGTTAAAAATGGAATAGCTCGATTCTTAATTAACGTTATCGCGAATTTATATCATTGTATTGATATAACACTTCAGAAGATCAAAAATTGTCGTTTCCGTTTCTTGAATGATATCGCGAATCTGATCGCAATCGATGACACACCGGCTATATTTACAGAAAACTAATATCAGTAGGCGGCTATCTTGATTTATATAAGGGTATTGTTGTTCGCGTTACGAGAATATGTATCGTTTCGCGCCGGTTCGATAATCGGTATTTGTTCGACGAGCGTGATAACAGGCGTTAAACGGAGTGCAGACACACCAGAAGCCGGTGCACACCCTAAGAAAGGATCGTCCACGACTATTCAATACTCCTCGATAACCATTATCTGTAGTTGGCGCCGTCTGGCGATCTTATTAATTTTCCCAATCGAGCTATTTATATGAAAAATAACACACGCATCCACCTCGACGCGAGTTGCACGGGGTACAAGTACAAGAGGAGGAAGCATAAATCGTCTCCGGTAGATGAGAACGGTAAATGACGGAGTTTTACGATCGATTTCCTGCACGATGGAGAAAGTAACCGCATCGAGGCGAGGAAATGTCGGTTTAGTTTAATTACGAGCCGATGCAATATCCAACTGTGCTTTCTCCACGGCTCTTCCTCCCTGTTCAACATTAAAAACGCGTTTATCTCGTGCGTCACGATATTCTCTGGTAACACATCTATTGGGAAGACCTCCTCGTTTCCCTGACCACCATTCGAATCTGCACCGCATCCGGATGCAGATAAAACGTTCCTGCTCGTTCCTTTTATGGATAATCGTAATTAACTCCCTTCTGTTTTTCTCGCTATCGTACATCATTCTACTAGCCTCCTCCATTGAATTCGAGATCGGGAACGTAACGCGTTGTCCAGAAAGAGAGAGAGAGAGAGAGAACACTGTCCCCACGAGTCGTTCCGACGTAATTCCCAGTCGGACGCGCTTTCCACATCGAGAATCGTAACCGCTCGTTGCGTAACCGATGTATATAAATCGTATCGCGGCTGAAACGCGTGAAACAGGGCCGCGTTACTCAATGAATCTCTCTGAGAAGCCGAAAACGAGCGTTGGCCAGGGCGTACGATTCTGAAAAATTTTCCAGAATTTGTAAGAAACATTTTCTGTCCATATTATCATAATGCAAAGTATTATGCAGTTCTTATTTTGCGAAGGGTATCGGAAGAATAGTCACGTCGATGATGAGACACCCAGTGTAAGCTACTTCGAGCTATATATCTTCTTTAAAAGTGATCAAATTAAATAGAAAATGCAAAAGGTACACATTCTTCCCGATGAATGTCTCTCTCGATGCATGATATTATCCCGTATTTATCATTTTTCCATTCATACAAACTTTCTCTTTTGATTCTTCGTTCGTCGCAATAAGCTCGCCGCGTCCAACACGTCGCACTCGCTCTGGACGATATCTGGACGATCATCGGGACATATCGCGGCCGGTTTCATGCGGGACACGTAGTAGACGCAATGCCGCGTGTATATACGTATCGTGGCCGCATAAAACTGGCGGGGACGTGGCTTTCAGCGCCCTCGTCAGATCCAGGATCTCGAGCACGTAGGATCCTCCGGCGAAAAAACGCCTAGGAGCGGCCTTAGTGCGTGTAGACTCGGTGGACGGCGAGCGTGCACGCTCCTGGAGAGATGGTAATCGCGTTGAGTGGTGGTTGTCGGTGATGTTGGTCGTCGTGCACCGACGGCCACCGATCGTAACGAGCCGATCCCAAGGGTTTTTCTTCTTTCGTGGGAATATACGTCTTCTACTTGCAGCGTCCAGAGACTGTGCGATGGACAGAGAGAAGGAGAGAGAGAGAGATAGAAAGAGAGAGTTTTGGTTTAGAAGATGATGTAGGATTGACGAGTGGACTCGATTTTTATTGGAAATTGGAGAAGAGCGATTTTCGGAGATCGATCGAGTGTGGGGTTAATCGGTGAAAAGGTTTCTCCTGTTCCGTTAATTGGGTCGATGCGACGAAAATCGTGAAAGTAACTTCCACTGTTTCAAGGCGAGCGATATTTCGTCTCGGAGGAAGGAATGAGAAGATTGTACGCGCGTAATTGTGAACGAAGTGTATTACGAATAATTTCGAACGTTTCTTTTTTATGTATTATTGAATTACGTGAATTACAGAAACAGCTTTATCCCCGTCGTACTTTATTTATTCTCTCCGTCTAATTGAAATTGTTTATAATTTAATAAAATAGGACATTTTTTTTTATATATATTAACCGTTACGTTTCTTCTAAGATAGGGGAGAAAATTTTTTATTTCGTCTTAAGAATATCTTAAATATCTTAAATTCGCGTAATTAAAATATTTGTACATCAAGGCGTAACAGCAAGGTTCACCGATTGTAAAATTTAATTAATCAACGAGCAAGTGTATTCCATAATGGAATACCCGGAGGGCGACTAATTATGTGAAAATTACACATCATTTGGACGGTTAATTCGCGTGAATGGTATTGCGGTCTCGATCCTCTCTCGCGTTTTCTACTCGTTACCCTTCGCGAGAGCAGTTGCACCAATCTCGCCCCAGGCCGATCCGGGCCCCGTGTTGTTGCCCAACCTGTGTTGTCGGTGCATTTATCGGGCCCCCTGCACCGACACCTCGCCCAGCGATAAAACACGGTACACATGTTGTAAAACGTAATCGAAACCGTTATTGTTATAGATCTCACGGCCGATACGGGACATTGGAGCAATTTGCTCGGCGGCGTGACACGATCCACCTTGTTCCACACGCCCTTTTCCGTGGCCCGATTTTTCACGCGGCGCGCCCTCGTGGCGCGTGTAACGCCGATCGATTTTCGTCCGATCGATCGAGAAATCGAATGGTGCCGCGAGCTCGTATGAAATGTTATACGTGGCGCAGATGTTATCGAGGCGAAAAGAAAAAAAAATCCGCAATTACGTCGAACGGTTTTCTTATTTAAACGAAGCGAGAGCGAAGGAAGAGAAGTCGAGTAATCGAGGCAGGGATCGTGGAACGAGAAACTAGATCACTGGACTAAATAGGCTGATAGGTATATTCGTTTGAAAATTTCACGTTGCACGTATACGGTGTTAATTAATTACGCCGCCTCTATCGCCCTCCCTCTCTTAATTGCCCCATAATTACTCGAGTTAATTTATGCGAAACGAACTCCCTTTCGCGGGAACCCGTGAGAACCAGTGTGTAAACGTTGGACTTTCGAGACGCCCTTTTCTGTGATCGCGATATCGTGTTATTAACGTTATCGTTAGAAATCTGCCTATCATATAATGAATTTTTTAAAATGCTAGGGGAATTTAGTTCGTTACGATAGCTTATCACACGGAGAAAAAAAGATACGATCGAAAGAAGAGCTGTATAATAAGATAAATAAAATAATATCGTGAGAAGATGGTCTGCTGGACTCGCCATGATAATTCAATCTTAAACGATCTCTGCTTTTGAACGCTTGAATACTTGTTATAATTCAAAATTAATTTATGCAAAACAGACCAATCACTTGCGAGAAAGTAAAATCGGCGAGCCATCTAGCGGCAATCATTCGAACCGCTCGGCGGAAAGAATCGAAGTAAAAAAATATTCATCAAGTTGTTTATATCTTATAACACACAAAGAAGGACAAATTATTGTCATATATAGATATAGTCAGTTCGTGCACTCGTTCGTTCAACGGTCACGGGTGCACGTGCACACGCGTGCCTATCTATACGAGGCGGCCTCGTGCCTCGATCGAAGTGTATCGGGCCTTGAATGAAAGAAGGATTCGAACGACTGAATGAACCGAGGCAGCGAGTATGTCTGAGCGAACGAGCGTGCGTGGAAGGAGCGGCGGCGCGGCGTGTAGGAGCGAGCGTGGGCGAGCGCACGCGTATCTGCGAGAGGTTTTCGCGTACGAATATTCTCTTCGTCTCATCTTCCACTTTTTTCCACTCCCTTCGACCAGTAAACGTTTCTACGCTTTTGGTGGTCCTTTCTCGGATTTTACGATATCCCATAACGCTGTAATTAATTCGGAATCGAGGTTGTTAAGTCGATAAATAACGGGAGGGGTATAAAAAGTAGTGGAACGAACGTGTTGTACGAGCGACGTCAATCTGTCTCCGATCGAAGGGACGGTAGGCGTACAATTCTAAATTGTATAGATTAGAATTCGTTTGATTATATTCTGAGATTGTTTTGATTGTTTTAAATATGGAGATAATGTAGAGGCATTAGGTGGTCTTTGAAAATGACGTGTCCAGTCCGCAGATCTATTTATCAATTAGAAGACATATGATACTCTCTTACGATAAAATCGAACCTATCTTCCAACCAATTTTATACAATATGAAACAAAAATAAAAGGTGAAAGAAAATATAGTTAATCATTTTCATACTACGCATTTCATAATCATAATTTAAAATTGATATAAACATTCTCTTGATCAAAATTCCAGTCATCTCCTGAAATATTATATCGTCGCGATCACAGGATAAGGATGTCCACGTATATAGAAAACTTTCTAATTACATTTTTCGCGTCAAGATCATTGTCTCTCCTCATTGTCACTCATCCCTGACCGCCGTCGTCACGAGTCAAACCAGATATCCGATGTCGATCCTCGTGTGTCGCGCACGCGCTTCCCCGTGCATTGTGTTGCAAATGAGGACTCGTCGACAAGGGAAGGCGTGAAAGTCTGAAAGCCAGGTCCACGAGGGTACCAAACAGAGGTTTCACGCGTGGCCGGGGGGGGAGGAGGGCGGGGAAGAAGAATCGAAATCCCTCGGAAGAAGATCTTCGTCCCGTGAAATTGGACGTGAGACGCCTTAATTCGTCCCGATCGAGCGTGTATCGACGTTCATACACCCACGTGACAGGAGGCCATTCAGTGTAAATCGCGAGCGGACACGTCCGGGCCCCGTGTAGCCGCGCGTTTACGCTCGGGGACAAGCTTAATTCGTGTTCGAGCGTGCAACGGCCGTCCGTTCATTCGGCCTCATGAATGCAACACCGCTGGAAAACCGGTGTCTCGTTTCCTTCTTCGTTTCTGCCTCTTCCGACCCCTCGACGCCTTCGTTCGTTTCAACCGTGGACCACGAGAATACGCGAAATTACGTACTCGTACTCGTTCCAGGGGATCGAGTGTACGTGTGTGTAAATTTGGATTTGTGGCGGTGGCCACGTGGGCGGACTAGGTATCCGCGTTATTGGTCTGCCGATTCCACGGTATGTATTTCACCGGGTCCACGAGATTATTCGTGCGAGATCTGGTAGTCTGTGAATCAGTCGAAAGTTTTCGTTTCCTCGAATTTTATATGTGTCTCGTTGTATCAAAACCAATTATCATCAGTTAATATTAATATCTTTTTCAGAGAGAGGATTTGTAAGAAAATTTTGAGACATTGAATGAAAGGTTGAAAGGACATCTCAAGTCAAGGAACTCGAATTTATGATAGTGCGAAATATTTTCCACTAGCGGTAAGACTGTAATTTAACCGATTGTCGGTGCTAAGAGGATGAAGAAAAGATAGGGTGTATTCTTTCTTCGTTACAACTCGAATTTTCCAGTAAAATAAAAATTCGCCACGGGTTTTTACCCATCCCTTCGACAATTATCGTCTCCTCGCCCCCACGATCGTAAAGAAGCGGAATTTCTACTAAGCGAGGATACTTTTATCGATCGAGGACACCAGAAATCGTTTAACGATCGTAATTCGCGAGAATTTAAATAAATTCGGCCCTGTCGGCTACGTTCTCTCCTCCAAGTCCTCCGTTCGAGGATCGTTCGAGCCAACCTCCAGGCACGCACGGTGCTCAGAGGTTATAATTCAACCTCGGCGCGAGCTGAGCGTATTCGTTCGCAAGGTTGACGTTAAAAACGATGAGGTGTTATTTCTTCCTGAAACACGCGCGCACGAAACGTGTAACGATGCCTTTAACCTCGCGTTTGGCAATGGTAATTAGTATCCTACGGGTCGAAGGGAGATATTAATGCGGCACACGTAGCAACCATATACGTTCGTCGCCCATTTGCTTCGTATTTTTTTTTTTTTTTTTTTTTTGAATAACTTTTCACGCCTTTCATTCCCTAAAAAAAGAAGACTTATCTATCCTTCTTCTCCTCCTTCTTTCTATTTTTGCGCGGTTTCAATGTTTGTCGTGGCTCGTTAAATGATTCCTCGTTTAGGAAGAACATTGTGTGCCTTTTGATCTCACATCCTGGAATAGTTTCGCAACGCTGCGTTTGGAAAAGAGTTACGAAAAGTTGCTATATATAATGTAATTGAATGGTCGATTGACGTGAATATTCGTGCAAATTGTCTTGATTATTATTGAACGAGTCGATAGATTACACTTTTTTTCAATTCATAATAGCTCGCAAAATATCTTTTCAGATATGCCAACAAATTCCTTAATTCTAATTCCTTGTCGTCGTATACACGGACACGTCCATAGACAACACCAAAACGCACACGTTTTAGCACACAATTTCCTGTTTTACAACATATCAATGAAGATCTCCATCAACGAAGATTTCTCCTCTACTCGCGCGCATCGTTTTTTCATTTTTTATCCTCGCCGAGCTGTTAATACGCGTGAAAGTCGAACGCATTCGAGGACCGAGTTTTCGACCGTCTCTCGGCCAAAACGAGACGTTTCATCCCACAAAGACAAAAATTCCACGATGAAAAGAATTTCGGATGTGGAGTTGGTACGGATTCCACGAAAGAATTCGCCGCAGAAGGGGTGAGTCCGCGCGAGGGGGTTAATGACGAGAAAAGGGGGAGGGAAAAAATGCGGCTGAGCCACGTCACTCGACAGGTAGTCGCCCTGGGAAGATCGTAGACGCCGTGGAATCTTCTCTGTGGGGCATAGAAATTTTTTTTTTTTTTTTTTCCTCACCAGATCTCCTCGTACCCCGAATCCATCGAATCGGTTTCACCAGCGTTAAGGTCACAGGCGGTGCAACGCGGCGGAGATTCATTTCGGAAGATAGGGCCTGGAGTCGAGAGAGAGAGAAAGAGAGAGAGAGAGAAAAGGACCGGTCGTAAATTTCTGTAAATTCGTGCCCCGAAATATTATCTTCGTTCTCTGTACTGTAACATCACACAGAGGAAACACGGCCGGTTTCGTGTGAAGTACAACGAGTATCGTTTGTTTTAACGTGTACTCGCGCGACTTACAATTAACGAAGATGTACATTGGCAATCGAAAGTATTAGATCACTTCCTTTGTTTGGAGAAATTGTATTAGCGGAATTTAAACTGAAGTTACACGAGTATTGTTTGATCCATTTTATTATTTGGAATCTATAATAGAAATATAGAACAATATTTTTTTTTTTTTTTTGGTATTTATAGATGTATAAATGATTTCAATATACTTTTTTTATTTTTGATTATCGAATATAGCTTTGGAGTATATCGGAAATGTCATATGAGAAGTGATATTGAAACAACATTAAATCAATGAATAATTATTAGATATTTATTGTTCAACTATTCTTTTAACGAATTTTGATTAACGAATCGAAAGCACAGTTTTAAAAATGAAACAAAAATTTATCGTCTCAGTAACTACCATTTATCGTATAAAATAAAATATCTTTAATCAACGGTGAAATCATAGGAACAAAAGATACTCGATTAAACATCTTTTTGTATTTTCCCTTCTTTCGTTCAAGTAAGTAGTAACTGCACATCAGTTCAAGTAAGTAGTAGAACACCAATTTTATTTCAATTGACGGTCATCGATACGGACGATTCTGCAGGAGCAATTTCAACTCGGTAGAAACGAGACACCGTAACGACCACCGTTTAATCGTCATTGATCGGCCGGTGATCCTCCTCTACCTAGACCCGAATAAAGTACACCGGATCGGTGCCGCAGGAAATTCGTACGTGGGCGAGCAATCTCGTCGCATCGTCTCCTATCGTGACGAACGATTTAACGTTTAACATTGCCCACGCATCCAATTGTACCTAATGCGTCGGCAGAGAGCTCGAAGTAACGCGAATAATTTCCTCTCATCGGGCCCTTCGGCATGCTGTCCGACATCGTGCCCGCCACGCTATAAATACTTTTCACACTTTTGCGTTCGAAGTGTAATCACGCATTGTTTTCGCTCGCTCGAAACCTTTCTGCTACTGTCCATCTATAATTAAACTCTATAAATAACTCGTCTATGAGGGAACACTAAAATGAAACTCTTTCGAGGGAGAGAGGGAGGAAGAACTTTAAATCGAAATTCTTTCAAGAATTTTGTAAGAGAGCTTTTGAAATTTCTTTGAACCGAAGAAAACTTTGGAATTTTTTCGATCATTAAATTCTATCCAAAAAAAATAAAGATCTTTCAGTAAAGGGAAATTTTAATAATGTAATTGGTAATGTTTGAAAGTGAAATTTGTATCCTAAAAGAAAATCTATAAAAGAACTTAAAATGAAATTCTCTTATTAAAGGGAAATTGTCAAAGGGAACTTTTTAAAGGAATCTTAAATTTTTATATCAAAGGAAATTCTATAAAAGAATTATAAATTTCTTACGTGAGGGGGAACTTTATAAGAGAATATTTTTTTTATAAAATAATCTATTTTACCTATCTCCATTCAATTTCAGTTCAGATATTGTTGAATATCGAGTGAAAAGGATCAAGTACCGCGTTAAACGGCGAAAGTCGAATGGTATACGGAAAAAACGCGGAGCTAAAGAGCGACGCAGATCGGTGGACAGCGGTTACGTACTACGTACTCTTACAAAGGTGTGTTTATCGCACCTTTCCACGTAGGCCAGTGTGGCGGATGCGGGTGGGCGGACCGGGATCGGGCCCGTGGCGGTGCAACGAAGCCGGAGAACCCACGCTGGAACGAGCATCGGTAATTAAACGAGCACCTCGCCACGAATGCGTCATTTTTAATCGCGAATCGCTCTTCTCGAAAATCATTGCTCCCTGCCAGCAGATGTTCCGCCATTTTTGCGAGCCTTTTCAATCGACATCCTCGATATTTTATTACATTGGACGTAAAAAACCATTTGATTAATTGCTACGATTTTATGCGCGGTTTATCTTTCTCTTAAATTATTTCCAACATTTCACACGGTGCATTTTTTCAGATTCGGATTTCTCCAAAAAAATGTGACTTTCAAAACTTTAATTTGTGAATCCAAGAAGCCAATATGCAAGTGTTAACCAGAATATTAGAAATACGTATGCATTTAGTCCGATCATAGTAGAGTATTAACTTCTCTTACCCTATAATGTTAGAGATCATATACTAGCGTTGATCTTTGACCAGAGAATCGCGTGTTGATGATTCGAAGGAACAAGAAAGTCGAGTATTAGTCGAAGCTTACCTGCCTAGAAGGTGCAGGTAGCTATTGTGACGCTAGAGGTAATTAATGGCTTCGAAAGAGCTTCGATCAGCTTCTTCTACTGCGGTGGCTTGTAATAAAGAAGCGAGTCCATAGAATTATATAGGTCATCACTGTTCGACATTGATCTTATCCATAATCAATTCGATCATCGTTCAAAAGTTGAATATTCCATCGTGGCAATTACCACTAGATTCTTCCTAGAATCTACGTAGCTCGAGGCTCGAACTATTCGCACTTTGCATCCAAGACTGGTAATAATATTCAATCGGCCATAGTTACCGATGGAATTCATTTCCAATCATTTCAAATGACGAAAATATATATTCGAAATCACTACTTTAAATCTTCATGGTCTTAAAATCATTTCAAAGTTGAAATTCGAATATCCATTATTAGCCATAGTTTCAAAAATAGAAACACAGGATGCACGGTATCATGCGTATTCGACGGTCCATCGAAAACGTGGTACGAAGTCGTGCCAAGGCATGAAGGGTTCTTTTTGCTCGAGGGAGAGCCAACTTCGTGTCGAGACCCGTATAAGGACCGACTTGCACGGTACAACACACACATGCCTTCCAGTACACAGGATCCGCTATACTCTGGTACCGATATCGGCTATCTCTCAGGATCGTGCGTAGTTAATTTGTCGTAGCTCCCTTCTCGGTTCCCGATCAATCTTTTTTTTCCTCAGGAAGAAATGTTCAGGTAAGGGTACAGTCGGCTGTATACCTTCCGCTTTTCAATCTTGGCTTTTCATTGGGACTTGGCTTCGTCAATATTAACCATATGCGTTGTGCAACCCTTCCACTATGGTACTTTTCAAACTCTGTCAATGGTATCCGTTGGGGGTAGGTTTAAAAATCCTCTTGACCAAGCGCTGAAAGAATATAAATTGGTACATGAATCATAGAAATTGCGGTTGAACTGTGGTATTTGTTGTGACAACAGGAATATAGAGAGAGAATATTGAGTATTACGTATTATTCATTAATTTATGTTTTCTAAATGAAAGTCTAGCGTTAAACAAAATTCCATTTCAATATTATATCTCAGTTGTCATTCTATAATATTATCACTGCTATAAATCTTTCAATATATAACAAAAAAATTTAGATTATTTAATCAATTCTTATATAGGCAAAATTTTAAATAATTTTTACTAAGAAATTCAAAACTTTCTTCAATGTTAATCTTCTCAAAATTGAACGTTGTTCGATTCAAATTAAATCGCACATAAGTCATTTCTTTCCGATTCTTTCCGCGAGCAGTTTGCCGACCATTGCATGCGGCTGGAACCTGTTACATGCGCGCACACGGGAGCCGTAAGGTCCGCAAAGCGACACGTAATAATACGGCTGGTAGGCCGAGTGGTAGGCTGCTCGTACGTACATAAGTACTTGCTTACTTACATACACACGCCTCAGGAGCTACTTTAACCTGTTCGTCGCGGCGCTCGAGAGATCGGGTCACCCCGTAGAGGGGCCATCGCCTCGAAGAAACTCGCGGCGAGAAAGGATCAGACGGCTCCGGCTCTCTCGTGATCGGCGGCCAGAGCAAGGATAGAGAAATGTTTCTGAATGCAGCAGAGATCGGTCGTGTTTCCTGGAACACCTTCTTTTTATCATCCTCTCCTCTTCACGACAGGATCACGTCGAATCCTCTTCGATGCGCATTCGCCAAACCGTGTATTATGCAGATATTGTGTATATCGAACAGACGTGAAAGTAGAAAGTGGCATGGTAGAGGGAGGGCATTGGCAGAGATTGAATCCTAGACCGAGCTACACCTGCTTCGTGAATCGAACTGCGGCGTGTCTCCGTCAAATTTATGCGCTCGAATCATGTCCTCGATTTTAAATCGATAGAGGTATCTCGCGAGATCCGTGTTTCTCGTTTCATTTTCGAGTGTAATCGTTGCAATTTAAGAATTCGAATTTCAATCGAAAAAGAAGATTTATTGAAATTGACATATTTTTCGAAGTTGCAATTATTGATTGAAATATAGATGTTAATAATATATTTATGAAACATTTTTGAAAGATCAATGTAGGATTTTAGTTGCACAGTTGTTTTTTGACCTCTAATTTCAATGCTGGCGGAATATAAGTTTGAAGTTAAAATGATTGCATTAACTCGAGTCGTGAAAGCCTTAAAACGTTTTTGAATGGTTCTAAATTTTGTCCTAACGTGTTAGGATAGTCATGGTGGGCGTACGCGAATCGAACGCGTCCTTTCAACGCTACTTCCGCTTTAACTCGCCGCGCAGTTAGTACCTTGTGGGCGAACGAGAGTATCCGCGGTTGCGTGATCGCATATCATCATTCTCCTTGGACTAGAGTTTCTACTAACCACTTCAGTCTTCTACTTTCAGATTTTTCAATGACTGTAATGTTTAATATAGACATGCTTCTGTTTATAAGTCAGTAGATATTTATTAGTCTATAAATATGTGGATATTTTTCTTAACCACAACATTTATTTAAAGAATGTTATGAAATCATTAATTTTTATCGAAAGTATCTTTTGCAATTAATAATTGCAAAAACATAATTTTGGTTTGGTAATTCCAATGTTGAAATTACCAGCAAAATCCACATACTTATAAACAAAGGTATATAATGAAACTACTTATCAATACAGTTAGTTAATTATAGTTTCAACTATTTACTTTTATTCTCATGTCATTATTACTATTCATAAAATACTTACGTATACTCATATCTATTTTAGTAACAACAATAGTATAATCATAATCAATTTTCCTTATAATATTAACAGCCAGTAAACATTGCCTTTCATAGTTATAACATAAACTCACAATTTCTTATAAAATTTATTATCTAATCCATAATTCGTGAACAGAAATATATCTTATAAAATAACAACTTGGACATAAGGTTAGCCTCGTTAGACACCAGACCTAAGTCAATGTATGACCGTTAGTCGAGAGACAGTTGGGCCAAATGTTGGATTAACATAGGTTAAAACCGAAAGATACGGTTCGAATAACACCGGCTCGTAACTGTCCACTACGCATAGATTATTAGCCTTTGAGGTGTCCTGGTTCTCGATGCGTACTATGCAAGGACTCCGAGAACTTTTGCATACACGTGGTAGACTCGTTCACGCCTGGTGGATAAACGAGCGGCTGTGTCAACTTCTCTCGCCATTGGACGGGTGAACAACAGTAGCATTCCCTGGAGCGTGCTATTACTGCTCGATACTAGTCGTAACTTTGTTTTATTAAATAAGTAAGCGATCGTTGCGTAAGCATGCGTTTTCTGCGTCGCGGATTCAAGCACTAATCGAACTTCAAGAAACCTGGAAATAAAACCGATTATTTGCAATCTAAACTATATAATTTTATTAGATTTTGACTGGACAATTAAAAATATTGAGTGAGAAAAATTGTGATATAGAATAAGGAAGTTTATTTGCCTACCTTTCATCTTGAAAAATATACTTTTATTCATGAGTCTATGAATATCTTAATTATAATGCTTATTTAAACTGAAAAATTAAATTATTCGATTTAATATTATTAAATATTATTAAATTTGTAGAATTTAGTAACAAATATTATTTTATAATAATAATTTATATTATATATCAGTCATTCAAAAACAACATTCTTTATACTTACATGAATAAAAATATACAATTTTCTTTTCATCGACATTACGATTCTAACCTCACAAAAAATCCGATCAAGATCCGAAAAAATCATAAAAGTACGATTATTAAAAACGTTTATTCAAAAATTAAACGATTTTAGAGATTTTAGAGAAAACACAAATTTTATGCAACGATAAAAGAAGAAGATAATGGAAAAAGCATATTTTATCCTTGATCAAATCCGGCTTTCTCGAAAGTATCTTCGTCTCTCCTGGTTTCCATAGTTTCTGTTTGAATCGACCTATATATTCAGTGGCACAATTAAAATTCCCTCCAAAAGAAAAAAAAGAGGAAACAAAAAAGAGAAAGAAAAGAAGTTCTCTCGAGCTGCAAGTATACACAGGCTAGCCGCTGCTCTTGAGCAGAAGATTCAATAGAATCGAGAAACCGCGCATGCGCAAGCGCGAAAACCAGACATCGAAGCAACTCGGTAGAAGAGTCGACCGTGAGGATCGAGACGAGAAGTCGTCGAGTATAAGCAGCATCTATCCAGTCAAGCCAGTCGACCGGTCGACCAATCAGCCAATCAGGCGTCACGCGAGTCGACCGGTGCTCGAGGTGGAGTGCTCGTGTCTGCCAGTCAGTGTTCGGCCAACGTTCGTCGAGTGCATACTGTTGTACGTATGACGTTCATTTTCACGCATATACAACAGTTCGTTCCCGTTGTTTGGCGTGGTCGCGCTCGCGCGCGCGGGAACTGTTATCCTGCTATTTTAATCGATTAAAAGATAAAATGACAAATCAGTGGTGGAAGAAGGAACATCCTCGTGCGTTTCTTGCGATCGAACGCGAGCCTCAAAGGAATCCCTGAAGAAATTATCGAAAAAGGATTCACGTTCCAGTGTTCAGGAACGAATTCGATTGTGAATGTGTTTGTGACTGTACGATGAGAGAAACGAGTCTACCAGTGGATTAAGGCGCCTTGTACACCCGTTTGAAGCAACGCCATGGCGCCCCCAGACAGGCACAGATCACCGAGGCCAGGCTCCGGGCTCAGCCTCTCCGTGCTCGGTGAGTTTATACGCGAGATTTTTAAGCTTTCTCATCTTTCGTGGTCGTTGATTCGTGCTCACGACTTCTTTGGGTGGACGAAC
The DNA here is from genome assembly GCF_014066325.1 of Apis laboriosa. Lineage (NCBI taxonomy): Eukaryota > Metazoa > Arthropoda > Insecta > Hymenoptera > Apidae > Apis > Apis laboriosa. The sequence continues at coordinate 5,261,635 of NW_025222592.1, forward strand.
GAGCTCGACGTCCCGAATACAAGCTTTCACAAAGGTGTCGGTCTTGATTCCCAAGATCCTTCTTGTGTACTGGGACCTGGAAATTGTTTGTGTCGAGAAACGGTTCATCCATGGAATAACTGTTCGCCGATATTTCACGAGAGACTGAATCTTGGAAAGATGAAACTCTGTGTTCATCAGAGTGTCACTGATTCGATCTAGAAACGATCTCGATTTTAACACTGACTTGGAAACAAAGAGTTCATAGTTTCCAACATATAAAAATCATTCCATCTTTTTTATATCTCGTTCAGGATGATATTTCAAAATCTTACGCGTATTTTCCTTCTTTGATTAAATTTTCAACAGGTTTATTTTCGTTCTTCGATTAAATTTTCAAGTTTAAGGAAAAAATGAAAATTATGATATAACAGAATCAAAAAATAGCAAGGATTAGAGATATAAGATTTTTTATTTTGCTAACGTACAACATTCATCCTTATCTCAGATTCGATCGTCTATCAGCAGCACGAAATTAATTATCTCGAACTAGTTATACGGGAAGATTTTCGCGCGTTCTTGGTTTCTCGATCTTAGACTAAGTGCTTTGCGACACGAAAGCTTCGTTAATGCGAGGGATAGTTTTAATTAGCAAGGAATGCAACCAGATTCAAGAAAGAGGAATGCCGCTCTGACGAGCTCAAATGGCGCTTAGATTACTCACTGTCTCTTATCATTGAGGACGCGATTACGGTCTAAACAAGTTTCTTTAAATCGTCCGTGTTACAAGGTCGCCATTAAAATTATTAGCCTCATATTCTTGACAATCATTTCTTAACTATTATATTAATTTATTGATATTTTTATACTTTATTTTTCACCGATTTATTGATATTTTTATACTTTAATTTCTCACTGATCTTTTTGTGTTCTGTGAGTTTGGAACGGATGAAGAGTAACAACGAGACCGTTCGAAATTTACGAGCGCAGAACACGAAAACCAACGTGTCTAGTCGTTTGTAATGAAGGGTTGCCAGGGAACAACTTCTAGCGAGACCACTAATTTTTTTCGTCTGAAGGCCTGAAACTGGCACGATTCAATTTTCTTCTCCAACACGATCTTTTTAAAAATTTCTTCTAAACAGAGAAGAATATAAATTTAGTAAAAATTAATCGAAAGCTATTCATTCAAGTTTCCTGAAAAACTTTCTCTATTAATTTCTTTTTTACTTAATTCAACTTTTTCTTTTCCTTGAAATCCATAATCCCAGCATTAATCCATTCATCATCCTTACATCATAACTATCGAGATTTCTGAAAAACCAACTCTATAATATCTTTCTTAATCTCAATTCAACTTTTCTTTTTCTCTGAAATGATAATCTCCCAACGTTCATCGATCACGACGCATCCTCGTTACGTCATAACGCACCTTATCTCCGGATAAATCGTGACTCATTGGTCGCGTACGAGTCGACAAGGAAGATGTTAACACTGCCCCTGGATATCGCCGTCTCCGGAGGCGGACGCTTCGCGAGCTCTGAAAACTGGTCGCGTATACTTGCCCCTTTGCAACGGAGTGGAACCGGCCGCTTCCGTTTTCGGTACACGCGTCCGACTGGTTCCCAGGAAACTTATTATTTCGAAAAAGGGGCAGCCAACGACGTTTGCTTGGCATCAGCTCGGTCACCGGCCACCTGTTGCACTCAATTAAATGGCGTAATTGACGCTTGGTTTTTGGAGCGTGACAGAACGCCTGGCTTTTCTAGACTGTCATTATTTTCGTTTATCTATCGATTTTTTTTTTTTTATCTTTCTCTGTTTAACCCCACTTTCGATTTTTTTCCCCCCATTTTTCATTGCATTTTTATTACGTACGTATAACTTCATAATGGAATTTCGCTTATATGAACTCCATTTATTCTCCTAGAGTCACGAATGCGATTTGATAACTTATGGAAGTTTATACTTTAAACGTGAAATATAATAGGTGCACTGCGGAGAATTTAAACGTGAAGAAATGTACAGAACAAACATAAGATATTAAAAGTAAAGTCGTTCATTATCGTATTTAACGAATGAAATAAATTTCTGTCCTATTTTTTTTTTAATCAATATTTTTAAAAACATTAATTTGCATAAACATTCGCACTTTAATAACAAGGTTTATATTATTGCGATCAACGTTTTTGAGGTGCCGACATTTATTTTCTTTAATTTCATTATAAAACATTTTATATAATACATCTTATATAAAAAACACCATATTGATTCGATACGTTTACTCAGAGAAAAAATTTGAACATTCGTACGTACATCTGCTTGCAACTTCTGACAACTTTACGTACATATATTTACAGAATGATATAAAAATAAAATTACAATTGTCGATTACAATCGACCACCCTTCTTTTCTCATTATCATACTCACTTTGTATTCCACCTTCCTCCATTAATACTCTGTCTGTTGGTGAAAACGTGTACAAAATTGCAAGCAAAGAAAAAGGAATTGCGTCTTCGACGATCGATTTCCCTCGTACAGGCGTCGAGTTGTCGACTGACAACTGACCTCATACCTGGCCGCATTTGCAATTGGAAGCGTTCGCGGTGCGCGTCATCGACAGGAACTACCAGCTTCATTGAAAATACACGGTGTACGGTACTGGTCGGTCCGGTGCCAGTCGATGAATCAGGCTTCACGCGACGCCGATCGTCGTCACGCGTCCCTCTCTCGATCGGAAAAAAAGAATTCCATCGCGTGCGTGAAATTCACGCACGCCGCCTCGTGTAACAATGCACACGCTGAATAAGAAACGTCTTCTCGTCCGTCTTCCTCCATATTTATACATATTTTCGAAGTTCTCGCCTTCTTTGCATTTCCATTTCTATTGACGAACTTTGTAACTATTCTTCTGCAATTTTTCTTTTTTTAATTATTATATTATAGACTCCTCTATCCCGTTTGCATAACAGAACAATTTCATTTCATTGACGAACTTGGATTTTTCTCTATTCTTTATCTTTCCTTTAATCACGAATGCTTTATATCCATATCGAAGTTCTCTCAAAGAATCTCCATTTTCAATTTCATAACTATTCCTCGTAACATCTTATTAATTTCCTTTCATTCTTTATCTCTCTTTTTTTTATAACAAGTATATAAAGAATTATTACTAATCGTAGACAAGCTTGGTCAATAGCTTAGGATTCATTCAGATAACGCCGTTGCCCAACAGAGATACCTGTTGTTCGAGGTAAAACGTTTTCCCCGCTAGATTTATGTCGCAATCGATGGAACGAGACGGCGTGCGACAGATTGCCAACTCGAGCCAGCCTTGCACAAATTAAATCATTCAACTCGATTCCTTCTTTTTCAACCCGGTCTGCCCTTTATCCCCGCCACTTATCCCGGCCACCATTCTTGCGGCCGCTCAAACCGCGAAACCGAGATCCAGTTTCTGCGACTTCCTGCTCCACGTTTATATACATCTATAACTATTATAACTATTCTCTTCCCCCCTCCTTTTTTTTTTTTTCCATTTCCATCAACAACGACGACCACGGATCGGTTGCTTAATTGGCCGCCGTAGATTATGAATGAACCGCGAGGCCGGGTTAGCGAAACTTGGAAACGTGTTTCGCAAGATTCTTCGTCTTTCTCGTTCTTTCGCAAATGTCTGGCCGATTGACGCGCACCAACCAACCGTTCGACGTGTTCACCACAGCCTCTTACGCAACCGGCACAAGCATTTGGAAGTTCGATTCCGGGCGGCGATCACGAGGTCCCACGCGATTTCTACACCGATACCGATTACTTCGCGCCCGTTATTATAGGTCAACCTTATCTTTCTATGAATCTCGATAAGTTACAAACGATAAGGGCGGCCGGTTGTGGAGCGAACGAATCGCTGTGAAACGATAATTGCGATCGGATTGTGCCGAGGCGTCTCTCCGCCTTTCCAACGAAATTCTGCTTTCACGAGTCACTTTCTACGGTTTTTGATTTTTTTCGGGGATCGTTTCGAGGAAAGTTTACCTTTGAATTTTCGGTAATTGATTTCGTGGGTGTATAGATTAGCAGGAGGTGTTAAAAATAAATAGGTAGTGGTAATTCCAAAGAAATATAGGAAAGTCAAAGATTCTTCTTACTTATCGAATTAACTTTTTTGAATTTTAGTGCATGCAATTCGTGTTTGTTTCAATGAAAAATGTAATTTCTTCTGCATTTTAACTTTGAGCCATGAGGAATGATCAACATTCTCGAAAATATGTACAAAAATAAGACGAAATCCCGATTTAAAGTCTCTGCGTGTTCCAAAAACAAGATCCAGAATTAGCGCCATCCATGCACTTCAACTTCAGAACACGAAAAATGGCTGAAATTCTCGAGATCGTGCAAAAGCCAATAAAATCCCGATACAAAATTCCCTTCCCAAAAAAAAAGCTAAGCTTCGCAAAGTTAAACCGGAAATTTATTAAAATTTAGTATCCCAATCAGTGGTTTCTTGTGCGGTCCAAACACGAAAGAAAACACGAAAGATTATCGAGATTCTCGAAATCGTGCAAAAACCGGACGAGCAAAAATCCTGATTTAAAGGTCCCATGCCCATAAAACTAGTTTAACACGAAGTTTCTCTTCCAAACGAGGATGGAATGGTCGCGGATTAGCGAGGTTGCGCGACTCAGCAGTGGTCGCCAGACGGTTGTGAGGCCAACGGACTTCCTACTCGGCCTCATCGGCTATTAACTTGGCAGGTTTCTGAGAATGGACGTCCCAGACGCGACTGGTAGGACTGGTGTGTCTGCTCTCGACCCTTCGCCTCTATTCTTGCCCTCGTCACCAGACTTGGGCCCCACGATCTCGTATATACATATATATATATATATATATATATGTACGTATGTGTTTGCGCATGGACACGGACAGGTCAAGGAAAGGTTGTAAAGCATAGAGGAGGTTGACACTTTCCAAGCTATTGTTGGCGAGGTACACGTACGTGTCCTGTATTTTCAGGACAGGGAATGCACTTGGCTGCTCGGACAACGGGCCTCGAAGGACGTGGCTGCTCGACTGGATCGAATACAGGGAATTGGGTAAACTTGGGTAGTCGAGGAATCGAGGGTGCTCGAAATTAGGATTCGATCGAGAAGGAGGGAGAGGTTATTGGAATGTGAGAATGATGGAAAGAATTAGTGATAAATTTGTCATTTTCTCTTCTTATATAATAGCAGGAAAATTAAACGAATCAATATTGGAAAATTATTAAATATAACAGCAGCAACTATTTTGTGAGTCATCATAATTTGAAGGTTGACAATCATTATTTTAGTTCCTTTTGTGAGAAAGAAAATTGGTTAGGATGAAAAGGGACGATTATATTTTTCGTCTCTTCAAAAAAAATGCGTCATCGACTCAATTTCCAAATCACTTTCATATTCAAAACTCTTTCCTAGACGACTATTTGTACCAAATGAATCATCCAATATATCAATCGGTAACAACCGTGCGACAGGGATTAATGATCATCCAGGAACATGAAAGGAAAAATCAATTTCCCATGCATTTATTTACTCTATTAATCCTTTTCTTCCTTCGTATGGGGTTCCGGTGAAATAAAATTCTCGTTAAAATTCGAAAAGCAAAGAATACAAGGGTTTTCGGAGGCACGAGAAAGTGAGTCACACAGCTGACGGTTGTGAGATCAGCACGGTTTCGAGGTCAAGATACGCGTGTTCAAAATGCACCGCGCGCCATCTTTTTCGTTCACGCGTATTGAAAGAGGAAAAAGGATTCCAGTCTTCTTACGCGCGTCCTCTTCGATCGGCTCGCCTCGAAGACGGGTGTTCACAGGGCTTCCTTGCTTGGCTTTTGTGCAAGACGACTCTTCTCTCTCGCGCGCAGGATGCGGATGCTTACGGTCGCTCAGCGGGATGCACACAGGTGTGTGTTTCACAATCAAATGACTCTCATCTATCCAGTCTTTGTGAAGATTTTTTTCAATTTTTATTGAAAATAAAATTTTTGAAATTTGAGATTAATTATATGCGCGAATCGTGGATTGGCCTATTACGTAATTATTTCGTAGAAAGTCAAAGATAGAATAAGAGAATTAAAGATGATCTAATTTGGAAAATTGAAGATTTAAATATTTGTATAAAAATATATTTGTAGCAATAATTCTCGATCCATCAGTTGCAATTCTCACAGGATTACGAAATGTGAATAATTACTCTGAATTAATTTACTTTAATGCAATTATCTATATTATTAATTTACATCAATTACTTTTCCTTTCCTTTATTTTTGCTTATCTTATAAAAAAGAAAAAAGAATCGAAAATTTTAAAGTATTACAAGTCAAAGAAGAATGCTATCCACTGACCAATATTTTTATCTTTTCTATCAAATTTTATTATTTATAAATTTATCTATTATTGCGCTATCTTTTTTTTTCCATCAAAATTTATGATTATCTTTATATCATTTTACAATCGATTTAACACCGAACTAATTGCCTATACAATTACCTGATTCCAAAGTGAAAACAAAGCATCTAAAGACCGAATGATAAAGCGAGGCTCGTAAACGAGGCATTGGCGGGAGATTGAATAATCTAAACGAAGTTCAATGCGAGTCGATATATCCCCGACGTTTCGAAGGATCGAACGGGTGAAACAAATGTTTTAAACGATCTATCTCGTGTTATTACATCCTCTACACGATAAATCGGTTGTTTGAAAAGGGGGAGGTATGCGGTAACCCAACGAAATCGAAATAAGTTCTGTCGCGACCAAGTCTTTTCTTAGCTCGTCTCCACGGTTAATTCCGTCCACTGATAGGAACAACGCTCTTATCAATGGCTCCAGACTGTTGTCGAGTCTGTGGGGCCCAGTTAATCGGCCAAACACTAGAAACAGACCGAGAAAATTAGAAGAATTTCATTCATATGAGTTTTTAAAAATTATCACTTCCTGAAATGTCGGACATTCTTTTTTTTTTTTTTTTTTCTTTGAAATAATAGATAATTGCGATTGTTTTAAGATTGTCGATAAGAAACTTTAAGGTATTTAAAATATCGTATATTATTTAAATCAATGTTTCACAATGGATTGTGACTCAATATTGGGTTTGTAATGGATAATTTTAAGTTGTTTTATTTATTAATCTTATTTTGGAATTTCGAAAGGATTTTTATTACGCCATAAAAAAAATTATAATCTGTAATTATTGGATGAGAAACACTGATTTCAATATTGCAGTTTTCAGATCAATATAAAATATCCGATTTATCTTTGCCATGTACAGTATATCTTTATAATATATACTGTTATATAAAATGAAATTCATAGATAATTTTATTTATGATGTTGCTATTATAGTTTATGAGTTTCTCGATACATGTATTCTGCAATAAATTGAATCTAAAAATCCTAGATCGCTTATTTTCTGATGATTTTAATCCAATTCGAATATAGTTGATTTAAAATTATTAATATTTGCTATCCATTTAACAACTTTCCAATTTCCCCTTTCCCTCCCCCTTTTTTTGTTGCAATATTTCTTATCTCTTTCATTTCTTCTTCTACCTCGATCTATGCGTATTCAATGAGATTTAGGTCAGATCTCTATATACGTATATCGCAGCGTTTATCGATCCATGTACCAAGAAAAACCATAAACCAGCAACACCATAAAGCAACAGCATGTAGAAACGTTTCCTAAAGATACCATTTAACCACCATTACAAGTCTAATAACCGCTTGCAAAAGTTATAAGTATATTACTTTTACACAGTCTCGCTCCTTCGAGACGATCGATCTTCAGATTGGCGAAATGAAGAAGAGAAGAGAAAGAGAGAGAGAAAGAGAAAAAAAAAATAAAACTCGAGGAACGTTAAAGGAATAAACGAATAGGTCGAAGTGTGTCGAGCAAACAATGAATCCTCATACTCGTTCGATCACTGTCATCCTTCGCGAGGAGATGAAATGGACGATGATCGCGACCAACAAGATCAAACGAGCGTTACGCGCGATTGAATCGAGCACTCGCAGCTTCCACGCATCCCGCTACCTCTCTCTCTCTCTCTCTCTCTCTCTCTCGTATAATGGTATAAATGATCGTACAAACGATTTTATGCGAACGATCGAAAGAGATCGACAAATCGGTAGGCTCTTAATCACGATTAAATCTCTTTCGCAGATTTAATTAGGCCCAAGCGAAATGTTCCCTACTTTGATTGTGGGAGCGAAGAGTGAGAAATGTGAGAGAGATAGAGAGACAGAGTCCCTGTTTCTGTTGACTTTAATCCTGGAAACGAGCCGCCGACGATAAACGACAGATAACCCACGCCACGGTGGAGATTTTCCTTTAGTCGACTACGATTTAATCTGTCCGAGGTAGAGCTTATCTATAGGCCGTTATCGCGCGGACCAGAGCTCAGGTTATCTCGTGGAAACGGACAGGTAAGCGCTGTGCACCGCTCCGTGAGAGAGCGACGATTAGAAACCGGCCGGTGGAGGAATCTCCGGAGGAACGATGGATGGATGGAAATTGTTTCGCTTCGATTTTCTCGTTCCTTTCCAACGAGCTTGTTATTAACCTCTATTGATCTATTTCTCTTCGAGAGGCACAGCCGAGGAGTTAATTATTTAACGGAATATCGATCGCGAGACTTGCGATTTCGTATCGATGATGCACGATGAATTTCGTTCGAACCATCGAGGTTAGATTGATCAAAGCGACGTTTTATTTGAATTATTATCGTTATGCTTTTGTTTGTTCCATTGTATACGTGAATTTTTTACCTCGAAAAATTACTCCTTGATTATCTTAATCTCTTAAGGATTCGAGGACCAGTTTAAGAACCGGTCAATAATATTTTCTCATTATTGTTTCTTCTTTGTATTTTTATTCTTTCTTTTATTTGATTTTTAGTATTATTATTCGTACGTACAAAAGCTTCGAAATTAAATTTTAATCGAGCAAGGAGTTAATTTATCTCAAAACGTAAATAATAAATATCGATTCAAAAATAACATCATCGGCAATATAAATTAATCAACAGTGAAACATTATCGCGAATATAAATTCACCATGTTTATTAAAGACGTGGAAATCGAACGACGTTCGAATCGCATACGCAATTAAAGGACGATCGGGCAATTAAACTTAGGAAAGGACAGAGAGTCGAACTGCACGCTTTCCATATAATAAAAGCGGCACGATTAACATAGGTAATAGAGTCGCGGTTTCGACACAAGGCTACGTCAACCACGGTGCAACGACACTTCGGGTTATTAATCGTTGGGAACATGGCTTGCATGCTTGTCGCAAAGAAATTATCCTCTTCATATCCTGCAATATCGAAGTTATATACCATATTGAACTTTTCACGGTGAAACGATGAGATTCCGCGAGAAAGATGCAGTTTGAAATGTCTCGAGTTTCTTCTAGACGGAATAATCGTGCACAATAAAGTATAAATAGAAATATCGGATAATCGAGAAAGTTTTGTCGTGGCGGGAAAGGGAGGGAGGGGAAAAAAAAAAAAAAAAAAAAAAGAAGGAAACGTCACGATTTCAGGAATCCTTCTTTTTTCAATAATTTCTTATTTTTAATTCTCGTATATGGATAATTGTCCAACGGAAAAAGAAGAACATTAAAATAAGAGTTGGAACAAGAAATTTTAATTTACTCGTGAAAGCTTTTACAGAAATGAGTTCTCGTGAATTCACTATAATTAAACATAAGTAGATACGCATAGAAATATATAATTTTAAATGTGATCCAGTACACACCCAATATTAAATCTCTGCAATCATTCGCAATTATCTCTATTTTATCGTATATATATTTTTTTCATCATAAAAGTAACGACAGAACCTTCTCCGTTCCCCGATACGATCTCGACGTTTAAAATCAATTACATCGCGGGGCCAACACCATTGTATTTAAATTTGCATATTCCATCCTTAACCAGTCTTCTTATATACCAGCCTTTCATGGCTAATTGATTCCCAGTTAAATTACAGCGTTCGATTCGTCTTTTATTTAGATATACCTAGGCGAACTCTACTTTCCCGCTTTTCCAATTAGCCAGTTTCAAATCGAGATGTTCCTCGCATTCTCTCAAAAGGATCGATCGATCGATCGATCGATCGATATTCGAAGAATCTCTTTCGATTCGAATCCTCGAGAAAGTCGAGTGGTTTCCAGCCGACATTTCCCTTTCCCCCCTCCTCCCTCGATCGGTTTTGCACCGATTTGTTCATCCATCGCGCGTTTCTTTCGCGCGATATAGGAAGGGAGAACACGATCGAGGCGTCGTTTTCGTAGTCTCCCGGTATAACAGAAGAAGGCGCCGATTTAAATACGACAGCCGTAGGCGAGACACGGCAGGGTAACTTTCTCTCACTCTTCAGGGTATGCATCGAATAACGATTATTACGCGTGACTCGTCGAAACCAAAAACGATCTTTGGCCAGCAGCAGCAGCAGCAGCAGCCACGATCTCAATTCGCCGGGCGTTTATACTTTGCCCCCTTTTGCGTTCCTTTTCCTTTTTTCCTTTTTTTCTTCTTTCCCCTCCCTCCTTCTTATTCGTCCCTCCTCTTCTTTTACGCGACTTCTTTCCCGTCGCAAGGCGTGTTACACGCGACCGTTCCCTTTTTCAATCAGAACGGTGTTAAAATTCATTTAAGTTTAATCAAACCACGTTGCGAAACAACTTGCAAGAAAACGATACCGTGTAACCTTTTAAAACATCATGTGTAATTTTCTCTTTTCGTGTTATTATGCTTATACACGTATATATATGTATATGTTTGATAAACTTCTTGATTCACTTTTGGTGAAAGATTATATAGGAAATTTTAAAAGAAATTTTTATTACTTTTCGTATATTCGATGCAATTTTTTTTTAAACTCGAAGAGAAATTAATTTTAATCGAGGCTTCAATTAATCTGATTACGCGAAACTCCTACGTGCTCTTTTATTATCGTCGTTCCACTCTCGATCGAGGCACAAATATGTATGAATTCTCTTTTCAAAAACGTGGGATGAAAACAATTTTTTTTTTTATTCCTGAATCCACGATAAAAAAGAATAAGTGAGATTGATACTCTTAAATATTACCATCTCAAAGATCTTTCTCTTTAAAACCAGGCAAATTTCAAAGGTATACATATATATTTTTTTCTCTTACAAATCCTCATTACATTAATCCGAGAAAATGGCCCCAAATACAAATCTTTGTAAATTTACGCTCGACATATCGAAAAAGCGTCGAACCCAGAAAAAACTTCTCTTCGCACGAGTTGAGAACGAAAGCGGCGATGTAAATGAAAAACGATGTTTCCCCTGTCGGGATCTCGATTCGGGTCAGCCAGTCGGCGACGGGGTACCGATATTTACGAGGACGCGTTGCACCCAGGAGCAAGTGAGCGCGATGGAGAACGGAAACACCGCCGGGGGGACAGGTGGCCCCCAGTGCGGACATCGTTTTCTGCTCTCTCGGCTCGTGAACGGGCTTTAATCGCGGCCGTTCTCGCTCCGTTCCTCGGCTACATCGTATATTTTATCGCTGTCTCGTTGGCACTGTTCGAGCAGAGAGGCTCGAAAGAAGAGGAAGAGAGCGTCGGTCCGTGGGCAGAGAGGAGGCTGAACGGATTTAACGAGCCTTTACGATCGTCCAACGGGGAGAATCAATCGTGAATCGGGCCCAAATATCACGGATATATATACGTTTCGTCCATTCGTGGAGGATCCTCTTTCTGTCGTTCTAATTTAGTGGGCTACCTTAGATATTGAATGAGAAAGGGATACAAAGGGTTAGGGACTTTTAACTTGATTTATGAGTCTGTTGAGTTTTTTCTGTTCTCGTTATTGTTATTTATTGAGCAGGTGGTAATTGACGAGACTTGAAAAGAGTTCTGGAGAAAATGATCGATGCTGTTAAATAAATATGTGATTAGGTTTAGAATTTTTCTACTCAACGACAGAGTCTTAAGAGGAGAATGGAGAATCGATCGAACAGTTGGCACGAAAGTTTCGTTATTTTTCATTTTCATCGAATCCACCTTCCCCGTGTAACTGAACGTGAAACGTTTCTCTTGATTCGAAACGTTCTCTTAAAGTGTGACTACTCTCGACACGCAGAGTTCGCCAAGAGGGTGAGGAATGCGGAACCATCGATATCAACACGCGTCGATAACCATAACGATTACACTACTCGTACGAACGTGAACGAGTCGAACGGCACATCGTAACAGAGGGGAAAACGTGGTTAAGAATCTGCCGTGATCAAAGATCGATCCCCTACTTCGTGCACCGCACGAAGACACGTGTTTGCGCACATCGACGCATAACAACGATCAATAACAAGTTTGAGATTGTGCGCACGGTTCCACCTTCTCGATAAGGGGGTCATTTTCCGCGAAAATTCGTTCGCGGAATAATCGGGGAGAAAGTGGGAAGATTAGGCGGTGCCCTATCAACCTCTGTAACCCTCTCCTCGAAAACGAAAACGCGAGGCGCGGAAAAGAAGCGGAGAGTTGGCGAGCGACTCTCCCACTCGCCGATCGAGCCTTTTGATGTTTCGAAGAACCGTTCACGGTCTGGGAAACGTGGGAATAATAGATGCCGGATTTACACGGTTCAAGGCGCACCGAGTGTTCTCTCCACCTGAGCGTTGCTAGTTCTCACCTTGTTAGATCGAGCGTGGAAGAGAAAAGAGGGGGAAAAAAAGCGCGGCGAGCCGAGGAAGACCATTAAATTACAATACAAAATGCCAGCGAGTGAAACGTGTCTGGATCGTGACTATCTCTGTCGAACGGAAAAAACGGCTTAATATATCCGAGGCCCGAGCGCCACGATCGCTCGAGTTTCTTCATGGCCAGCGACAAAAACTGCTGTTCGCGCTTAAGTTCGCGGCGGGAAGGGAAGAATGGGATGAAGTCTCTTGTCGTCGATGGAATAACCACATATTCGCGTTCGAGATACGGTGAAACGCTCGTTCGTACGAAGTCTGGTTGGGGGACAGATAGGCTACAAAAATTCGTACCAGTCTATCTAATTTTTCGTCCAATCGATAGAGAATTTCGCGAAACGTTTTCTCTAAAATATACTAGTAATATATTTTTAACTCGAATACATGAGAATAAAATTATTTGCCAATCATCTCTATGCGACGTTGCATCGTAGATGTAATTCGACAATCCATCGAAATTTCCTTATTTCTTTTCACAAAACTACGGAGCGACGATTCTTAAGAAAATTAATGCTTGAACAATTCCAATTGATAAATTGATATATCATATAAATTTCGATCACGATTGGTAAATTGGATTCGAAGAAGGAAACGATTCTGGGAGATTTTATTTGTCGTGCCGTTTCACCTGTATCCCGGAGATACAGTCGGCGCAATTAACGAAACACTAGATCACCATTAATTAGATATATCCGTAGCCGTGGAAAAAGAAGAAGTTGCCCCGACGAGAGAGAGGAAAAAAAAAATTACATCTTATGGACGTTTCCTCGACCTTCGACTCCTTTAGCTGCTCCTCTCTTTCCGTCCATAAATCTCGGCTGGAACCGGCGATGCGAGGAAGATGGAAACTGGATACACACGCGGCGGAAACGCATGAGTCAGTGATGCCTCCGGAGAAAACGACATCACGCGAGTTCACGTGGAATATATCGAGGTGTCTCGCTTCCCCCCACGAATCTTTCTTCGTGTGGGTCTCTCTCTCTCTCTCTCTCTCTCTTTCTCTGGGTGCGTTGACCCAGCTTACGGTAACCCAGGCCGACTGTTGCACCTGCGTCGACATGGACTTACCGGGATAAAGGGTCGCGCGACCCGAATTACTTCCTTCTTTCATCATTCGTCGAGCCATTTCATTCGTGCAACCCAGCGAAATCCGCGCTTCGATCCGCTCGACGACGGATCGACGGTCGTGGTCGATCACGACGTCGTTTTTAAATAAAAAAGCCAAGTCCTGGTAGACAGTTGTGAAAACTGTTGTGTCTATTCTTAATTTTTTTCCTTTCCAATAGAGATTTTAATAGCCGATAAAAACTAGCTTTTCCTGTTTCCTATGATGTGATTCCGAAACGAGGAATAATTGTCAGAGGAATTGAACGAGGAATCTGTACGCTTTCTCGGAACATAGACAATTGTGGTATTTAATGGGTCGCATCCTCGCTCCAAGCCTTTCAATTACACAAAGCGATCGCAGCGGGCACCGCCCACGTCTTAACTGCCTCAACAGTGCACCGTGATCGTATTAATCTGCAATTTGCATAGCTCGATCCATTCAACGCGCCCTAGGTTCCTTCCTACTCCTCTCTACTCGAATACAACTTTCGACGAGGTTGGCTCCTCGTTCGTGAGGAGAACGAACTTCCACCATAAACGTAAACGTGATTCTCCTCGCGGAGAGGTGTTCATTACGTTGCTGTAAATTTAACGGCAAGATGACGTGCTACGAAACGAGATGCTGGAATCGATCAACACAGGCGCTCGTGAGGTGGGTCAGAAATAGAAGCGCCGCCAGGTTATATACGCGTGTACACACGCAGCAAGGATGAGGACGAAGGAGAGAGGGCACGCGAGGAGGTCTATCCTCTTGACCTCACTTTCTAGAATCCTTTAAGTATATGGCGCCACGACTCGTTTATCCATTATCGATCGACCAACAACCTTCCAGATACACGACTGTATCTCTACTAACCGAGATATCGCTGCCCTGTACAGATTATTCGTGAATCGTCAAACTCACGGATCTGTTTGTGATTGGAAACGAAGTTTCAATTTGCCGATCAGAGTCAGTTTATTCCTTTCTTTTCGTTATTTTTCAAGATCCGTCGTCTTTCAAATCGGAACATCTGAAATAAAATATCGATATTAAATCTTAGATCGAAATGATTTCATCGATATTAACTCAACAATCTTTAGTCAAAATACTATTAAAAAAAAAAAAAGAAACGACAAAATATTTTGATATAAAATCAATTCGCTTTTATAAAATGTTACGGAAAAATATTATTAGGGCTAATCCAGGAAGAAGATAAGAAATAATTTGCATATTATAATTCTAAACGAAGAAATCGTTTACAGATCTGGCCCAGATCCGAGCATTGGTGGAGTCGACGGGGATGCTAGGTGGCTCTACCTGTCCATCCTGCGAGATGCCATTCGACAAAGGGAAGAAACGTCGATTGATCGACTCGTGCGGCCACGAGCGCTGCTATTCCTGCCTGTTCCGCAGCGAGGCTTGCCCGCTTTGCCTGCGCGCCGATTTCAACGACGACGACGGCCTGGAGGGACCCTTCAGGGAGGGGTTCATCGGCTCCTCGGGGCCCATGTCCATCCTCGCGCCCACGGATGGCTGGATCGATGAGTCATCAACGGTGAACTCTCTCTGCGGCAGCCCCAGACCGCGTACGAAAGTCACCACGAGAGCCAATCTTCCTTCGAGAGTCATGCACGTAAGGCAATATCATAGTCATCAACTCGGAGGCCTCGAGTAACACTTTCTCGCGCGGATCCTCGACTCCTTCGCCATTTCTGGAATGCCTAGGTCGTCTGATGACTATTGTTCACGTTGTCCCCTTATCCATTTGATTGGATTCGCGCAAATTCTAAAGAGAAACGATTAGAACGTCTCTAGAAAGTGTATTTAATCGACACGTTTTCCGTTAACTTTTTAATTTTAAATCTATCGTATCGAGGAGAAGTATTTAGAAAGGATAGCGATTAGAATTCTATCGCGGTCGCTTCGTTTAATTAAACTTCGGATTATTTATGATTCTTCTTCTTCTTCTTCTTCTCTTCAGCAACGCGAGACCGATGAAAGTGTTTCTTCCTCGGCGATGGCTAAAGGATTGAAGAACAAACCACCGGCACTTCCGGAGTCCTCTCAGGGGAAGCAGAAGCTTCAGATGATGACTCAGAGTATGTAAAATTATCGTTCGATTGTAAATTTTTAATATGATATTGGATAATGTCAAAAAAATTCCATTGTTGTTGATTAATCGACAAGATCGATAAAATGTGATATAAAATTGAATTTACAGGTTGTCCAACCCCACCGAATCAAAGGAAGAGGTTTTTCCTGAATCCAAAGGTGCTCAGGAGTTCATTCGTTCCTCAAAGATCGTCCAGACGGGGAGCATCGTCTCCCGAACCAGTCGTAAACGACAATCCTTCCGCCTTGTCAGGTAATCAAGTTTAATTTGAAATTATTTTTCCTCGACCTTTGATGTTAAAGATCAACCGAGTAACAAAGTAGGGAAGCATATATTAGCTGTAATTAATTATTAATCGTGAACCAACACGCGTGTAGCTTGGATGGCCTCGTCTTGGGAGGGGAAGTCTCGATGGCCGGGTGTAGTGCTGGGGAAAATCAAATCGTTGTGGAGCAACAGTCAAGGGACGGCGAACGATGGGCTGAACCAGCTCATCGACTCGAGGAACAAAGTCACAGGCAGGAAGAACACTTTAGAAATCGAGTGTTGTGCATCTTCTCGTGTGTTTTAAAATCGATAAAACATGTACAGGTTGCTCGAATTACTACGCACTACTCTCGTTTCTCTATCGTAAAATAATCTTGTTTCGATCACCCTTTTCACACATCACACAGTAGAGCACTAGCAGAGTTTGAAGCATGCCTCCATCATCGACACTCACCGTGTGCCGTGTTTGTAGCACGAATTTACTTTTTTCAGCCGGAAGTACTTGTACCACGATATCTTCGTGTAAGGATTTTTAAATAGAATTCGACGAGTATCTAGTGGATCTTCTGCATCTTGAAAATATATCCGTTTTTCCGTGTGATTTTTTTTTTTTATCTTATGCATCGTTCGTTTCTTCATTCAATCCTCGATCACTCTGTCTAAATATAAATATTTCTTTTCTCCCCAGACGACGAAGGAGGTTGCGTCAAGCCATTGTCCTCCAAGACGAGGAAATCGTCCCAATCGGATCTCCACATGAGGCTAGGCCTTCTCCTAGGCACGAATCACACTCGAGCGAGCAGCAGCGTGGACACGACGGATCTGCCTGGTGCCTCGAATCGTTCCAGCGCGGGTGCATGCCAATCCAGAGTCCCTATCCAAGGCCATGACAGTTCTGCAGCCTCGTTCAGCAGTTTAACCAGCTTCGAAACGCAAACGTTGGCCTCCACGAACACCAGTCCGGTGTCTACGTTGACTGGAACGTCGAGTGAAGCGGAAGCAGCCGCAGCTTTGAGGTGTCCTATCAAACCTAAGACGAAAGTAAAAGGAAAGAGCAAGTCCAGAGATTGCGACAGTGCTGGAAGCTTGGCCTCCATCTCAACCTCGGTGTCCGCGTCCACTTCTATGTCGATGTCGATGTCCGTTTCCGTTTCGGGCCTGTCGAACGGCAGCTCGAGCCCGCTCACTCCTAGAAGACATTCCGTGAACGCCTCGCAACCTGGCCAAAGCGACGAGCTTGGCCAGTTCAAAAACAGACGGTCTTGCGCCAGGAGATCAGCCAGAACTGGAAACGTCAAGGGTGTTGTCGACACGAAATGTAAGTTCTTTTCTAGGAACCGTAGAACATATGTGAATGACGAGGCTATCTCATGTAAATCATTCTTCTTTCAGTACGTTTCATACAGCATCACGGTACGCAGCTGACCCTGAAACCTCTGTTCTTCGAAGTACCTTTATTGGAAGCCGATCCATTGTTCACCGGTCGCCAATGGCTGCTCCAAGAACTGGAATCGGTTGTAAACGGGTCCAGCCCTGGAGTTTTGATCTCTGGGTGTCCTGGAACCGGGAAGACCGCGCTGGTTCTACAGCTGGTTGAACACAGTTGTTTTGGAAGAAGGCGGGAACAACCTCTTCCATCGGAAATCAACGAGGAGGCTGGAGAGAAAGAGAAAATAAGTTGCAGCTCGGCTTTGCATGCTAGTATTCGTTATACCAACGAGAAGGTAAATGTATTATTATGATATATTTCCTGTAGAATTTACTAATTGGTTAAAATTTTAATCCTCAGGTTCGAGAATTAGCTTCTCACGTTGTAGCATATCACTTCTGTCAAGCGGATAATAACAGTACTTGTTTGGTACCAGACTTGATCCACTCTTTAGCAGCTCAATTATGTCAAGCTCCTCAACTCATCTCCTACAGAGAATATCTGCTCTCGGAACCTCATATACAGGGTTCTCTATCGCAAAGAGAATGCACTGTCGATCCAGATCTTGCACTATCTAGAGGTATAATTGAACCCTTGTCTACATTGAAGAAAACAAATAGACTGCCTGACACCAATATGGTGAGTAAAAGAATCTTATTTATTTAAAATTTCCATCAAAGGTAGGATTTATAATTTTTTTAACAAAAAGAAAAAAGAAACTATATTCTCAATATGAAAAAAATATCATCTTTCAGGTGATTTTAATCGATGCTGTCTGCGAAGCAGAGTACCATAGACCAGATAGAGGCGACACAATAGCATCCTTTTTAACGAGGCATGCTCCAAACTTTCCTAGCTGGTTAAAAATTGTATGCACAGTCAGGACGCAATTGTTAGAATGCGCCAAACAACTACCTTATACCAGGGTCTCCTTAGACAGAGCCTCAAACGACAGCGCCGGAAGTAACGTGACAAGAGATCTCTCTGATTACATTGGATATAGATTAGCTCAGAGTCCTGCTATTCAAACAAACGTCACTGCATCGGTGAATGGCAAAGCGGAATCATCCTGCAGTGCGAATCAAACCAGATTCGCCTCGCATCTATTAGCTTTAGCTAGAGGTAGCTTTCTCTTCGCGAAATTGACGCTCGATCTTATCGAGAGCGGTCATCTGGTGGCTAAATCTGCCAGCTATAAGGTGAATAGAATCCGTTCATTTACAATGGAAAGAGAGTATACAAATTATACAGAAAAATTTGCTTAATCTCAAAATTCTAGTTCTTAAAAAAATTTGAAAACGTATTAGCAGAGAAATTTTTTAATCTAATATATTTGAAATTGGATGTTTCAGGTACTGCCAGTCTCCTTGGCGCAGATTTTCCAGTTGCACTTCAACCTCAGGTTCCCTACAGCAACATCGTTCGACAAGGTTCAACCTCTATTAGGCGTTTGCCTAGCTGCTCTGTATCCTCTAACTTTACCTGAGATCTTCTACTCGGTGAATTCTCTGAACACGGACCATTTCGTTTCATGGGAGGATTTTCTACAGAGATTCAAAGTAAGTTTTTTTAAAATAATCAATATATAGATAAATATCCAAAAAACAAATTATATAATTAATTTATCCACTCTTGTCTATGGCTACCTTCAAGTGGATTAAGTAAGTCTCAACTATATTCTTCTTTATGATAAAAAATATTCTCCGCAACGTTTCTATTTTCTCTTTTGCAACTACAAATCCGCCCATTTGTTGTACGACAACTTATCGTTCTCTCGTTGTCAGATGCTCTCTGGATTCCTCGTGAAACGTCTGGACAATACCTACATGTTCTTCCATCCATCGTTCAGGGAGTGGTTGATGAGAAGGGACGAGGGCGAATCGACCAAGTTTCTCTGCGACCTGAGGTTAGGTCACGCAGCCATCGCGTATAGGCTCTCCAGACTCCAGGCACCGTTAGATGGCGATAAAGCTTTAGAATTGGGTCACCATATACTGAAGGCGCACGTTTACAGAGGCGTTGCTCCGTGTTGGCCTTCGCGCGATCTACAGGTATATCACCTGTTCCTCATTTGCATTTGTAGGATAAATCCATTTGCGTTACAATAGTATTTCAATTACGAAACATTCTCTTGTTTATCAGGCCATTTGGTTAGCATCGTCCACGGAATGCGTCTCCTCCGCACTGTGCACACTGAGGAACATCTACAGCCCGAACGTGAAGGTTTCGAGGTTGCTTTTGCTGGCAGGAGCATCTCCGAATCACATCACGGAATATCTGGGCAATGCTCCAGCTCTTTGCATGTACGCTCACGAAGGTTCTGTCGAGATGGTATCGTTGTTATTGGAATTTGGAGCCGATGTCGAGTTGACGAACAGCCAGGGATGCACAGCGCTCTCGTTAGCGGCTGCTCGTGGCCATTGCGATGTTGTCAGAAGGTGAGTGAAGTGTGAATGGGATATATGATTGTTGGAATACAGGATGCTACAAAAATTGAAATAATATATTCAGTTTTTGCGATATCAAAGGAATGGTTAACAAATTTGGAAATATATTTATATTTTTAATTCAGACTAGCCGCTGCTGGAGCTTCGTTAGGTCACACGGACATGGCAGGACAGTGTCCCTTGGTTCACGCAGCTAGACACGGAAGATTGTCCGTGGTTGGTTACCTTTTGGCTTGCGATTGGGTAGTTCCAACCAACGTGAGTGAAATCGAAGGATCTCAAGAAATAGGTAGAGAAGAGGCTGCTCAGCAAGCTGTGGTCGCCGCAGCGGCTCAAGGTCACGAGTCTATCGTGGAATACTTATTAGACATGGCCGAAGTTATTGTAGATCGTCCTGATACTTTGATAGGCGAGACTGCCTTGACTATCGCTGCTGCAAACGGTTCCACGGCCACAGTTTCGGCATTGTTGGCTCGAGGAGCGAATCCAACAGCTGTGAACGCAAAAGGATTGTCTCCTTTGATGTTAGCTGCAAGAGAGGGACATTGGGGTACGGCCGAAAGATTACTGCAAGGTTAGTGTTAAGGATTATTACTAAACATAAGAATAAAAAGATTGGACGTGAAAATGTTCATTATTGTACGATAATATGACTGCAGGAACACTCTCGAGCAGTACCGATACCGTTCTGGACGATGCAGCATCTCTCCTAGATCAACGAGACCCAGCTGATCGTACTGCACTGATGCTAGCTGCCTCAGAAGGTCACACAAACTTGATCGAACTATTTTTAGACAAAGGATCCGTTCTAGAGAGTAGAGATAAAGAAGGAATGACCGCTCTCTGCTGGGCCTGCGTGAGAGGAAGACTAGCCGCCGTGCAGAACCTTATTGATCACGGGGCTGATGTTAATACTAACGATAATACAGGGAGAACTCCTCTAGATCTAGCTGCCTTCCAGGTAACATTCTTTAAAAAAATCCGTGCACTTATTATTTACACAAGATCAACGAAAAGTATATCTCACAATCTTGCGAACAATACAATTCCCAGGGCAATCCAAAGTTGGTGCAATTGTTGCTCGAGAAAGGAGCAGCGGTCGAGCACGTCGATCTCCACGGAATGCGACCTTTGGACAGAGCGATCGGATGTCGAAATATACCCGTGGTGCAGTGTTTCCTACGCCGTGGGGCGAAATTGGGCCCGGCAACCTGGGCGATGGCCGCTGGAAAACCAGACGTTCTCCTGATCTTATTGAACAAACTCCTCGAAGATGGGAACGTCCTCTACAGAAAGAACAGGCTGAAAGAGGCGTCGCATAGGTACGCGTATGCGCTACGAAAGTTCCCTGCGTCGCCGGAAGAGGATTGCCAGGGGCAAGAGCAGGGTCACATGATGCTGCAACTCCAGACGTTTGCGCAACTTCGACTGAATTTCTTGCTCAACCTCAGTCGATGCAAGCGCAAGATGAATGTGAGTGGTTGTTTATTGAATGAACTACTATAAGTTTCCTAATACCTTCATTCATATCACAGCTATCTATAGATATATCGTGTTATGTAATTCTATTTTCTTGTTCTTGTATGAAATAGTTTTCGAATAGGAAATATTTTGAAACTTTAAATTTATTTTAAAATTAAATTTTAATTTCGATATTTTTATAATTTTTGTTTAATTTTCGTTGTTTTTTTTTTTTTTTTTTTTTCATTATTATTTATGCAGGAATGTGCGGAAGCAATCGAGCTCGCTGACGAAGCTCTAAAAGTTCGTCCAGTATCGTACGAAGCATTTTACGCGAGGGCGAAAGCACGAGTTGATTCAGACTTCCTGGAGGACGCATTATCCGACGTCCAAGAGGCATTGCAGATCGCACCACCGCAAAATCGACAGGATCGGCGCGTTCTCGTTACTCTGAAGGAAGAAATAGTTTCCAGATTGGATGGAGTAGGGACCAGCAAAGGATCGGTTGACTCTACCAGCAGATCTCGCCTTCGAGCGTCAGTCGACACTCTCACAGAATTGTAAAATTATCTATTTTTTTGTCTTTCAAAAGACTTTTGATTGCCCACGTTTAAGATATCGTCCTTTCTTTCACAAAGGGAATGATTATATGCAAGCTCTGAAACAGTTCTTGCATGCGTATATTTAATTTATAAGTTGATTTTTCTTGAACTGAACTCGCGATTCCTCGAAGATTTCTTTTAAAAAGATAATATGGCTTAGGATTTGCTTTCAAAAAATATTTGGAGGCAATTCGAAACATTCAATCAAATTCGAATGAAGTATTTTGTTTATTTCCTTTTTTTTTTTTTTTTTTTTTTTTTATTTTGTTAATTTAACGACTCATTGCGTACGTTGTACGTACTTGAAGAAATATTCCTTCTCCATTGCGTTGCTTGATTCATTTTTGATAATCAGCAAGGATTTATATATGTTTTTATTCTTTTCTTTTCTGTGCAATTGTATTGCATGACCGTGTTAGGATTTTGTACTATGTCCAATTCGATTCTAAATCGAATACAGAGTTTAATATATATATACGTTTTTCTATATATATATATATACACATATTATATATATATAGTAAATATATATATAAGTATTTATATTATATTACGCGTAAAAAAAAAAAAATTGATTTTTTAGTGTCGTTGTAATTTAAATGAAAGTTATTTAATTGTTTCTTCCTCTCTGTTTCTTTCAGTATTTTCTCTCTTTTTTTTTTTTTTTAAATATATCGCCACAAAGAAAAAAAAATGCAATTTAATAAAAGAGAATTTTGATATTGATATGATTCCAGCGTTAAATTGTCACAGCCTGTAGATTAAACATGGCTGCCATTTTTCCACGCGTGCGAAACGCAACACGATCTCGCTGAACGTATTTATAATGCACTCGCTTGCCAAGCATTTAATACACTTTTAATTCCTCTGTAACCCGTCACGATCGTTTCCGAATTTTTATGTTAATACAAGCGCTGCAAAGTTGTATGGACTTCGATTACGACTACAATGTTATTTTGTCTCTGCCTTGGAGCACAGAGGTAACGAAATAAACGAACTTTTTATCGAAAAAGAAAAAAAAAAAGATTCTCTTTCAAACAATTTTAAAATAATTTTAAGAAAATGTGATGGGATAATTGGATAAATTTTATTTCAACTCGCCTTTATTGTTTCGAATGATCGAACGAACCTCCTGAAATCAGAAGAGTATCGATCGAGGTACGTTGTCCCTTAAATAAGTGTACATCGATTAGAAAGAACTCGTAAAGTGCGTTACGATGATGGCACTTTTGCGAAAGCGAGATAATTTTCGAGGTGAGAACAAAAAGAAAAGAAAAAAGGCGATAAAATGTTTGGTAACAAATATAAATATATATGAATACTAGTAACGGAGAATTGCCTTTTCTTAATCTACTTTTTTGAAGACACGGAATAAATAATAATTATTTTTGAAAATAGATCTTGAAAAATAGATTCTGTCGCTTTCACAATCGTGTCGCCAATTGAAAACGGTGAGTTTCGCATTTCACTTAAATATCTTCAAGAATTAGTACCAAGAATTACGGATTTTGGTCTCGAGTTCGCCACCGTTGCACGCTGGGCGACCAACTTTTAAGTACACTTTAATTCGATTAATATAATGTATACGTAAATACATCTTCGTATAGAATAACCATAAATATCTCGAAATTTGCATCAATTTCATCGTATACTACGACATTTGTAGACATTTTACGTATCTGAGGATATTATTAGCTTTGAAAATTCCTCGAAGAGAAAAGCATATATCAGAGTACAGATATCTTTGAGAACAATACTCTCGAAAGTTCCTTATTTTTCGCTAATAGACACTAAGAGTGGAAATTACGGATAATCGAATAATCTCTCTTATCACGGTGTTTAAAATACTCTCTTCAATTTCATTTTTCGAGAATATTTTCCACAAGCATTAAGAAAATTATTGTTTGTCAATCCATTAGTGTCCATTAATGTCTACATAAATAACTTTCGAAAATAACTCTCGAGAATCTTACACTCAAACACATTCGTATCTTTACACGCATATTAAGTAGAAGAAATTAGAATCGTCTGCTTTGCAGCTTCGACTTCATCGTTTTCATGAAACAATAATCAATTCTTAAGTCAAGACTTTACATTTATGATCATTTTGATATACATATGTCGAGATGTATGATCGAGAACAGCGTATAAAAAAAATTTGAAGTTCGAATAGCATCACATTTAGATTTTCGATTCAACACGCGATTTGCGTTCGAAAGACAAAGAAAATCGAGCGATATTTGTACTTGCGCTTCTGTCGAAATGATTGTGCAATACGAAGAGAAAAGAAATTGTCTTTCGATCAAAATCACACGAGTTCAACATTCTATATTCTATAATGAACAATTGAACGAAATTATTATGAGATTGCATGATCTTATTTCTTTAATCATCAAATGATCCCAGTTTAATGATCAATTCGAATGAGATTGATTTAAAAATTTTCTACTCTTGTGATCCATCAATAACTGTATATAGAGTATTCAAAAGTAGAAAGAAAATTTAAAGAATGAAAACCACAAAAAAAACTATAATATTTGATATACAAAAATGTTGGTATGACGAATGTAATAAATAAGTTTCTATCCTCATTTTTCTATATTCACTTTCGTGTTTATCTCAGTCTCTTTAAATTCTACAGACTATTAACTGACAAATAATTAAATACACACACACGTATATATATATATATCTCGTAGAAACTGGAATCACATCTGGGATCAATTGTTCGTGAGAAAAGCGAGGAAGCTCTCTGATCGATGAGCTCGCGTGGAACGAAGTACAAAGCAAACGAAACACGGTGATCTACAAAGTGTCGGAAATCGAAACAGAGTGAAATACGATAATTACAGCTTGCATTCGGATTAGTATAACAAATGTATCTCCCTCTTGTTAAAGGAAAAGCCCCACTCCCAGATGTTCCATGGGTAAAAACGCATTGTCGAAATCTACAGCAGCAATTGTCCAAGAAAGACCGAGTACCGAGTCCACGAACCGCGTTCCAAA
The DNA here is from genome assembly GCF_014066325.1 of Apis laboriosa. Lineage (NCBI taxonomy): Eukaryota > Metazoa > Arthropoda > Insecta > Hymenoptera > Apidae > Apis > Apis laboriosa. Next base: position 5,286,792 of record NW_025222592.1, read on the forward strand.
TCCATCACCATCTTCCTCGAATCGCTTTTCCTCGTCGCGAAGAATCAACGCTGAAACGGAAAACTCGCTTCGAGATTCTCTTTACCGACAATCGGTACTATCGAGGTTATCTTGCAACGCGTTCGCCGATCATCGATTTCTCTGCATCGATCGTCGACGGCACCGTTCAACGGGCCTGCGAATCTTGCGGAAGAACCTTGTGCAGATCGAGGAACGCGAGGATAACGAAGACGAGGCAAGAACGCGACGACGTTTCGTGTAAAGTGCGTGGACGGGACAACAGAGTGTCGAAGACATCACAGAAGCGCGCGAATCTGAAGCTAGTGGGCCTTGTAGGTGTCTTTGTTTTGGTAGCCCTGCACGTAGCCGGATTGGTCGGGTATATCCTTTCGGCCGGCGATACCTTTCCCCTTTCCGCTCTCGTCGAATCGTTGCTTGTGCGATCCTGTGTACTTGCTCACGTCCGTGAGTCTGTCCACCGTGGAGGCCGCTTTTCCTGTCTAAAAATTAAATAATAAAGGTAATGAACAGGTAAATATGATTAATTTATATGATTGTTCCATTATTGAAAGAAAAAGAATTTCATCCTATTCTATACTTGATAATGGGAATACTGTTACTTTTGTTTCATCCTGTAGTAAAATCTAGATAGATATTCGTATGATATAAATTTGAAGGATATATAAGATGGATTGAGAAAAAAAAAAGAGAGAAAGAATTTTAAATTCCAAATAATAGGAAAATTATAAATTTATGCATTCAATATTTGTAAAATGACATGTTTTAGATTTTAATTTGTATTTCTTAGAATGTTTTAACAGTTTTTTGCGAGATGCACTTAGCATAGTTGAAAAACATTGACCTAATTAAGACGAAGGACGCACATACGTAGGCGAGAATTTAAAATTCATCGTTAGAAACGATATATCCACAGGTCAGGTCTGGCGACGTCATAAATCTTTAGTGTCGATAACGTGACACGCAAGGACACGATATTCGATATACAAGCTATTTCTACTTTGGTTAGACTTATGAAATCGTGATAGAAACTTGTTGTCATCGATCACGTGTGGTATAAACTCTGAACCTGACCCTGTCCCCTGTCTTTGCTTTGTCAATAAACATTGGAATCGACGATAAACTTTCGGATTAATATTTCAATTTACAATACTTACTCCACCAGCACCGGCTGAGACTCCAGGTGGTCCACAATTCGCCATTTTCTTCTTCATCTCCGCTGGATCGACCTTTTTACTTTTGGCCAGCTCGTCCAAGAACGATTTGTATTGTTCGATACCTAATTTCATGGATCTAGAAACAAAATCGATACCATTTTATTTTTAATACTAATAACAAATCAGTCGTGCACAGCCATTTTTAATTTCGCTGATTGACGCTTAATATTTTACAATTATTATTATTTTTTTTACACAAATTGTCAAAAATATCTATCAATATGAACTCTATTTAATTTTTAAAATATCGCATTGAACGTGTTAAATGTAAAAAAAAATTCTCGTACTTGTGTTTCTTGAAGTAAATCCCAGTATCGGTGGTGGTGATCTTCCTTCCATCGATCACCTTCGCCTGTTTCATCCATTTGTCGCTCTGACTCAGAGTGATCAATTTCCCATCGCTTTTCGGATCGCCGAATTTCGAAAAAGCCTTGAAACTTTGCAAAAAGCTGCCAGACTGCGCGGCGCTTGGACTGCTAGGCGTCAATCTTCCTGTCTCGTTTTCTTCGATTTTCAAATTCGCCACGCATTCGGTCGCCTCCTTGGTGGCACCGTTCGTTTCCGCTTTGTCCTCCCCTTTCTTCTCCCCTTCCGCGCTACTTTTCTCCGTCTCGGCTTCTTCGTTCTTCTCTACCTTTGCGTCGTTTTTCTCAGTTTCGTTATCTGCCTTCTCGGCTTGCATGCTTGCGCCTGCAATATCACGCAAGATAGAGAAATTTCGTTTCCCGACGTGCGAACAAGTTGAAAAAGACATCGCATGATGCAAAAATGGATTCTATCCAAGTGGGTCAAGTTTGTGCTTGTAAAAAAAAAAAAAAAAAGAAGCAAAGTATCTTTTATGTATCTGGATTTCACGCTATTATACGTATCCAGGTAGACACGTCGACGACGCGACGTTTTGAGGTCAAGCAACGCGAGCTATCGATTTAGCATAATTCGAGTAGGCGGCCTTCACAAATTGACATTTAAATGATAATTAGCGATCGAATAATATTTTTTCGTGTTATTAAATCGATGCAGATTACATGTCATTACGCAAATTAATGTGGAATAAAATCCGTCCTATTTTGGTTAATAAGTTTTACGAGAATTAATTAATAACGAAGAGTTTCGTATCTTGGAATACGAAATCTTTTGCCTATCTCGAGTAGCAGATAATATTTTTTTTTCAATTAAGCTAATCGATAGCTGAACGATGAAATAGGACAGAATCGGCTATTGGAAATAGTTTGGAACCTCTTCTGTATCGGTCTCTTTGCTACGTGGACGGTATTGTGCCTCCTCGTGGCATTATTGTTTGAATAAAGGATTCTAAGATACAATAGAACGAATATATACCTTTTATTTGAGTTTCTACGTTTCAAGAAAGAGTACAGTCTATATTTCTTATAGCTAACAAGCTTTGCTGTTGAAATAATAAAAATCAAGCTCGTCTAAGTCTTTGAAAAATTATATCTTTCGATACCTCGTTTCATTGCTGCATCGAAATTTCACCATAAATCTATTTTATATTATAAATATCATACATTTATATATTATATCCGTAATTTATGATAAAAATCGATAATAGAAATGATTAATACACATATCACGAAGAATTGAACGATTTTCCGTTCGACGAAAAAAAAAAAAAAAGGTAAGAAAAGAGAACATTCAAATGCCTCTTTGAATCTATAACGTGTATGTAGAAGGCAATATTAGCAAAACTAATAAAAACATGATTTATCAAGGACCATGTTCACATATATTGGCATGTTCGTAATATATTTCACGACTCACACAGAGTCAATTTACAGAGAACAATATAACTCGTTCGATAACCTAATCGGGCCGATCGTTTGTTTTCCATTTAAGCAAGGGCAAGGACTACGTATTTCTCCATTGTTTGAATTCAATTTCACGCTCGTGCACGTGATCCACGAAACATTATCCAACAAAAGAGAGAGAGAGAGAGAGGAAAAGAGAGCAACCTGTTCAATAAATTTTCAACCAGTGTTATCTTACACGGGAGACGACATTGAGATTCCGTCAGAAGAGATCGCGAGTACACATCGATACCCAAGAAATCTGATGAAACGCGATCGGCTTCGAAGAGATTTTCATCCTATCCTCATGGATCCTCTCTTCACCTCTCTTGAAACGTTGAAACGTTACGAACGGCGGAAGGCCGACACCAGGAGTGTGGAGGTACGTTGTTATTTCATGACTATAAATAGAAATTACGATAGTCAGATGTTAGCGCAATTAGCAAGGAACAGGAAACGAGGAGACGATTAAATAATACCGATGATCAGATGTCGAACGGATAGATTCTGCGTACTTGCAATATGTAACTGACCTTTGATTCCGATGGATCTTTTCTTATTCATTTTCAAAGATATTTTAATTTTAATTTTTCTATCTTTAAATACATTCCGCGAAAAATGTTGTTATTTTTCATCGAAAGTGCAGTGAATATTTCTAACAAGTAAATTTTATAATATTTCTTAACAAAATGTAATAAAAGAATTTAGAATTAGAAATGAAATCGTTCCATTTCTTCGCTGTATTCCATTCATTGTCAAAAAAATATATATATATATCTTTAAAAAAGATATTCGTAACAAATAAATAAGAATTCATTTGGTAACAATTTCACGTTGTATTTTACACAATACAGATATCGATGTATCACTTCACGTTAAAACTCATTATACGCGTTATAATATTTTCATTCGTTGCTGAAAGGAAGATCGTTGCCTCGAAGAGATTAATTAATCAATCGAGAGATGATCCATCGTTAATTAATTTTTCTTTGGAAATCGGTTCCAACTCAAACATCAACAAAACCATCGCGCACTTATTTCAAACAATACAATACCTATGGATATTAATACGCATCACGCTTCGAACTTACCGTGTCGATATTCAGAAGAATTCAATGGAAAGATTTTAATTACGCGTGTAATGGCTTCGAATTATAATCGAATAATCACCGTGTACCACGTTGCGATAATCACGGAATCGAACGATCTTCCACGATCAATGAAGCTTTATCTGCTCGAAAGCGATAACACGCCCGATTTATTACGACGGCAGAGGAGAACGGTGGCAAGTGACGACAGAAGGAAACTGCGGAGAGCGCTGGGTTTGTATACAAGTTGAAAAGCTGTTGAACGCGGGTTTCAGCCAGGAATCTGTACACCGTAGGGCGCATGTGTTATATCGATCACCCCCTTAGAAACGAGTCACCCTCTCAATATATCTTTGAAAATGTGTTTCACCCTCGGCTGCAGCCGAAATAAACGCCGCGGGGATCCAATTCTGACAAACGATACACGACCAGGACTGACTATTAAAATCACCGATCGCTTGGTATTCGGCTCAGGTCTACGTTTTAAGGGTGTGTCCCTTTAAGGTTAAATTAAGATCGATAATGGAACTTTCTGGAAACCTTTCACCCAGCAATTTTGATTATCGGCTTAATCAAAGTTGATTTGGTCATAATTTCGATAACCGATATTTTTAATTTTAATTTCGATATTTTTTTTTATTTGGTTATAAAAATTTTAAGTTTGAAATGCAACACGTCACTCCATGGACATCAAGTAAAAATATTTTCGATACAGAGGTTGATGGAAATCGAATTTTATCAAATTTACGGTAGTTTTTTTTTTTCACGAGTATCTCGAGAAATATGAATAGAAGAAGACAAAATCGCGAATCTCGTATATAATTTTCTACGTGGTTAGTTTGAGTTTGGATTCGATATTTGGCAAGAGAATTTTGCGTGTGACTGCATCGTTATATTTGATAACAAAGCGATATCTCATACATACATACTGACTTTTCCTTTTTTTATCTCCAACCAATGAACACGTTTCTACACGCCGTTCTCACTCGAGTTCCGGAAAAATTGCTCGATCTCGACGTTTATTATCTCCGTATGGGATATCTCTATCCACTTTTACATCCGATCATTACGTCAACGATATTACGACGAGCGTGGAAATAGCTCATTTCGTCATTCAAGTCAGGAAAACAGACTCTCAGTTGAATGAAATACGTGTCGGTATTAATAATGAGAATATATTCACTCCCTTGGCAATTGTTTGATGATGAAAAAAAATTGACCGAAACTGAGAGATGAATTAATCATTATTAATATTATAATTATAAATGTTTAACACTTGTATTATCTTTGCAATTGATCTATATATATATATTTTTTTTTAATTGATGATGATAATCACCTTTTTAAAGAATTTAATTTTATCGCCACGCACCACTGTGCAACCCCTTCAGAATACTCACGCACTAAACGTATTGATTCTTGAATAAAGTAGAGTCGAACACTATTCCTAGTGTATTTTTGACGAGTTCATCACCGTGATTCCAGCCTGGATGAGACTGAGAACGAAACTGAACCTCCTCCACTACTGCGGCCAGCATCATCCCCACCTACACCAGATAACACCTTCAGCTATGCTCGTTCTATCATCTACTTTCTTCTACAATGCGTAAAAATCATTATTATTCTCTTTTAATTCGTTTCAGTCAAAGCTTTTCTTGCTTTAATCGATCCTTTCGTTAGATCTTTTTTTTTTTTTTCTTTTTTCGTTTTTTCGAATCTGATAACCAGTTTCCAATCTGTAAACTCGAGTGTTTACTTTTAATGGATTACACGATACGGTTAACGATATCTAATTCGATAGTCATGACGACAAATATAGGAAATTTTTTTTTTTTTACAAAAATAAATATTAGATAATTTGTAGGATATATAAGATATAGTTAACAATTATTATTGATCGCTTTATTAAATTTTTATGAATGTTGAACACAAAATGAAGAGGATAATTATTAATCGATCTCTTCGATTAATTTTAATTCTATGATTGTAATTCTATAAACGTAAAATTAAAAATCTAGTGTTACATAAATCACAAACTGGTGGAAGCTTAAAAATCTTAAAAGCATTTTTATACACGGAATCGACTTTCAAGAATATCCTTGACCTGATTCCCATCAACGCTAGAGAAGTTTAAAGTTGAATTTTCTATACCCAAGTGGTATAACTCAACGATATGTCATTCGAATCGCAAATCGTGTTGCTACCCTCATCATTCATCGAATTGCACGGAACCTATAGGTATGCATGAATGTTTGATCGCGTAACGACAAATCGTTAAATTCTTTCATGTTGCGATCTAATAACAAAATTATAAATTATCCCTTACTTATCAATTGAGAACGCAGATTAATTTATTGTTACTTATGGATAATCAAACTGCCCCGATAAAAAGAACAGATTAGTAATTAATGTAATTTACTTTTGTTATGCTTTAATTTATCAAACGAGCTGCCAGTGAAATGATAAGAGTATCTTAAAAAAAAAAAAAAATATAACACGTAAAACACGCGTAGAGTGAAATTCGTGACAACGCGTATTCAAATGTAAATTTGATTTGTATTGAAAGACTTGTTGCATGATGCATATAAACGATGTCGCTTGTTGCTTCATCATAAGCCTGTCATCGTTGACAATGAAACAAACAGGGATAAATTATGTAAGATGGAGATAATAAACACATCGATCGATAGTAGAATGAAATTATATGCAAAATGAAAGATCAATGCCTTACATTTTATTTGAGTGAATAAACCTAATTGAAAAATATGCATATAAGATAATAATATTATAAATTTTTGATTTTTAAAAATGTACATATACGATATATTTGGATTTTTTCTATTAAAAATTGATTATTAATGATTTTTTAATCGCTAGAATGAATGTTTTCATTTTTATCGATTTGAATTTTTATTTATTATTAGCTTCAAAGATTGATAATATACAGAATAGATCTGTACATGAACATGTATTAAGTAGAAGAAAGACAAAAATAGTATAAAAATATTGAAATCAACGCCATCTTCAGAGTGCCGCAAATGAAACTTAGAAAAAAAGGATAGAAAATATTGGAAAAAGGATAGAGATAGAACAAGAATTAACTATTATATAACTATAACTTAGTGCCATCTATTGGCATAATATCAAACACACTCTTTTAAAGATAAGATAAAATAGAAAAAGAATTTAGAATTAACGCCATCTTTTGAGTGTATATATTTTAAAAGAAAAATATTTCTTTGAAAAAATTTCTTTAACATTCGAGAGATAGCGCTAATAGTCAATTCTTATCCATCTCTATCCTTCTCTTATTATTTTCTTTCCTCCTTTCTTTTTCTGTTTCATTTACGGCACTCTAGAGATGGCGCTGATTTCACAATTTTTACTTTATTCTATCCTTTTTTCCACTCTTTCCTCTCTTTGTTTATACTTTACTATAAAATTTATACATCTGAGATACATAAGAGATAATCTCTAATTTATTTTATCTTTTTTACTTAACCTATTATCTAATTTATATCAAAAATTTCGATTTTCTATTCGATATAACTTTTATATGCCGTAAGTATATATATATATATATCGTATATATATTTATTTATACATATTTTTTTATTATATATATACTTTATATGTATATTAATATTCTTATATGCATAAGGAATATATACACACGTGTTTGGTATTAAATAAAATAAGAAAAAAAATTTTTTTTAAATTAGATCCTATATTCTTCTTTATTAATAATAATATTATTGTTGTCATTTAACATTAAAATATAAAACTTTATTTTACTGCGCTATTTAATATATATATTTTTTATAAATATATTTTATAAATATTTTATAAATATAAAAAATATAAATATTTTTTGTGATAAAAGTATAATTTACAAAAGTGATCTTATTTATTAATAATGTAACGTGTGTGAAAAATAAAATAATTTATAATATTAATTATAATTTCACATAGTTATTTAATGTTATAAAATAATGTTAAAAATGTTAAAAAAATATTATATGATATATATATATATATATATATATATATATATAATATATATCAAATAACATTTCTTTTCATAATACAATATTAAATTTTCTTTTTATGGATTAAACTCCATTGCATTTAATTTTTATTAAATAAAAAATGAAATCATTTTTATATTTTTATTTATATAAAAATTATAAATTAAATATTTACAGATTTAAAAAAATTAATTTTATATTTTTGCGTAACATGGAACAATGTGCAAAAAAACTAAAATTAAATAATATAAATATAAAAGAAGGAGAGGCAGAAATTCTGGTGAATGATACAAATGTATTTTATAATCCTGTTCAAGAGTTTAATAGAGATCTTAGTATAGCTGTATTAGCCACTTACATAAAAAATATAAATAAACAAGCAATAGAGATAAATGCAAAAAAAAAAGATGAAATCTGTATATTGGAAGCTTTATCTGCAACTGGTTTACGTAGTATTCGGTATGCCAAAGAAATAATGGGTATAAAACAAATTATAGCAAATGATATTTCTGCAAAAGCAGTAGAAAGTATTAAAAAAAATATATATCACAATGGAGTTGGAAATCTTGTAAAACCAAGTCAAGAGGATGCAACATTGCTTATGTACCAAAATAGAAAAAGCAAATTTGATGCAATAGATTTAGATCCATATGGTTGTCCTACAACATTTTTGGATAGTGCAGTACAATGCGTATCAGATGGTGGATTACTTATGGTTACAGCTACAGATATGGCTGTATTAGCTGGCAATTCTCCTGAAACTTGTTATCTTAAATATGGTGCTATCTCATTAAGAACTAAAGCTTGTCATGAAATGGCATTAAGAATATTGTTGCAAAATATTGCTTCACATGCTGCTCGTTATGGTAGATACATAATACCCATACTTTCTGTAAGTGCTGATTTTTATATAAGAGTATTTGTCAAAGTATTTTCCAGTCAAATTAAATGCAAAGAGAATGCTACAAAAATTGGAATGGTATATCAATGTACAGGCTGTGAGACTATTACTACTCAATCATTATGTTATAAAAAGTCTTCAGGAGGCTATAAATTAACATCTTCACCTTATGTGGATCAATCTTGTAAAATTTGTAATTATAAACATCATGAAGGAGGACCTATATGGTTAGGTCCTTTACACGATCAACATTTTGTATCTGATCTTCTATGTAATTTAAATGAAATGAAATTGGGAACATTGAAAAGGATAGAAGGAGTTTTAAATGTTATTCATGAAGAGCTAGATATTCCATTATATTATACTCTTAATCGTTTAATGTCTATAATCAGATGTATTACACCATCAACACTAATATTTCGATCTGCATTGTTAAATGCAGGATATCATGTATCATATTCACATGCGTGTAAAACATCTATAAAAACAGATGCTCCAAATGAAGTTATATGGGATATAGTACGTGCATGGGAAAAAAATAATCCCATAAAAAGAAATAAACTGTCAAATGATAGTCCTGCAATAAAAATATTAGATACACCAATAACTACAAATGTTTCATTTGATATACATCCTCTAGCCAATCCAGTATCTAGACAAAACAGGCTAACACGATTTCAACAAAATCCTACAGTTAATTGGGGACCTGGAACACGTTCAAAAACAAGAATAGATTTAGAAAATGGAGATGAAATTCCAAAAAAGATAAAAAATCAGAATAAAAATTCTAAAAAAGAGAAATCACAAGTAACAAATGATATGGAAAAAATAAAACCTTTATAAAATATTTTATTTCTATTTGTAAGTCTTTATTGAAAATATAAATGTATATAAATGTATCAATTAATAACTTCTCATAAATATAATAAAATTTAAATATAATTTCTTTTTTTTTATATTTTAAATATATATTTTATAATATATATATTTTAAATATTTTTTTAAAATTATAAACATGAATATATTTATTACTTAAAACTTTATATCATTTTTTTCTTAAAATATTTAAAAATTTAAAAATCAAATATGTTCACACAAAAAAAAATATAATATTTAAATATATATATAAATATAATATTTAAATATATTTACAACAAAAAAAGTTTTAATATTATATAATAATGTAAAATTGAAATATAATTGAACCATATACAGTATTTAAATATAATCATGAAATGAATTATGAAAATATTTAAACACATGAAGATAAACAACTTTTATCTCATTTTTGCATATCAGCATTATAATTAACATATTCAATTAATATTCAATTAAAATTACATACTTAATATTTTTTTAAATAATAATAACAATATTATTATAATAATATAATTCACAATTAATTCATTATATTAATTATAATAATTAATCAATATCTAATCAAAAATCAATTTTAGAACTTATAAAAATGATTTATTATATATATATGAAATAATATATTTGAAAGAGTTGATTCTCAAAATGTTATTAAAAAGTTATAACAAAATAATTTTATAATAGAGACATAAAAAAGTACTGAAAATTAATAAAACAAATAAAAAAGAAAATTTTGTAAAAAAGTATGTCATTAAAGACGTTATCTTTCGAGATACGGTCATACTATCAAATAAATAGAAATTTAATATTTTTAATTCAGATATACTGTAATGTACTTATTTGAAAGAAAAAATGAATATTAAAAATTATATTTGATTTTTATATTTTATATTATAATTATAATTTATATATTTATATTTTTACATAAGAATTTAAATCGAAAAATAAAATTATTTTATTATAATTAATAAAAATATATGAAAGCTGACGAAAATTATATAATTTTAAATAAAAACTTTAAATGTAAGTATTATAGAATTAATTATATATTAATATAAAAATAAATTAAAATAAAATACTATAAAAATAATTAATAATAATTAATTATATATTATAATATTAATATTATATTAAAATATTTTTGTGCTATACTAATTATAATAAATTACAAATATTTTATATATATATCATAATTTGATAATCTCAAAATATTTTCATGTTATCGATATTATATTAGATTTTTTGTTAATTCATTATGACAATAATAAATATAAAAAATATTTTTCATGAAACTACGTATATTATCTTGCAACTTATATTTTGTAAAATTTTATGAAGTTTTTTTCATAAATAATTATATTTTTGTAATATTTTTTTTATACATTTTTTTATAAACAGAAAATATATTGAATTGATTGTATAAAAAGTTTCATTTGATAATAATATTAATAGTAGAAGCTGTAAAGTGGGGGAACATTTATATATCCATGTATCATTCGTATCTGTATTTTAGAACAGTAACTATTGAGTACCATACTTTGACGCAACAGGATGGCGGTACCAACTATTACATTGAATAATGGATATAAAATTCCTGTACTAGGACTTGGTACTTGGCAATCTGCAGTAAGTTTTTTTTGCTTAAAAATAATAAAATATATAATTTATTTTTAAAATTTACAAATATCATATATACATTTAAAATTTCTGATTAATTTTTAACTTTATATTTCTTTAAAATGATATTTAAAAGATTTTCATCTAATATTAAATATAAAGATGTACAAATAAAAAAAATAGAACAAATGAATGCTATTTATTATATTATTATTTAAATAACAGTATTTTTTGTTATAATCATATAAAATTCTATTGTTTAAATATTTAAACTTGACATGATGTTTTACCTCCCAAATATTCAATCAAATTTAAATTCGAATAAAACTTTTAAAATATTTGCCATATTTTTTTTGAAACAATAAAAAGTCTTTCTCATTAATTTTTACCTTTTATTGTATATATGTTATTGTACATATAATGTAAACGATGTAATAAAAATAACATTTGTAATATATAATCTTTTATAGATTAATATAAAAAATGTGATGATGATCATATATTATATTATTTTTTAAAATATTACATCATCGAGTGATAAGAAACAGGATTTGTATATACGTATATATAATATTGAAAATATTATTCATTAATAAGATAAAAAATTCAATAATGTGATCTAAAATTATTTTATTATATATATTAATATAAATTATTTGAAATTTATAACAATTTATAACAAATAATTTATTAATATTTTACTTACTTTACTAATTAGCTTGTAATCTATGCAAAATTTATATTAAAAAAAAATTATACATTTTATATTTTATATTTTAAATAATGTATATACATTTTACATGTTTTATAATAGCAATAAATATGTAAATCTATTAAAAAATTTTTGAGGATAATCCAGGTGTCGTCGAACAAGCTGTACGAGATGCTGTTGATGCTGGATACCGACATTTTGATTGTGCTTACATTTATAGAAATGAAAAAGAAGTAGGCAAAGCTCTACGTGATAAAATTGCGGAAGGTGTAGTAAAGAGAGAAGATCTATTTATCACAACAAAGGTAATTATAAAAAATAAATTGTGGTTTATAAATTTGATCATTAATATTTTTATATTTTCAGTTATGGAATACAACACATAGAAAAGAACAAGTAGTACCAGCATGTAAGACATCGCTTAAAAATTTTGGATTCGATTATGTTGATCTTTATCTTATCCATTGGCCCATGTCTTATAATGAAGTAAAGGTAAAAATGCACGAATTTATTTATATATATAATATTTATAATATTATTATTATTAATTAAAACATTCATGATCTCAGGAAAAAGATGGTTTTTGGCCCAAAACTAAAGATCCTCTGTATGAGAATGTGGATTATTGTGACACATGGCAAGGAATGGAAGAATGTGTAAAATTGGGATTAACGAAAAGCATAGGCCTTAGTAATTTTAATTCCCAACAGATCGATCGTATTTTATCAAGTGCCCAAATCAAACCTGTCATGAATCAAATAGAATGCCATCCAAATTTAAATCAAAAAAAGCTTCGAGATTTTTGCAAACAACGTGATATAGTTATTACGGCTTACAGTCCACTTGGTTCCCCTAAACGTAGTTGGGCGAAACCTACTGATCCACAAGTAGCAATCGAAGCATCAGAAATTCTCGAGATTAGCAAAAAATATGAAAAAACGCCAGCACAAGTTGTTTTACGATATTTGGTAAATATATTATAGTTCTTAGAAATATAGCAATTATAAAATAAACGATTCAATTGAAATATTTAATTTAAATGATTATTATTATTCAATATAGATCGATATTGGTACTGTTCCTATTCCGAAATCTAGTTCAAAAGAGCGTATTAAACAAAATATCGACATTTTTGATTTCAAACTATTGCCACAAGAAATTGCAACTATTGATAAACTTGACTGTGGACTTCGTATTTGTCCTGCTAAAGAGTAAATAACAAATAAGATATATATTTCTTTTTTTTTATTTTTGTATCATAATTATATTGTATAATATTTTCTTTTTTTTTTTAGATGTGCAGATCACAAGGATTATCCGTTTAATATAGAATTTTAAAAAATTTATCAAAAACAATTTTCTTTTTTTTGCATTTTTCGAACTATACAAATATTATTCATGTGTACTATTACTAATATATAATGTTATCCACATTTGTAATTGTCTTTAATTTTAATAAAATATTTTAAACATACTGATTAAAAAATGACAAACGCCTTTCATAACATTTCTTTGAATATTGAAAAGCAATGACTTGCATTATTTTATCTTGTTATGTTATTATTATATTTGTGATTTTCGAATTTTTTAAATTTATAAAATAGTCTAGTAATCTTTTTTCTTATCGAAGACAAAAATAAACAGCGATATTGATAATGTTTAAATATCGCAATAATATTGTGTAATATCATCAATACCACATTTCTAATCTTAGTTTAATGTTTGCATCGTTATAGTTATATAATATTTATCTATCCGAAAAGAGTATGAATAGGAGGTAATAAAATACAGTTTTGCCAGTTACTTACATTTTGTGTGATTCGAACATTGTATAATAGTGAAAACCTTTGATGCATATTTGCTAATGTTTTTTTTTTAATTATTTACTTAAAATTTATAATTAATGATGGCTCAAATACCCATTCTTACATTTTCTAATGGATACAAGATGCCTGCATTTGGTCTTGGTACTTATCAGGTAAGATTTCATTTATATATTAAATAATTTATATATAAGCAAAATTTTTGTTAATAATAATTTTAATAAAAATAAAAAGGTTATATTAAAATCTAGTAAATTTCTTTTAATGTATCACATGATCTCATCGCGCGTTTTATTCGAATTTAAAAATCAAATTAAATTAAATATGATAAACTTCTTAATTTTTTCAGTCACGTCCTGGAGAAGTAGAAAATGCTGTAAAAGAAGCAATAAACTTAGGATATCGTCATATAGATACAGCATATTTTTATCAAAATGAGAAAGAAATCGGTGAAGCGATTCAAACGAAAATTAAAGATGGAACTGTGAAAAGAGAAGATCTTTTCATTACAACTAAAGTAATTAATTTTTATATTTAAAAATAAATATATTTGTGATTTATATAACTTTTTTTTTTTTTAGCTTTGGAATAATTTTCACAAACAAGAAAGTGTAGTCCCAATATGTAAAAAATCGTTAGAAAATCTTGGATTAAGTTACGTAGATCTCTATTTAGTCCATTGGCCATTTGCCTTCAAGGTACGTTCCAGTTTAATATACTGTAATTATCTATTATTGCTCAATATTTTTAAAAAAATGTTAATTATTTCCCAGGAAGGTGATGATTTGTTACCCAGAGATGAAAATGGTACTCTTTTATTATCAGATACTGATTATCTTGAAACTTGGAAAGGAATGGAAGAATGCGTGCAATTAGGATTGACTCGTAGTATCGGAATTAGTAATTTCAATCAAGAACAAATCACTCGCTTGCTTAGTGCAGCCAAAATTTTACCTGTAAATAATCAGGTAATTATATATTATATTATTTATTGATTCGATTAATTTCTGAAGATCATAATAGATATAAATTGTATAGGTTGAAGTCAGCATAAATATTAATCAAACGCCATTAATAGAATTTTGTAAAAAGCATAATATTACAATAACTGGTTATTCACCATTGGGACAACCTGGAAATAGGTCAGGTTTACCAACTTCCTTAGATCATCCAAAAGTAATAGAACTTTCGAAAAAATATAACAAAACATCAGCACAAATTGTTTTAAGATATATTGTAAGTATAATTTATTTTCTTAATCTTCTTTTTATATTAAAATACCATATACAAATAGGTATGATAATTATCATAGTTTAAAACGTATATTTAAAAAATGAATATATGTAGAAATATATTCTAATTTATTTTTTAAATATGGATAAAATATGGATTAAATATGGATTTTTAAATTTAAATAATAAAAATATTATTTTAAAATTTTTATATCAAAAAAAGCTAAAATTTAAACAATTTGGAAATATTTACAATCATATTTTTATATATTTAAATATTCAAATATTAAAAATTAGACAAATAAAATAAGGATTAACTTAGATAAAAGATGAATCCACATGTATTTAATCTAAATATATAATTGAAAAATATGAAGTAATGGATATACTAGAAATTATATGATTGAAAATATAATATTTAATTCTTTATGCATAACATTAAATTTTTTATTATATTTGAATTCAATGCAGAATATCAATTTATATTCTTTTATATTTCTTTTTTAATACATATCGATACATCTTTTAACGATGATACTTATTATTGAAATATATATAACTGATCAAAGATAATATGACATAATGAAGGTAATTTGATCAGCAAACTTTGATAAAAATTGAATCAATATTCAATTATATCTTCAAAAGAAGTATAATTGCGTAATTATAACAATTATTAAAAATCATTTTATTTCCTAATAAGAGATTTAATAAATTTTTTATTTAAACTTATTAACTTATTATTAAAATTTATAGAAAGATTTATATTTCATATATATGAATATAACATATTATTTTTTTTATCAAAATATTCCAGTTACAACAAGGAATCGCTATTATTCCGAAATCTGTAACACCGAGTCGATTAAAAGAAAATATCAATATATTTGATTTTTCTTTGACGAGTGAGGAAATGGCATCTATAGCTACAATTGCAACTGGTCAACGTGTTGCACGATTTGCAGAGTAAGTATCTGTTACTATTAAAAATCCTTAAAATAAATTAATTTTTGAACAATAAGACAATGATATTATTTTTGTTCTTTCTGCAGTGCGAAGCAGCACAAGTATTATCCATTTGAGAAATAAAAATTTCATTGCAACTAAGTAAAATGACAGGAAACAGCTCGTCAAATTCAGTAGGTATATATTAATAGTAAGGTATATCCCCTTTGAACTTATATAATCCCACGCTGTAATTCGGCACTTGTTTGACCCTTATGTAGTCAATTAGATTTATTGAATGCCATGGAAAATTTTGATGCTCCATATAATATGAGATCATGCAACGTAACAAAGCGGACACCATCATGGACAAGGTTAATTGCATTCAACTAATGTTAACATTGATTACTAGATGTATACATTGCGAATAAATAAAATTATATTAAAAACAAAAAAATTTATTAAAAGCAATTTATGAAGCATTTTTTTTTTATTTAAGAAAATGCAAATAAAATAATTTTCAACATTTTATGTTATAATTTTATTATAATTAATAACGTATTATAATTAATTACGATAAAAACTTGAAATATTGGCAAAAACTATTTTTAAGAACGCAGACATAAATTACATCGGCGGAATTGTTACGTGATAGCGGAAATGCAATTAACGAAATAAAACGAAGCGGATTTAATTTTTATTCTTTCATTATTACAATTATTCTTCGAATTTCTTAAATGAAAAAAATTTACACAATGTAAATATAAAATATATAAACAAAATGTTTTTGTATTGTTTTAGAAAAATTCGAATCATAGTACAATAAAATCCTATCTAGAAAGGAGACTATGATTTTATATTACTTTACACGTTAAAAATTCTGAACAAGATTTCTTCAAGGCCAATGAATGCCAAAGGCTCTTGCAAACGAGAACCCTTTTTTAGGATGATTCATTCAACAAGCAAAATTGCTTGTTCGTTGTCCATAATATACGAGTGGAATTTTTTGCCATACGGAATATGATAGCATTTAACATTTTTGATGGTATTTTTCACTTTCTATTTTCCTTTCTTCCATCATTAAAAGTACAAATGAATTTATTCGAAAACGATAATTCGAAACAGCATGTAAGTTTCTGAAATTTATACGTAAAATTTATACGTTAAATATAATAAATGAAATATACGTGTTCTAAACTTGAATTTCCCACCTATTGTGCAATGTTTAGTAAATTAAAGTATGACCTTCGAGAAATAACAATATAATAAAACTGATACCTTCGAGAAATTACTCGTTATCAATCTGTTAATAGTCACGTATTCATGATATTGTTATTTCGGTACATATATGGTCGAAGAAATTACATCATGAATCATATCACACAAGCGTAAGTTTCTAAGCAAACCACCGTATGCATTGAATTACGTGTTTGATATCTTTTTTTTTTTACAATATCATTCTTTATCGGTAAAACAAACACTTTAAACACTGAACGAAACCATTAAATGATATTACAGGTGGAATACAAAATTTTCTAACAAAACTAAATCACCGACGCATAAAAAATTATTATCGTTAGAGAATATTCGATCGCCAATAATTTATTGTGGCTCCTGGAGATCTAGAATGCTCGATAAAGTGAAAGAATGCCGTGATGCTATTAAGAATATGATGAC
Organism: Apis laboriosa; assembly: GCF_014066325.1. Classification (NCBI taxonomy): domain Eukaryota; kingdom Metazoa; phylum Arthropoda; class Insecta; order Hymenoptera; family Apidae; genus Apis; species Apis laboriosa. The sequence continues at coordinate 5,304,731 of NW_025222592.1, forward strand.
CTTCGACAAGCTGACAAATACCTATGAAACTACACACATAGTCGGTAAAACTCCGATAATTCCGAGAGCAGCTACTTCTATGTCCTCGATACCGGATGTTATTACATTTAGTGGCATTGCATTGAAACATAAAGAATACGAAGACATACCGATTCTAATGAGAGATTCCATACTGAATTCGAATAAAAAAGAGAAAGAAAACACTATTGTGGAACAAATTGATCAAACTAACAATACAAACAATTCGTTGAAACGTTTCGTTTCAGTAGATAATATGCTCAGCAATTCGTTGAAATCATTCATAATATTGGAAAAACAGATAAAAGAAGAATTTTTGCAAGAGGACGATGTTTTCACGACGAAAAAAAAAATTTCTGCAGAACCATTTCTTTCTTATGTGGAAGGAAATGCAGAATTCATTTGGCCAGATGATACAATTGAGAGTTCTTCCGGAAATGCTTGGAACTCCCTGGAACATTTAAATTCGTCCGATATCAGATTTGGAAATCCACGTACAAATTCCACTTTTTATGAAGATATTTATGTGAATAGAAATCGTACATCTTCCCCAATTCGAAATCATCATTTTCAGGATTCTGGTTTTGAAAATAATTTCTCGATATAAATCAGTTCTATTTTCAATTTTTTCTCTCCATTCCTGTTTTTATTCTTTTTTATACTTCTTATTTATAACTTTTTGTAACTCTTCATATTTGAATCAATAAAATTTGTTCTAACGAATACAATTTATTATGTATTCCTTCGATAAATTCGAACCGAATCCATTTCTAAGATTCTATTGACTAAATGTAAACAAAAATATTATCAGTAATATAACTGTACTGGTGACACTGTGAAAATCGTATAAAATCAATGATAGTTTTATAAAATTATCGTTTAAATAATTTTTGAATATGAAATATGAATTAATCGTGCAATTAATCGTGTAATATAAAAGAAAATAACACTTGCGATATCAATTTAAACAAATGGAAAGGCGATTTAAAAACAAAAACGAGACAATAATATCGAAATCCTCGAAGTTATCGATCTAATGAACAGCCATTATGCTGGAATATATGAACCAGTCCAACGATTCATTTTTATCCTACGATAAGCTTAAAACAATATCAATTTTTTTAAAAAAGGGAAGAACCACTCAGAGTAGAGTAATGGATTTTATTCTAACGATACTTGGCTGTATAATCCTGAAAATTGATAATCAAATCTACTTATATGAATTTAAGGATATTTTCAATGATAGAACCTTAAAAAATATAAAGAATGATCTGGAAAACCTTTTGTATTTTAAAACTAAATTCTTTAACTTTTTAATCATGGAGTTATTATTAGAGACTATCAAGAAAGAAAATAATTATTTTAATAAACGTATCAAATTCAATAGAATCATGGACACATCAAATAAACAATGTAACAAAGAAGTTTTTCAAAAAAAAGTCAAGGATGTTATAAAATTTTTAATTTTTCGAAAGATCGAGAAATTTTCTTATCTTCATAATAATAATAGTACATTGGATTGGTCTTACTACAAACAGAAAATTGATGTTATACTTAGCAACGAAATTCGTCCAAGAGATAATATAATAAATAAAAATAATGTTAAGGAAAATAATGAAGAAAATACAATAAATTTTATTTATCATAAAAGAAAAAATGAATCTATGAATAATATAAACAATTCAAAAAAACCAGATTCAAAAATAGAATCTAATTTCTACAAAACATCAAGTTATACTTGCTTCGATTATTTTTGCGGTAAAATTTATTGGTTGCTCTGCTATGCATGGTTAGGAATTTTTATATATTATTGTTGCATATTTTTTTTTCCAATTTTCCCAACATTGTTAAATATTATACATAAATTGATAAATAATAATTCATAATATGATAATTGTACATAAATTAGGTATAAATTTGTATTATTTCGTTCAAATTGTTGTTAAACATGTGTTGATATTATTTTCTTCACAAACATAATATAGGAATTTTATACATATATATATATAGTATAGGAATTAAAATTATTTTGCTAATTCAGTTAATAGCTTATCAATTAAAAAATTGATAAATTTATTTAATTTTATCAATTACTTAAAAATATCACATACTATGTCAATTTATTAAAACAAAGCAAATAATATATAATGTATACATCTAAGCTTGATTTTAATATCTTCTAGTTTAGGTTATTTTTCATCAAGTAATATAGAATAACTATGTTCCAATATAGTGTGATATTTTAATGTAAAAAATATTTCTATAATTAAAAACTTTTAATGATAATGAATATAAAAATTCAACTTTATTATCTTTAAAATATTTAAATAGTCATTGTTCTTTCATATGCTTTCATAATAAATTTATTCATATATTTTATAAGCTCTTATTATCGTGAAATAAAATATCAATAATTTTTTGATACCTCATTTGAATCATTTCATTTGAATCATAAAAAAAAATATATAAAAAAATTTAATCGATTTAATCATTTATTTAAATTAGATTATAAATACTTACTTGAATGTACATATACCGAAATTAAAATAAAAATATAAATTACTATATAAATTAATTTGTATAACATATTATTATTTTTTATTTATTGTTTAAATAATTTATTTTTATATATTAAAATTATTATATATTAAAATTTTAAAAATATTTCATTATTAATCTTGAATGAGTAATTAAATAGATTTGATTTAAAGGCTATTTATATATTGTCAAATGCAATGTTTTTGACATAATATTTGATATTCGAAATTTCAATATAACATAGAATATGATTATAAAGTAAATATTTCAAAATAATCCATTTCTGTTAAAATATATTATTCTCAGTAATTGATTCATTTATTCTTAACGATCAAGGGATTGAACTGTCCTTTGTTACTTCTAACGGATTCTGTAATTTTCCATAGGGCCCGTTTCTTGTTAACGAATTTGCCGACTTGTCGAGCTACGTCGAAATACATACACATCGATAAATCTCTCTATATAATATATAAAGTTATTATGCAACACATATACAAAGATCGCAAAACGCATGCGTAGAAAAGCTGCGCAAAACAGGGCAGTATACTTTTAGAGGGTTAAAAGTGCCATGTTTTTTTTTCAATTTTTCCAATATTTATATATAAAATTTATTTTTCGTATTAATTTTTTTAAAAATATGTTAGACGTAAAATATTGATATCTAAAAAATAAAAAATAAATTTAAATATATAAATTATAAATACCAAAACATAAAAATATTAAAATCATAAATACGAATATAATTTATAGAAAATATATAAAAATATTTGATTATCAATTAATTATAATAAATTTTTAAATTTAATATATTAACATTATGAAAAAAGAAATTTTAAAAAGAAAATCTCTGTTAAATGGATTAAGCAATATTTAAATTACAAGATATAAAATTGAAAAAATATATTTTATTTTAATAAAAATATATAAATGATTTTAATTTTATTTTTATTTTTGAAATATATAAAAAAAATAAATAGAGAATAACATAAACGAAACGATAAATCATACTTCATTTTTTGATATACGGGTATGTTCTTAGAGGAGGAGTCGGGGTAACGTAGGATATTTATAAAGGAAGCTGAGAAAATCTACCGGCATTATATTACGATTGCTATTACGACTGATTATAATAAAAGTATTCAAAATTTTGTTTCAAATAATAAGATATATAACAACTAAAATGGTTGCAAATAGTGCACCAATGTTAAAATTTTATAACGGTAACGAAATACCGGTATTCGGACTTGGTACATGGAAGGTCAGTAACATTTATAATATAATAATTTATAATATATAGTATAATAATAATAATTTATAATCTATTTTTACAAAATATATATATATATAAAACTGTGTTTAATGTATATTATAAATAATATACATTATTATTAATATAAATTTATACAATTTTTGTTGTGAGTTTTATTAATAAATTTCTCTAATTTTATTCGTATTCTCTAATAATTTATTCATTCTCTCTTCCTATATATCGATTAAAATTTGTAATATGTCATTTAAGATACAAGATCAAGATATTCTACAATGTTCTCGAAGTTACGAAATAAATCTGTCTTTATTTAAAATGTAGTATATTATAAATGTTTTTATAATATAACAAATTGTTATATTATAATTTAAAAAATTATGAATTTTTTACATTTTAATTTATATTTCACTTAAATAAAATTTTATTTTCATTGCTAGAATGAATTTTGTATGTACATACGTATATACATACGTATATACGTACTACATAAGTACGTAACATTGGTTATTTTGAATTAATAGGAATATATATAATTAAATAGAGATAAGAAACTTATCAAAATTAGATAACTTGATTCAGAAATAATTTTTATTACATAATATATTTTTTATTTTTATAATATAATATATTATGAAATTGTTACAATTCATTTTTCTCAATTAATTAATTACTTATATATCTTTTAGTCCAAACCTGGAGAAGTGACTCAATCAGTTAAAGATGCAATTGATATTGGATATAGACATATAGATTGTGCTCATGTATATGGCAATGAGAAAGAAGTGGGTATTGCTATTAAAGAAAAAATTGCTCAAAATGTTGTAAAAAGACAAGATCTTTTCATCACAAGCAAATTATGGAATACTTTCCATAGACCAGATTTGGTTGAACCTGCTATCAAAACATCTTTGTCAGATTTAGGTCTTGACTATTTAGATCTTTATCTAATTCATTGGCCAGTAGCATTCAAGGAAGGAGATAATCTTTTTCCACAAAATCCTGATGGTTCTACTACTTTTAGCGATGCAGATTATGTAGATACATGGAAAGCTATGGAATCTTTAGTAACTAAAGGACTTACTAAAAATATTGGTATTAGTAATTTCAATTCTGAACAAGTAGAAAGAATTCTTAAAAGCTGCACTATCAAGCCAGTTACAAATCAAGTAAGTATATATTTTATTTAAATCAGAATAATATATAAAAAATATATTTTTTATAATGTATTAATGTATTAATGTATATTTATAGATTGAATGTCACCCATATCTTACTCAAAAGAAGCTTTCTAAATTTTGTAAAGATAGAGATATTCTTATTACTGCATATAGTCCCCTTGGATCACCTGATAGACCATGGGCTAAACCAGATGACCCAAAATTATTAGATGATAAAAAATTGAGTGAAGTTGCAAAGAAATATGATAAAACACCTGCTCAAATTCTTATAAGATATCAGGTACATATATTAATATTCTATTCATAAATTATTTTTTTAATTTAATTTCTAATTTTATTTTCTTTTTCAGTTGGATCGTGGTCATATAGTTATTCCTAAATCAGTTACAAGATCAAGAATTGCTGAAAATGTTGAAGTTTTTGATTTTAAACTTTCCCCTGAAGATATTGAATATATTGATAGTTTTGACTGTAATGGTAGAATTTGTCCACTAATAGGGTAAATATTTTAATATTTTTATTTATAATAATTTTTATAAAATTAACATAAACATTAATTTTTTTCAGTTCGGAGGCTAGCCCTCATTATCCATTCCACATTCCATTCTAAGTAATAAGTTATATAATTCTAAGTAATAATATATATCTAACATTTACAATATCTTTTTTCTGTAAGTTTTCTACATGAAAATCATATAAAATAAACTATATTCTAATAATAACTTCAATTTCATTTTTATATCAAATTATTATTTAATTTATATAATAATTATATTATATAATTTATATAATAATAGAATTGAAATAAAATTATTTATAATATATTCATCTCATATTCTTTCTTTCATTCTTAATAAAAATATTTTTCCAGTTACAAATCCTCATATTATATAAAAAAATATAAATGTTAATTTGTATATAATAAATATTGTAATCTAAATATTATGTATACTGATAACCTCATTTTAATAATCTATTGATAAAGGAATATTTATCGGTTAATTAACGGTTATTAGCGGAAATAATTGTTCATGTTACATGGAATACAAACATGGAATTATCGCCGTTATGGCATATTTTTATATAGTATAATAAGGTATTATGGTATATAAGTATAATACAAAAAATATATGTTACATTACTTTTTTTATGATAGAAAATTTTTTTTTATAAGCCAATTGCTTCTTCTTTTATTTTCTTATGAATTTAGATTTAAAAAAATTTATTTTATCTATATTTACGTATTAGACTAATGCATTTTAAAAAATTATGTTTTTCGCTATATCTATTTATTATCTTGACATTTATTATTTATTTATGAAATTCAACTTTGACTTCTGATCTATGCTGAATATATCTAAATGTTAAAATGATACACAATATTAAAAATATTTTAACTGATATAACATACACAATGTACATATATATAATATGTAATATATAATATTGTATACAAATGTATTATTTTTTTTACTTTATTTGTATTATTTTGTTCTAATTAACTAATAAGATTAAAGACAGAAATTCAAGATATTAGATGGTATATTGTATTACATTATTACAATATGGTATATAGTAAGTATATAAGTATAATACAAATTAGGGAAAATTACCGTTATAAAAAATGAAGAACGAATGAATTACATTTACATTTTATTGCATTCGCACAAATGTTCATCACTATCTTCGCAACCGCATAAGCAACATTCGCAATATTCACTATCTTCACTATCTTCTACTTTTGGTAAATCAGCTAGTTGCTTTATAGTTGGTTGATATTCTTCCGAAGGATCTAATGGTTCATCACTGCAATTACATAGTGTATCTGACAATCCACTTGCGCATTTGCCCTTACAATTGCATCTGCAATTTCCGATTGGACGTATATTGCAAGGCAACAAAGGACAAATTTCACAGGGACCTTTGAGATCATAAGATAACATATGTGGTTTGCACCCTGTACGAATACCTATAATTATTTTTCATATTAAATTGTTTTCATAATTAAAAAATTAATTAATATAATTTAGTTTATATACCATGTTCTTCCATTTTATAACGTGGTTGTTCGCAGAAAGGCTTTCTTAAAGATGTAATGCAGGAAATATTGCAAGGAGGAATGAGTTTTTTTAAAATATATTCAAAATCCTGAGAGGTGAAACAAGGACGATGACATTGTGCCGATTTTGATTTAAATGTTGATGATTTATCATCTTTTGATTTCTCAGAAGTAGGATTTTCCATTTTCTATCGGAAAAAAGATGGATCGTAAAATAAATATCAGTAAATAATTTTATGATATTTATATTATAATGAATAAATTCTTATATATCATTTTTAACATTTAATGTCGTAGGATTTGCACTTTTCATCTGTAATATCTGTTTCGTTTCCGATTTCTGATTGCCTGCCCACCAATTTGACATCCAGGAAGATCTTTCTTTAACTTTTTTTTCGGATAATTTTGGATTAGTTTCTTGATCCTGTTTAATATTTTGTCCCAATGTAGAAATCAATATGTCATTATGTCTCTGTATAACATATATTTATTCATGTATAAACATGAATAAATAAATTTATTATGAAATTATTATTATTATTATTATTATTATTATTATTATTATTATTATTAGATGAAATTTCTTTAAATTGAATATATATTAATATATTAAAAATATATAATATATATAATCGAAAAATTTAAAAAAAAAATATAAATCTATATTTTTTGCTTATTATTGCATTATTCAATAGTTTTAAGAGAAATATCCAAATATTCATTAATGTACTTAAAAAATTTTTAAATTTATTATTCGAAAACGAAGCTTCAAATAAAAAAAATTTTATTCTATATTTTCGATAATTATATTTTCGACATTTATCTCATATAGAATCCTTTTTCCGATTATACTACAGAATAATTTTTACTAACAATTTGTTTCTGTCCTTGCTTTTTATTCGATTCGTAATCATTTTGATTAGAACATCCATATTTTTTACGCATGTAAGATGTTTTCTTATCATTGTTGTTTAAATCTTGAGTACAACTTATAATTTTTCTTCGATCACAAATATTTTGATATTCCTTAGATGTCAACAATCGATCCATATGTTCTTTAAATATCGTTTCCTTCTGTTCTAATTCTTTAATGCAATTCTTCAAATTTAATTCTTCTTTAGCTAATTGACGAATCTTTGATAAACAGAGTAAGTCTTCGGAATGTATCGAATGAAGACTTGGAGTAGTATAAGATCGTATTTCCTTTTCTAATTTATTCACCGTATCGTTCAATTCTTTATTCATAAGTTCCAAAGATTCTAATTCCATTTCCGTTTCTTCCAACTTAACATCAGCTTGAATGATTTTTTCCTAAAATTAAAATATCGATAATTTTTATATACATTATATAAATTTTATATAAATTAATAATATTTTATAAAATTTTAATTATAAAAAGTACAATAAAAAATAGATGTATTTAATAATACGTCAAATTTTATAACGAACACAAAGATTCAAACACACACACTAAGATTTACCCGCTGAATTAATCGCTGAATTTCAATCGTTCCGTACATGCAACTCATCGGTCTCCTTGTTCAGATTCTTCACAGTATTCTTTAGATTTTCAAGAAGTTTCTCAGTTTGATCCGGATAAGGAGCGAATTTCTTCATGATCTCGCGGATTTTACAATACGGCGCATTTTCACATTTTTTTGACATCCACATATTATATGCCATCAATGCCGGAATTGATCGTTCCATTGTCGTGATTTTATCTTTTAAATATTTATGCCGACCAAGAAGATCGCAACGACGTTCTTCCATTTTCGTCGTGATATCCTCGAAATACGGCGAGTGATGCTCGGTCGTTTTCGTATCTGATTTTGGACCTTCAATAAAGAAAAGAAAAATTAAATAATTATGTTTTATTAAAAATATATTTCATTTATAATAAAAAAAAATAAATATCTTATGTCACTTACATTTACATCGAGACATTTTTGCTTGTTAAAGTTCTTTTCCAAAATAAAGAATTTATCACTTTGAATTATATTATATATAAATAGGTATACTTTAAGTCTAAACAGGTTATTATGATTTCCTGCATAGAATTTTAAATGTTTCAATATATCATTCTAATCTTTAAAATTATAAATTATAACAAAATTATATATGTATCTGACTAAATTATCTTTGAAATTTTGATATTAAATGTGAATGTTAATTTTTTTTTTTTTTTATGTATTTTCTGTTGACGGTTTCAAGTAGAATAATATATGTGTATATATATATATATATATATATATAAATATGTATATATATATATTTATTTTAAGTTAATATTCTCAACAAAGATACATTAATTGAAATTAGCAATGGTACTGTTCTTAAAAAAAACTATCGAATAAGATCGTATGTTTTTTCAGATATTTTCGATCATTTTTGATAGTTTTACGCGCAACGAAAATCAGCATGCATTAGTATAACGTTTCTGCGAATTGTTCAAGATGTATTAGATTTCTTCAATTCAGTGAAGAAAATATAAAACATATCGAATTCTTTGAAATCTGGAGCAAATCGAAGTGGATAATGTTACCTCTCGATATAGTCACGAGTTAGTAAAATTATAAAATTAAATTCAAAATAATATACATATTATATATTATATATAGTAAACTTGACAACGCTATTATTCAAATGAATTTTTAACAGAAGAACGGAGGACTTGACTAGTCGTGACACGGATGATGATAAATATTCTTTGCTAACCGGAACTAGTACATCTCTTCAAGATAGCACCGGAAGTACAGTCACAGGCTCAATTAGAGCCAACTACGAACGTAATTTTGAAGATCGTGTATTATACGGACAGAGCGGTGGTCGCAGATTTAGTTATAAAAAAAGAAAGACTTGCAGCGGAAATGGAATATTTAGTGCTCCTCCCGGTGTCAGTCCCCATCATGTTAAATCATCCATTATCCGTCGCAATACAAGTAGAGCTTCTGAATTCCATATATATTCTATCATATATATCTTATATATATTTTTTTAAATAGTTATATGTTAAAATTAAGAATCATTTTTATTTTTTTCCATAATAGATGGATCTCGATTAATTTTTGTATGGCCACAGAAACCACCTAGAAGTAGATTGTTAAGAATTTTAGCTCCACTCATGCATGGCATTCTCATTGGTTTTTTATTTATGGATGCTATTCATCTTTGGCCAGGAGAATTTTTACCTACATCGTTGCCTTCTATAATACCTGTTCCTTTACCACCTGTAAAATGTAATGTAATTGAACCACGATGGTTTGACAATAGTTAGATAATGCAATATTTTCATTTTTTTGACTTTGAAGTCGCGTAATTTAAATTCTCTTTTCATTATTTAAAATATATAAAATAAATTATAAGAAAAATTAAAATGTAAAAGAAATATATTAAAACACAAAATTATAAAAAAAATTGTTTTTAATAATATATAAATATTAATGATTAAATAACCTATAAATGTTAACAATTTTTCCGTGCAAAAATATGCTTATGCGCATCATTATAATATAGTTAATACTTGGGAAAGAGTGAATACGTAAGATATTCAGCAGTGAACAAAAATGTCGAATAAACATCTATTTCAAAAATATGGATTTTTGCGTGCACCTTTTGCCATTGGTGTTGGTCGTTATGTGTGTCAATTACAAAGAGTAACTATAAAATTTTGTAAAAATCACGGTGCTAGTCTTGGAGCTAGGTAAAATATTTCCTTATTTAACCTTATTTTCACTATTAAATTTTTATATTATATATATATATAATGATATAACAATAAAAAAAAGTTATGAATTTTAAAAAAAAAAATTAAAGTTATTTTTTAATATTAATATATTTGACTTATTTTTTATTTGTTTAATTATTTATTTCTCTCGACGTACGTAACATTTTACAAATTATAACCTCTTTTTATAAATTATAAATATCTTATATCATATATATATATATATATATATACATAAAAAAAAAGTTTTTTTTTTATTATACAGGAATTTTATAGAATATGATTTAATTAATTATGCAAAAGAAAATCCTGGAGTTGTAGTATATGTTAAACCAAGAAGACATAAATATCCAATTTTAAAAGCGGAATATTGTAAGTTTATTATTGTTTTAAAGAAGTAAGATTTAAATATATTAATTAAAAATTTAAAAATAAATTATAAATTAAATAAATATTTAACATAGATCTATGTTATTTTATAGTAAATGGAGAGACACATTGGATGTCTATTGCTAATTATAGTAGAGAGGACATTATACAATGGATGGAATTATTAAAAACTCAGTATCATAATGGTCCAGATTACAGATTACTTAAATTATGGCACACAGATTTTCCTTCTATTCAAGGACCTTGGACACCTTTTACTTTTAAAGAATCATCTTTGAATCAAATTCAATTCCCAAATGTAAATATTGAATTTTTTGTTATATAATGTCTTTTCTATTACATTTTTATAACTATATATATTATATATTTCATTTATTCTTAGAAAAAATTTGGAGAATGTATTAAATTGGAACCAACAGCTACAGAGGAATTGATTAGATTGTTTAAAGAACAACAAGAAGCTGAAAAACTCAATGAAGAAAATAAGATTCAAGAAAATGTTAATTAAATGATAATTTTCAATGTTAAATAATTAACTAAAAATTAACATATTCTGAATCAAAGCTTATTATAGCTTTTTAAAATAATATTTGATTTGTTTATTTTTATGTGACAATACAAAAAATTATATTTATTTAATATTTCAATAAGAAGAAAACTTTTATATATATATATCCAATCATTAAAATTATATAATTATTATTAGATTATGATTATTGTAAAATAAATATATAAAAATATATAAATATAACTTATAAATTTACTTGATTATTTATTAGTGCATATAAATATTTTTCAGGCTTTATTGTAATATTATATTAATAGATACTATATTAATAATACTATTATATTATATAATACTATGTTAATAAAATTTTGCATAAAATTAATGTATTCAAATTATCAAATATAATGTATGCTCCAGACAATTACATAACAATCATATAAATATTTATTTGTGCTTTATTTTTTTAATGTAAGCATTTAGTGACTAGTATCTTATATATATCATATGTACAATATTTTTGATGTGTAATAAATCAATATTATATATAATATATAATATTATTAATACATATTAATAATTAATATTATTAATAATATTTATACTAATGTCAGAATTATATGACAGGTACATAAATTTTTTTTTGTTTTTATATATACTTTAATTACATAAAAATATGTTTTAGCATTTTTCGTATAAAAAAATTGAATAATTATATCATACATAGCACCAATATTTTGAAACAAAATTATGCCCAATATGAAATAATTCAACTATTTTGACCAACTATATTACACTTTAAATAAATTATATTATTATTATTATTATTATTATTATTATTATAATATTATTGAAATATTATTATAATATTCAATTTTCATATAACAACTTATAAATATAATTCATTTTTTGTGCGATTTTGTTAATGCGTGCGAACTTCATAGATAAAAAAAATAAAATATACATATTCTACATATATAATTATCAATTATTTTTAGTATTTGATATAAAAAATATCGATACAAAATATTAAAATGATATTAAGTATATCTAATTTTAATTAAAATCTTTAATCTAAATATTAAAACATGAATAAAATATCCATAATATTTCATAAACATGAAAAATTATAACGATTTTGTAAAAATATAATTAGAATATTCTTTTTCAAATTGCATACTAATTTATGCAAATGCATATCTTTTTTTAAATTATGATAATATTAATTATAAAAATAGAAAATAGAATTAAACGCGCTTAGACTACAATAAATGACATTTTAAATAATCTTTAAGGGATGGGTATAGTAGCATAATCCTGGTATGCTAACTTTTTTCTTTGAGAAATATGAATAAATAGTTTATTTCTTACACTACAATAAAAACTTTATCATTTTTATAGGAAAAAAAAATGCAACTTTTCCTGTGTAATATCAGATAGCCTTAAACATTCATAGTTATTTATCAAAATAATGGGATAATGAGATGATTCTAAATATATAACAATATAAATAGGATGAATTTGATGCTACATACAATCATACGCACAAAAAATCACACACCATTAATATATCATTCCTTATTAAACACTTCATTGTATATAATTGTATATAAATAAATTTATAATGCCTCATTATAGAATCTTGGTATTAAAAACTGACAAATGTTACCTACAGTATTTCAACTATTTAAATTCAATTATAAATACTAAGATGAATTTTGTACTCTAATAATTTTTTTGTAATAAAATAAAATATTGCGGTAGAAATCAATTAACATGACATAACATACCATATTCGTAAAATAAAACAAATTAAATCATGCATATCTTTCTCCTTTCGTACAGATAAATGTCCACAAAGAAGATAAAACAGCATATGAGGAAAAATATTCTCGTTTAAGCAAAATATCACACACTATATCAATTGTAAAAGTGTGACTAGACATGATTTAGTTTATTCGGCTTTAAGTCGTTTACTAAATTCTTCTTGTTGTTTTTCTCGCCATTCCTTTTTCGGTTTTGTTCGTTTAAGTTGACCATCCCTAAAAATAATATCATTGTATTAATTTTATTATGGAATTATATATAGAATTTGTTCTTATTTAAAGTAACTTACCATTGTAAATCTACTAAACCACCTTGTCTTGCTATCACAGACTTTACTCTATTTGCAAAGTCAATAGCGCTCTCTCCCTCATTTCTATACATCGGAGGAAGGTACCAAACATCACAAACTATAGCCCAACTCGACATAGTCATGTATAAATATTGAATCATAGAATATCGACTACTATTCCAGAACGCATCTCCAAATCTTGGATCATACTGTAAGAAAGATAATGAAATTAATTATTTAAATTGCTATCTAAATATATTTTTTATATGTAAGTATATTTTTTACATGTACACAATTACCTTTATCGCAACAGGATAGATTACACCACCAACCTCAAAACTTCCTTTTTTAAATTGCATAACTGATGTATTATTTATACAAGTGCCTTCAGGAAAAATAAGTATAGGTGGATTTGTAGGATCAGAAATATGTTTTTTTAATCTAAAATACATTTATAAAAATCTACATACATACAATATATTATAAATAAAATCTATACATTAAAAATAAAACAGAATTTACCGTTTTGTAACAGCTTCTCTATCTTTAACTTCACATCGTTCAAACCAAATATGCGGTGATGCACGTGCTAAAGCTCTTTGTAGAATTCCTAAAAATCCACCATGCCTTTGACCTATCTAAAATAATATTTATTATTGAATAATATAAATCGTTGTTACATCAAAATATATATACATCAAAATATATATTTATATAATGAAAATTTAAATAATGATAACAAAATAAATCAAAATTAAAACATGCAATTAAGAAGATATAAAATAATTGAAAATAATTATTAGTTTATTAATCAATATGATGAATGATAGAAACATACCAAAGAATAGCAATTATCGCACATCAGTACTAGAACATCTATGGGAGAAGTGTGATTTGCCACACAGATACCCCTAATAGGACGATTTTCTGGGTTATGATAAGTTATTACTGAAGATAGCGCGCTGGACAATACACCAAAGCACATTATGGAAACTTTATAATTTAACCATCGCTTGAAACTGCCTTCTGGGACATACCCCACAACAGCTGTACATGCTGTCAGCCACATTACCTGTAAACCATAAGCTTTGCATATAAGAAAGTATATTCTATTCTTTTTGTATTGATGGTGAGTAGTTTACCTACAAAGCAAAGTTACAGGAATCTGTTACCTGCAACATTCATGCATTTCAACTTTCAATAGACAATTACTAATCATATTATAGCAGGATTTCCCAGATTATTTCAAGAATATTATTATAATATGCTGAAATTTAATTACTAACAAATAACAAATAAATATGGTAACAAATTCTCAACAATAATACCCAATAAACAACAAATTTGGATATTTTTATAATGATATATTACCAAAGAGAATGTTGTTTGTGTGGATAAGATGGACACGTCGATTGTGGAAGTGTGATTTGCTACACACATTCCTCCAGATTTTGGTTTATATTCTGGATTATGAATTGTAATTGTAGCTGATATAGACTGTGATAATATTGTGAATGCTATGATACTAGCTTTGTTGTATATCCATTTCTTTATAAAACCATTTGGTAAGAAGCCAATAAGAAATGTTGTAATTACAATATACAGTACCTAAGAAGCTTTGATATTAGTTAAATTGGAAATGCTAAATTTATATTTGACATGGACATTTACTAAAGCAAATACTTTCAAAATAGATGCATTAATAGAGCAGAATTGTGAAATGAAAATAAGTTAAAAAATTGTAATATTAATTCTTACATAAATTTTTTTTTTCCTAAACTTAATAATTAATCATATATCCTACCAAGTTGTTTCAATTTCAATTTCAAATATTGTTAAATATAGAAAAATCAATGTACTTACTCCAACAAAACAAATGAATATTCTTAAGGGAAGAAGAAAGCAGTACCGCATAACAAATCCACACATCCATATTACTGTTAGCTTCCAGGAAATGAATTCGTAATGTCTATTTGTTCTAGTTAATAGATTCCAATTCTGACAAAAAATATCAATTTATCATATATTAAAATATCAATTCATATTTTTTAAAATCTAAAAATACCTTCAATTCTTCTGCCTCAAAACGAGATGTCACTTCATCTTCAATTATAGCCTCTACACCAGCTTTAATATAATCCAAACAGATTGCAGGTTTGAACTCTCTTTTTAGCGTTTCAAATGAATCTCTACGCATAAGACTCTATAAAAAATATTTTTTATTTTTAATCTACTTTATAAATAATTCTTTTTTATAAATAAAAGCAATAAAATAAAACTAAAATTATTTACAGTAGTTGTAGATGTTTGAGAACTTTCTGTTTTTGTTTCTTCCAGATGATTTTTATGATTCTGCATTTCCGGCTCAGGTACCAAAATCAAATCTGTCGATCTGGCTATTACATTGCTACTTAACATCCCATTTTGCATATCGTTTTCCGTTTTCCAATTCTGTACATTCTGTTTTTCAACATGCCGCGATTCGTTTTCTTCATCGGCATCCTGGTCATTTTCTGTCCAAGTACCGTTTTTCTTTTTTACGTTCTCTATATTTTGTCTGCCATACTGAAATAAAAATGTATATATATATTATAATCATCTCACTCAAGTTCGAATATTTCTAAAAAATATGTGATTATATATATTTCTTGCTGAAAAGAAATTTGTCAAACATAACAAGAACAATAGATTTATTCACTAGATAAATATAATTCATAAGAAATGAATATCATCATAAAATACAAGTACCTATAGAATAAAATATGAAAAGGATATTCTTAGCAATAAAAAATTATTTTATTATTTATCGTAGATAAAAATAAAGCTGGATAATATTTTTTTAAGTTTTTAGTGGATTTAAATTTATCAAATCACAAGATGTGATTATGTCTACTTTCGCGAAATATTTTCATAAATATTATTTATATTTAAAAAGAATCTATACTTTAAAATTTACAATTGCATTTATTATGTATCGTCCAATTTATTTAAATATTCATAGAATAATTATTTTCATTTATTTAATATTTTTAATTTACATTTGATACATTTAAAATATAAAATATATTACATTTTTAAATAAACATGTAATATATTTTGTAATAATACAAAATTGAATAATTTTTTTGTTTATTTCTATTTTTTCAATTTTAAATAATAAAAAAAAGAAACTAATTCTATTTCAATTATGATAAATATAAAATTGAATTTTAAAAAATTACACTTAAAATGATAAACAAAAAATGGTAAATAAATGTAAAATGTAAAATAAAAAATTATCATTATAATTACTAATTTAAAAACAAAAAAAAAATTAATTTCGCATAAAAAAAATAATACAATATCAATTTATATGAGAAACATAAATTCATTATAAATTATATTTTTGTACAAATAAACTTTATTAAAAAATTATCAGATTTTATCGTAAAAATAAGTATATCTTATTTTATGTTTTATCTTTAAGAAGAAATAAATTTTATCATTATTTTTTATTTTTTTATCGAATAAACACAAATTTTCTATATTATATTATATGTATATATCTGATACATATCATAATATATTTTATAAAGAATTATTTCTTTTTTTTTCTATAAAAAAAATTATGTATATATACACGAATATATTATATATCGCTAAAATTTTCCCATCAAGTTAAACTGCTAATATTTTTGATAAAGAAATCATTATTATTTCATTATTCATTCCTGAAAACAAATTTTATCTTTAAATTTAATTCTGGGAATGCAGATTTTGAAAAAGAATAAATCTTAATGATACGCATTTGTTTTATATAATGATAATTATTGATTCTTAAAAATTGATCAATCATAATAATTATGGAATTTCAACGTTCAAATTTAAATGAAATATAATGAAAACTCAAATTGATAAATTATCTATTATATTTGATGATGAAAAAATTTTTGGACTTTGCTCTTGACAACGATTTCTAGTTGCTATAGAAACATTGAACGATTTATATATCTTTCTTTCCTCGATTACAGATATTTTAAAATTAAAATTACAATATATTATTATCAATCTTTTTTATATATTCAAAATGATATGTATGAAAAAATATGTATGATATTATAAATGAATCTATAAGTGAATTCAATGTTGCAAATCATGCAAAAATTATGTCAAGAAAACAAATTAAGTTCTTTTAAAAGTAAAATTCATTCATTTTTTCACATTTAAATTAAAACGTATTTACGTAATGAACATTGTTTTTACATCTTATATAAAACAAAAAAAATATAAAGTTTTGTATAAGTAAGACGACATGATACATTTGAACATTTTTCTTCAACACATAATGCATTTTCAGATTAAATATAATTATAAAATTCACAAGAAAGAAAAAAAAATATTATTCGAATACATTTTATATTTAATAAAAACTTGTTTACATAAAAAATATAAATTTTAATTGATTAAAATTTCTTATTATATTTTGAAAAAGAACTTATAATCATAAGAAATAAATTGAAATAAATACTACTTGAATTCAATTTGAAGTGCAATGTATAGTCTAAAGTACAATAGCACAACGATAAGGAAATAAAAGAATTTTTTAAATAAAGATCCATAAATAGTACGTTTTAAATTACATAAAATTAAAAAATTTTTTTTCATTAAAATTAATTAAATTGAAATATATTTGATATTTAAATTAAATTTAATATTTAATATTTAAAGCGATTTTTATAAAAATTCCATTATAATAATTTTTATTTTAATATCATAAATACAAGCTTTTTTAATTAAAAATGTATAATAGTAGCAAATATAAATTTTATTTGTTTTAACCTAAATATATAGTGATATTTGCTTTTTAAATATAAAAAAATTCTATAAAATAATTTTTTTAAAATATTCAAATAATAAAAAATTTTATAATAAAAAAATATTAATAATTAACTATATTTCATTAAAAAATATATTAAAACAAATAATGTTCGATATAAATTATTATATAATCTATATGATTATATTATTTTTATATATTGAATAATTATTTTCAAATATAAATCTAATATTTATAATATTTGTATATGTTTTATATTTTGTTGAATTCTTGAAACAAATTATAATAAATTAATTAATTTAATTTCTAACGAAGAATTATTGAATTATTAATTTAATTATTAAGAAAAAAATAAAATTGAAATGTTGTTTAATGATAAATGTATGATTATTGATGATTAATAATAAATGATATTAACAACAAATAATAGTAAATAACTGAAAAAAAATGCTTATCGAAAAGTATAACATAAATTAATTAAAATAATAATAATATTTAATAAATTTAGAAGTAGGACATTGATTCCTATAAAGATTAAAATTAATAAAACTGAAAAATGATTTATTTCTAAATCAATCATGATTTATTAAAATTAATATATAAAAAACAATAAATCATTCTAAGAATGTATATATAATATTTAAAATATAAATTAAAAAATTCTTATTGATTAATATTAATATTTATTTAAATATTTATATAACTGATCATCATTTTTTATTTTTATAATATGTATATGCCTTTGAGCCAATTAATTAATTATTCAGAACATGTCGAAAAAATTCTTAGAAGTCTACTACGATTTTGAAAATAATAAATAATGATTATTTATTTTTCAAAACAATAAAATAAATAACATAATATATTTTTTAAAAATTATATAAAATAATTTATATAAAATTTATATTTAAATTTTGTTATTATATTAATATATCAGAAATTGTTTGAGGACTTCACAATTTACATCGATTTTACAACTTTAAATCGATATGAACTCGTACGATATAAAATCATAGAAAATTTACCAAAATATGTTTCAATTAATCTCAATCAATCTCATTTAATATCTTATTATATATGCTATATCATTTATTCTTATAGTATAGTTAAAATGTATATATATAAAAAAAAATAAGTACGAAATTATATCAAAAAATATAAATGTAAAAATAAAAAATTGAAAAAATTGAAAAAAAAAACAAAAAAATTGAGTAAAAAATTCAATACAGATTCAATGATAAAATTATATTTTCGTTTCATTAATTCATATTTCATTAAATTGATTAATATTTATTGTAATCTGGAAAAAATAATGTATTTATATACATTTAACAATTAATTATAACTAATATTAACAATTAACTATAATTATAAATTTAAAAAATAAAAATTAAAAATTATAATTAAAAAAATTTGAAAATATATTATAAATGATAAAAAATATTTATGATATAATAATAGTATAATTTAAGATTTTGAAATTATTTGATCAATATATATTTTTTATATAATATATAAAAAAATGATGTAAAAAAAATTTGAAAATCAATAATATAAATTAATAATAAATTAAGTAAATATAAAATTTCTAATTATTTGAAGATCAAAAAAAAGTTGAAAATACTGTTTATTTTAACGTATATTTAGTTGTGATTAATATAATAGTTTAATAATTTTAGATGTATCTTAATACTAGACGTATCTTATATAAGATTGTGAAATTTAAATCGAACATATATTAAAATAAAATATAAAAGTTTTAAAAATATTTCATATTAAATGCCACTTATTACAGCTACTTGTTGATTATTCAATAAATATTTTTAAATGAAATGTACTTATTTTAATAGTAATTATATCTTTCATTAATCAAGAATTAGCATATTGAAATAATAAAATTTCTAAAAAAATTTTTAAAAATTAAACAAATTATAATACAATAATATAAATTAAATCGAATACATACAAATGAATAAAATTCAAAATGTCTACCTCAAATTTAACTTTATCTTCAAATTTATACACTAACAAAATAATATTTTTTATGTTTGGAACATGTTTTGCTCTAAAAAATCTTATTGTAAACTGTATATGATAAAATCATATAATCTTTTTTATTTTTTTTTTCAAAATAAAATCATATAATTTAATCCTGTTTTCAATTCATAAATTCATAACGTGTCTTTAAATGAATAGATAAGTACGTAAATTTGCTTTACAATCTTCTTACCTCAAAAAGTGTTAGCAGCAATTTTATATATAATCTTCTAACCCCAAGTGATTTTCCGATAGATGCCAAAAAGATTATGGCCAGTAAAAACATAAGAAAAGGTGTCAAAAGTAAAGAAACCGCTAACGACATCACCATCCACAACGGCGCCATTTTGCTTACTGCCAAGAGTCAAGCAATAACCAAGAAAGTTAAACGATTGTTCACTTAAAACCTATGTGTACGAATATTATAGTAAAATATGAATTGAAAATTTTCGCTGTCCTCTAGGGACTACTAAAAGAAATAAAAACAATAATAAAGAACATGATAAAATATTTTATTATCTTGACTACAATGTCATATTGTAACATTATTGATTTACAAAGGAATGAAATAACTATAATAGAGTGAGAAAATTTTGTGAATGAGTATTTAAATATTACATTACAAACATAGTACATAAACTGAGAAATCTGTATTTTCCATTAAAGATTAAACATAATAATTTTTCTTTAAAAAAAAAATTATTAAACAATGTTTAATAAATTGATTTTCTGTATTACATTTATGATTGAGTAAAATAAATAATGAAAGAAGAACAGAAATAAAAATTAAAATATCTCCAGAATGCTATAGATGAAAATAATACAAATAAGGAGAGTAAATAGTAACAGCAGAATAAAAATAAGATAAGAATTAATCATTTGTGCTATCATTTTTCAGACATAGGATAAGATAAAATAAGAATTGAACATTAACACTATCTATTGGGTGTTTTTAAAAATGATTTTTTAAAAAAATTATTTTTAGTATTCAAGAGATGTCAATAATAGTCAATTCTTACTTTATCTTTATTCTTCATTACTATTTGCTTTATATTTATATAAAGTATTCTAAAAATATGGAAAAATCGATATAAATAATTGAAAATTCTCAAGATAATTTTAAATAATATTTTGCATGGATTTTCATTAAAACTTTGTTAATTAAGTAAGTATTAACAAAAAACACTAGCCAATCATAGATACTGCGTAAATTAATCAAGTAACAACGGTAGTGTTGATTATATGTTGCTGGCTGAATACAAATAAATCCAAATAACATATGTTAAGAAAAATATGAAATATAACAAATTTTTTATCAACATAAAATTATATTGAATTATATCTTATTCAGAAAAAATGAATAAACTAATTGATTGTTATTTATAAGACATTTGTAGGATTCTTCTCTTTTTTTATTATCTTCCATCTGTTTTGTCATCCTTCCATCTCGTTTATTATTCATTTTTGTAAAGATATAATATAATAATTCATAATGATAAATTTTTCATTCTCTATCTTTCTTTTTCGTTATTTTTTTTTGTTATTGTTTGACTAGTTTCTACGTCTATGTTCCGTGATTGGCCATTTTTTTTTTTTAATATTTCATCAACAAAATTTTAATGAAAATTTTTGTAAAGAAAAATGTTATTTGAAATTATTTCAGAAATCTCTAGCTAACTATATTATAATATATAATATATAATATATTAACTATATTATATTATTATATTTTTTTTATATATTTTTATATTATTTTTGAGACAATCTGCATATAAAATTGATTTTTTTCATTTTTATCACATTTATATTTCATCTTTAGTTGTATGTAAAATAACCAAAATGATAAAAAATGGATAAATTAATTTTTGATTAGTGATATCATTTTTTCGGGAAATATTGAAATTTTTTTTAGGCATTACATTTAATTATGATAATAAAATAAATTGTTAAAATAAAATTTTGTTTTTAAACTAGATTAACTTATACGATAAATTATATATAACAATAAATAATATCTTTCGATTATTATTAATTCATGCAAGTATGATTGATACAATATTAAATAAGAAAACAAAGAATAAAAGAATTTATTAATAAATTAAATAAAAGAATTTATTAATAAATTATAATGTATTTTATATTTTTATTATAAATAAGAATCATGATATTTATATAAAAATTTTTAAATTTAATAAATATACATTCGAGCTATATAATATTTATAGAATATTTATATAATATTTATATAATATAATATAATATATATATAATATATATAATATATTATATAAATATAATATAAATATAATATAAATATAATAAATATAATATAATATATTTATATAATATTTATAGAATAATAATTCTGGTTTTAATATTCAAAAAATTCGCGGGAAAAGATTCAGATTTCAATCAGAGTTCTCTAGTATCTAATACTTAATACATTGAGAAAATGTCGTCTCTTGAAGCAGGTCCAAGACCAGTGCAAGTATCTCCTTTAATTAAAGTGAGTATCATTTATTATAATGCAGTTTTAAAAAATATTTATATTGGAATATTACAAAGTACTATTTATTTGGCAATGCTTTGTTGAGATTTTCTTTCGTTACAAAAATGAATAATTCTGAAGAAGTAAATTCTTCTAAATTCATTATATTACATAATTTTTATTAGAATATTAAATAAATAAATTTCTTAAATATTAACCTAAATATATGTAAAAGTTATATTTTATTTATTCTATATATAGTTCAACATTTAATGATAAATTAATATTAAATTTATGTTTCATTTTCTAACCTCTTTAATAGAAATTAAACGAATATAAATTAAATATATTTTGTTAAATGAATTAAATAAATATTAAATAAATATTTTTTTCTTTTTTTCAATTATTTATTTACATATTTACTAATATATTTCATATATAAACATTTAGAAATATGTCTTATGAAATTATATTATTAAATTTTTTATAGTTTTCTCGATGGAGTCTCTTGTTAACTGGAATTCTATATGGTGCTTATCATCAAAGAAGATTTACTAGAAAAGAAAATGCTCTTCGTGAACAAGAACTTAAAGAAAAACCTATTAGGGATGCAAAATTAGCAGAAGAGAAAAAGAAACTATTGGAAGGTAAAAAATAAATTTAATCATAATTGCAAATTAATAACTTTAATTATAATCATAATTTTTTTGTTTTAGCTGAAGCAAAAATGATAGAAGAATGGTCAGGAATAAAAAAATAAAATATAATACATTTCAGTAGTATAAATATGTATTTTTTTTAAATTAATATTATTTTATATCTTTAAAAAAATCATTATGTCAATTTTGGTTCATTACAATAAATGTTAAATATAAACTTCTTATTGTATATATATAAATATATATATATATATTAAATAAAATAATTTATATGGTAGACTGTAATTATATCTTTAATTTTATATTTCTTCATATTTATTTTCATATATGTAAAATTAAATAATTACATTTCAATAGATACAATACATTGCATTTTGTATATTTTATAAAAAAATTTTTTAAATCATAAACTTATATAAAAAAAAATTTTCGCCCGAACAGGGACTCGAACCCTGGACCCTCAGATTAAAAGTCTGATGCTCTACCGACTGAGCTATCCGGGCGATTGAATCAAAAATTTGCAAAATATATACCTACTCTTAGTACTATAATAATATAAATAATATACTAATAATATAAAATTAAAATTTATTTATGTATAATACAAACGCTATAATGTATATATTTTTTATAATTCATATAGATAATCCTAGTTTCTTATATATATAATTTATCATTTATAAAAATTATATTTCTCAAAAAAAGGAAGTTATAGACAATTTTTTAATAAAAATTACAATTATGTCATATATTTTATTTTATTCATTTTTAATTTTTATTACTAAAAATTATTAAAAACAATATTTTTTCTGTTTACAGTTTTATATTAGTTATTAATGTAACAAATAAAATTATTGAACATAATGTAAATATATTTTTGAAGATATACATATAAAAATAAATATTACAAATATAATGAAATATATTATAATATTCTTGTAAATAATTTTACTTTACATATTTTTATTATTTTTAAATTATTTACATAATTTTATATATCATAATGGAATGAAGAAAATATTAACAATAAAGAAAAATATTCTTACAAATATATACAAATATTATATCCTTATATAATATTTAAAATGCATCAAGAAATATTAAATTGAAAGGATAAAAAGCATTGGATATAAAACATTTAGAATGTATATATATTGTCATCGAGAGAAAAAGCTTAAATGTTTTTGGTCCAAAAAATATAATTTTTTTTTAGATATACAACTTTCTTTTTAAGCTATAACTATTTCTGTTTTGTTATTATTGGTAATCAATTGCAGAAGACTTCCATTTATTGGACGTTCTTGATTTTGTGACCATTTCCAAAAGAGACTATAAGACAAAATATTATTTGTAAAAAAATAAATTTAAATGCCGAATAAGAAAAAAATGTTACTTACTCTGCAACAAATTCAAGTGAGGTCCATTTAGATGTGTCAGCATTTGGCATCCATTTTCTATTCATAGGTGTATCTAAAGTGACAGGTAAGATAGAAATAACAAGAGAATCTTTAGGAAAACCACTATCTTTAGTTGCTAAAGATTTAGTAAGTTGATGAACAGCAGCTTTGGCCATTCCATATCCAATCATCCCTGGTGTTTCTGCTAATGCAGCTTTAGCACCAGTTAATGATAAAAATCCTCCTTCTTTTAAATGATGTGCAGCAATGCTGGCAGCAATAACTGAACTCCATACACTTTGCTTCCACATAAGTTCACTATTTTTTACAAAATCCTTATGAGCTGCATTTCCACCAGCCCATCCACCAGCCACACATATAATTGCATCTAGTTTATCTCCTTTTAAAATATTTGTAACTTGTTGCAAAATATCAGCTTCCTAATTAATAAAAAAATTTTTGATTTCAATACTAATATATATATATATATATCATTAAAATTTTTATAATTTATATAAAAAATAATAAAAATAATGAATAATTTAAATAATAAAATATATAATTTTTATTTAAATAAATACAATATATAAACAATTACCTGTTCTTGCCAATTACTGTCTGATTTTACAATTATATTTGCATCAGCTTGTTCATTTACTTTCATATCAATACAGCCAACCCACTATGATTATAATATTAATATAATTTTATATATATTATTTTTTTAAGCTTAATAAAAATTTTATAATTATAAATCTTATGTAGAATATAAAAAATTAATTAAAAAATATAATATGATAAAACAAATATTTTTATGAGTTTTTATGAGTTTTATGAAAATAAGATAATTAGAAATATTTTATATTTGTTTAACAAATATATTAGAGATATAATATATATGTACAATGTGAAAGGATAAGTATGGCCTTGATGTATTTTTCCTACACAAGAATGGTTGACATGAATAGTTATAACTTTTTTGTTAAAATTATTTTTTTATAAAAAAAGTATATATTTAATTTATTTTAAAATATATAGTAATATGTATTTAATGATATAAATTGTTCATTTAATTATAATTAAAAAATAAATATATGTAATTTATTTATAATGAATTAATTTATGAATTAATAGCATCCATTGTAAATACATATATGTATATATATATATATATATATAGATAATAGACAGAAAAGACAAAAAAAATATTGTATTTTATAATATTCAAAACAGTGCGCGAAAAATTAGTTCGCGATTTGAATGTATGAATTATATAAAAATATTATAAAATTAATATATATTGAAAAAATTATTGATTTAAATTTAAATTTATAAGGATATAAAATAATTTTAAAAGAAGCATACCTAGTATATACATATTATGTAAACAAATATATATTTATAATAAAAAAAAAAATTTTCTTATTTATAAATTCATCTAACAATTACTTGAAATTATTTAGTAAATATTTAGTAATATTTAAAAGGAATAAATTGTTAATATGCATAATTGATAATTTATTTTTAATTAAATAAAATTAATTAATAATTTATATATACGTTATTTTCAAAAATAATCAATTAAAAAACTGAAACTTTTATAAAAAAAAAAATCAGTCTTACTAATAATAAAAATGATATTCAGATTTTTTTTACATATTGTAATAATTCATTATTACTATTATTATTGTTATTATTACTTACCCAACTTTTCGACTTGAATTTTGAAATACAAGCCGAACCTAAAGCACCTTTACCTCCATATACAAAAACACGTCCAAGTATTGCCTCCATTGTTCAATAAAAGAAACAACTTCGCGAAATACGCTTCGGGAGTTGCGATTATATACGAAAGAATACGAAGTCATACGAGAATCTTTCGGAAAACTTCGTAAAAGGAATGCTAGATTGCCAGATTTCGGCACAAACTATGAAAACAGATTGTCAACTGAGTAGTCGATATTGTTTCATTAAAAATATTTCGAATTATTTTACATATAATATACATACAAATCTTAAAATTATATATATTATAATTTATGTTAAAAAAATTGAAATAATTTGAAAATTTAATATGATATCATAATTTTATTTATATAATTTTTATAATTTTAATGACATGAAAAATAAAACCATTTTTAAATATATAATGAAGTTATGTAAACTTCTTATCTATATATAATTTTTCTTCATTTTGTATTATTCTTTCAAGAAATTTTATTAAATAAATAATTAAATAAATTGACTTAGTTTATATAAAACAATATGATCATATTTTTTATATTTGAATTTCCCACGCACATTTATAACAAATATGGCAACATCGCAATGACAGAGACCCTGCCCGCAACGTTCTCCGGGAGCGTAGGTCTAGTGTGACGTCACGGTAGCCTAGTTGGGTTAGGTTTTACGCTGGAAATTCTAACGAAAAATTTTTTGTTTGACGATTAATGTTTTTCCCATTGTATCTGCTACATCGAGCGACGTGAAGAGCTAACGCAGTGGCGAGCAGTAATCATATTTCATAAATCGTTCGATCGCGAGACTTCGCGCTATCGGCGTATATGAGATTTTAAACGGAAAATGAATCGACATGACGGTATGTACGTGTGTGCTGTTTCTGACTAGCAAGTCAGCCTTCACTTCACACACTAAATTTATTTTATGTTGATGGCAAAATTTTTTGATTATGAGATATTTGGGGATGTGCATAAAAAGTTTCTGCAGACTCATCGTCGAGGTTACGAAATCGACAATGTATGAGATTTTTCCTAAGACATTTCTTGTAAGCTCTGTACCAAAGGGTCTAATGTCAGAGGCCAGATGGCAGCACTTATAAAAAATTTACTCCAATTTCTTTGGGTTTATAATGCTTTTTGATGATTGTACTCAATTTTTTGTGATGTCATCATTTTTTGCTATCTTAATTATAGAAAATGAATAAAACGTATAAAAAATATTTATTGATTAACTATCAAGATATTGTGCCAAATAATTTCTTTAAAATTACTTTTCTTGTTCAATTCCTTTCTCTTTCTTACAATGTTAAATCTTTAAAACATATTGGAACATATTTCTCTTATTCTATATGTTTGAATTAATTTCTTTTTTGACTTTTTTTAACTTTCATGTTTGTATATTTTAATTAATGCATTATTTATTATATTCTTATAATATAATATTAACATTCAACGTAATTGTAATGGATTTTTACATTACAATATTAATATGAAAATAATGAATAAAAGAATATTTAATCATCGTCATTACTTATTTAATATACAAATAAAATTAGCACATGTATTCTTTCATATTTATTTAATATTTATGCATGTTACATAATTGGAATTAGAAATATTATATTGAAGTTTAAAAATATATGTATTAAGTTTCAAAATTTTAACATATATATATATATATATATAAAATTCAAGAATATTAATATATATATAATATATAATAATATATATAAATTAATTTTTATAATATTATTATGATAAAGTAATATTGTTTTTTTTAATTACTTATAATATGTTTATGCATATATAACTTATAATCTAAAAATAGTATAAATTTAAAAAATTATGAATATGTATGTGTATATGTATAATTTTTCCAAATTTTTTTTGATTTTAAAAGTCAATTTTTTATATATATAAACAAATTAAACTTTAAATAATACATTTAATTATAAGAATATTACATATTTATATATATGTATATAAATATTTTGAAGTAAATTTATTTATTTAATTAATTTATATTTATATTTAAATTAATTTTTTTATTAATACAAATAATTAAATTATATATACTTATCTCTTTTAATGCATAATTTTATGTTAAAAATTATATATACTTAAGATAAACTTAAGTAACCTGTCTATCTTTAATAAATTTAGTTCAAGGTTATTATATGCATATGCATTATATGTATATATGAAAGATATATAAATATTTTTTTAAAGTGTTTTTAGTCAGTTTTATTTTTCATTAAAATTTTTTATATAAGTGTATTTATTATAATTATTATTTATATAATATTTTTTGTTTATATATTATTTATTATATTTATTATATATTAATTACTATATTAATTATTATTATATGTAAATAATATACTTTATTAATAATATTATTAATAATATTATTATTAATAATAAATTTAAATTATAAACTTATTAATATAAAATATGAATTAATGTATAATTTATTCCAGGGGTAAGTTGTGACGCCTGCTTAAAGGGGAATTTTCGGGGTCGCAGATATAAGTGCCTCGTATGCTACGATTATGATTTGTGTGCCAACTGTTACGAAGGAGGTGCCAGTACTACACGTCACCACAGTGATCATCCTATGCAGTGTATACTTACTAGATCTGAGTTCGGTAAGTTGATTATTAAATTTTATATACTATTATAATTTCTTCAAACATATTTAATATATATAATTAATTCTTATTATTTAATTAATATTTAATAGAATTATATTATGGTGGAGAGGCAGTAAGTGTAGAACAACCGCAATCTTTAACTTGTCCTTATTGTACAAGAATGGGTTTCACTGAAGCTACACTACAAGAACATGTTGCTGCAGATCATTCAGATACTTCATTTGAAGTTGTATGTATATATAATATAATACTGTTTATAATGCATTTTATAACAAAAAATTACAAATTTTAATTTTGCTATAGGTTTGCCCAGTATGTGCATCTATTCCAGGAGGGGATCCGAATAACGTGACTGATGATTTTGCGGGTCATTTAAGTTTGGAACATCGTAGTGGACCAAGAGATTTGATCTCTTTTCTAGATGAACCAGCTTCAAGTAGATATACTGGTAGACGGATAACACATTCATCTAGAGTTGTTGGTGGGCCACGGCCTCGCAGGTATATATATTGCTGATATATATGACTATTCAATTAAACATTTACAACATTATTTATAATAATGTATTTATATATATATTTATATATTTTTTTTTAATATATATGCATAAATATATTGTTATAAATATATGTTATAAATATTATGAATATTATAATCAAAATTGAAAAGAAATAGAAAGAATTATTTTTTATTAAAAAATGAAATATTAATTTATTAATTTATTATTTTTTTTTAATATTAATTATCATAAATTATATCAGTGTATCAATTTTTTAATATATTGATGCATGTATTTTTTTGAGTATCATTTTTTGTTTATTATATATTAATATTGTAATTTATCAATCATTGTCATTACTTATTTATTAAAATATAATAAAACAATTATTATATATTATATAATAACTATTAAAGCAAAATATGTTTTTATTTTTAAAATATCTAAGAAGAACTAAAAAATAGCACTAAAAATAGCAAGATTTCAGCTTCAGTTCATCATCATCTCATCTTAGATAATGTTCATTGGCGTATCATTGGACCTGCAGGTCCAATATGCATTTCAGTTCGTCTGGAGGATTGAGTCCGAGTAGTCGAGAAGGTATAGATCCAATTACAGAATTACTTTCTCAATTATCCGGTGTTCGTAGAAGTGGTGGAGGAACTGGTCAGAGTTCGTCAGCACCAACGCAATTACATCAATTGCAAATGCAGCTACAGTTAGAACGACAACAAGTTAGAGTATGTATAATTTAATATATATAATATATAATTTAATACAAAAAAATTTTTCATTGAAATGATTTTAATTTACTTAATAAAAAAATTTTATTGAAGCAATTTTTTTTTTAAAATAAATAAAAATATAAATTTTTATAAATATTTTTTATTAGGCTGCTAGACAACAATTGGAGCGGTTACCTAGGAGGCAGACTCAAGTTCTTGGTTCTGCAAGTTGTGGAGGAATTATTAGTGGAAGTGGTCATTCTACTACTATGACCAATGTGGTAGCAAATAGTACGACTAGTAACAATAATACAAATAATGTGGCGAACCCGTCCGGCGTATCATCTACCAGTTCACAGAATTATATGTTTCTATTGCCAAAGTATGTATTATATTCTAATGTTAATATACAATAATATATTTAGACAAAATTTAATATATAATAATATACAATAATATATTTAGACAAAAAAAACATCCAAATTATTATTTGATATTTAAATATCTTTATAAATATATTTTTGCGCATTACAATCGCGCGTATATACTCTTAAAAATCTTTTGTCTAAATTTGCAAAACTGCATGTCATGATCAATGCGTAAGATGCCAAAAATATTTAAGATAATTCCATGAAAATATGGTGAATGAAACAGATACATCTTTTTTTAGTTTTCAAAGGACAATAATTTTATATTTATTTAGAATTTTATTTAATTATTATATTAAATATGATTAATTGTATATATAAGTATTTTTTTTCTTGTTATAGATGTATTACCAGTTCTCTCTCTGACTCACAGTTGCAAAATATTGAACGTGAAAGTGCAAATAGAAGTCTTTTTACGTGCGAACTTATTCTTGGAACACTTTGTCAAACATTGCCGGAATTAACACAGGAACAATCTGTAGCACAAACACCAGTATCAAGTGCAACTACTGCTACAAACAGTCCCGAAACACCAAATGCTAATTCTTCCACAATTTCTACAAAGAAATTAAATGTAACTCAAGAAGCGAAAAGGGATCAAACAATGAATAAACATGTAACGCAGACATCTACGCAACAATCACATACTGTTCAGACTACTACTGCTGGTAGTGTAGGGACAGGTCTTCAAAGTCAAGGATTGCCTCCAAATTCTAATAACCTTGCGTTACAAAATACACCTATGGTTCAAACACTGATGCATAGTGTATTACCTGAATCATTGGTAAATATAAATAATAAATATAAATAAGTTAAATATATAATGTTAAACATATAATTAATTTTACAACTCGTATTAAAAAAATATGATAAATATAATTTAGCACTTGTATTTTATTATATAGGTATTGCAGGAACCACTGTCACTACCATATAGTAGAACTATCAGAGAACCGATAGTAACTCCAGCGCCAGCGTACCTTAGAGGTGGAGTTGGTCCAGTTGGCGTAACAGGTCCTTCACGTAGGAAGCCGGTTAGAGCTGTAGATGGCAGAAACCAATCTACGGAACCTCCGCCCCCACACTAACCCTTCCTTAGCCCGTACCCATCCACCCTGATTCCTCACAGGACCCTCTAGCACTAGTCCTAGCACTGTTTAGAACACCTCATCATTATTGTTATTATTATAATATTATATATTAATAATTATTCAAATGCCCTCCTCCTCACCCTCCCTATCTTATCACTTCTCAAAACTCTAATCTCGCCATCTTTTGTCGTTACGTGACATGGAACAAGGGCAAGGGCTGATTCGCCGACATATGCAAATAATGTAAATAACTCACTTCTTGCAGTCATATACACTCCTCGCCAGAGGTTGAAAACGGTTATAATATGAGTTCGGATTCTCGAAACAGTTGTAAGAACCGACATAATGTAACAGTTGTAGGTGAAGAAAGTTCTGAGGGTGCAGGACCTATATCGGTTATGGATACATTTCTGGAATTTGTTATGTTTTATAAATCAGTTATGTATCAATTCTGTACGTTTCTAAAAATACATTAATTATATATCAATTTTGAATTGATTGAACATTAATTTAGTATTAATTTAAGATATTGTTAACACTAACATTATTAATTTTTATAATATATCAGTTAAATATTAATTTTGTAACAATTATAATTATTGATTATTTGTCCTTTTAACAAAATGATATAGAATATTTTTTATACAAAAATATTTATTTCTATAGATTTCAAATCAAAACTGTTCATTAATTGCTCAAGAATATATCTATATTTCACTTCTGGTCCATTTATTTTAATAGTTATTCTTCAGAATTTGTTTACATGTTACAATATATTTTTTTATCATTGAATTTCTTTATTTAGTGTAAATCAAAATTTGTTCTTGTATCTTATTCTATATAAAAAAAAGTGAATTGAAAAACAAAATGATAGGAATCTAACTTTTACAAAATCGATGTAATAAGAGAATGCAACATTATAATCAGAACCGATAAAAATCAGAACTTATTTTTATCTATAATAATTTTAATATTATTTTGGTTCTTTATAATTGTTTAATTAGAATCTTCACATAACATTTATTAACCGTTATTTATGGAACTTTCTCAATCTCTGCTCCTCGTACACGCTCTTCAGCGAGTCTTGCCACGTTCTACATCGATATTATATCCACTTACAATAACTTAATCGAGGCTAGAGACGGGCAGGTAAAAATAATAATAATATAATTATATTAGCGTTTTATGTTTGGTGGTTGTATGGGTTTGTTAGAACAGAATTAGATTGATAAAATACTCAGTTTTATTTAACACGTAAAACCTCGGGAATGTAGAAACTTTAACAATTCACAAGACGCACTGCCCGTCATACGCACCAGTTTAATTGTGTTTAATTTAAACTGGTAAAATTTTTTTGGTCGTCGAATATTAAATACATTTCTTAAAAATTAATTATTATTGTCATATATATCTTTGAAATATGTTTAATGATAAAAGATTTATAAATTTATCTGGGTTGGTCCGTTTACATTTAACGTATCTTAATCATCAGACATTATTTTAAAGAAAAATATTAACAATTTTAATCTATAATTTATGGTATTATAAAAATTTATATGCATTTTGTTAGAAAAGTTTTAAGTAACCAATTATCGAGGTTTAAATTAATTCAAAATCAATAATTAAAGTAAAAATTAAGTTGGCGGACCATCCCTTGATATATTTCAATTGAATAAATTAAAATTTTAAAATGGAGGGATTAAATTGGGTGCTAAAATGTTAATTAAATAAATCTTAAATCATTTTTTCTATTAAAATCAATCGTATTTATTTATAGCATTTGTTATGAACTTTTTTTTTTTCGTTAATGTTTTGAATTTCTCCATACATTGCACTAAACATGTTTTAAAAATATTATATGAATTTTTTTTAAACGTTCATTTATGTATCTATAATCGCTCCATTTTATAATGTGAAACGAAATAATATTTGTATGTGTGTTCGCTCTTTTTTTCGATAATAGAGACTTTATTGATTTGGTATATATGAGAATTATACGATGTATCGAAGAAAAATTGAGGAATGTTTGTATTCTTCGAATTGAAAGATACTAAAAGTATAAAGTTAATATTTCTTTTACATAGAATTTAATCGAAAACAATGCATGTACGTAATATGTGCGTATGACGCACGCAAATGCATTCGAAACTTGTGAAGATTCTACTGAAAGTAGAACCTGAAAACGCTCGTACAAACGAGCAATAATTATTTTTCAATTATGTTTAACTCTTACTGCTCCCTCCTCCCCTTTTTTTTTTTTAATTTTTGCCTATATTTCTTGTTTATCATTTATGTACATTTCATATTGTAATTAATTTCCCTTGTATTACTTTCTGATCTTATGTTATTTGATTTGTGGGTGTATCTGCAAGATGTGGATGAAAATGAAGTAAAATTATACATATACATATATACATATAAACTTGTAAAAAGTTATGCAAAATATGTAGCGTGTGATTTAATTTTTTTGTCTTATGCTTTCGCGTGTTCTGGCATTCTCGATGGTAAATTCAAAACCGAGTTACTTATGACGTTACAAATAACCAAAGGTATTAAAAATATCATACGTTTCGTTCTTTTTTATTTTCCTTGAATCTTTCATTCAATTATAATTTTATATCTTCATTTAAATATATTATCCGCTTCACGCACCTATTTTCGGATATTTCTAACTTCTCATATTTCTCTTATGATGTATGAGTTGGAAACAATATATAAAATAATGAAGCAACGATATGTAAAAAAAAAAGTATACTAATTGCCTTAACGCGAAATGCCTGAAAAGAGAAAAGTCCAGACTTTTGCGGAATGTGTGGTTAATCAAAAGAATCCTTCGCACGTGATACTTAAATAAAAGTGATGCTGTATACTGATCCAAAGTGAATAAATATGTGCATATCTAAAATTGAAAGATACGAATAAAAAAGGATAAAAAATGAATTTCTCATTGATGTGCACACTTCGATGACTGATAAACTAATTATTTTTCAAATTTTACACGAATTCATAAGCGTATAATCTCAGAACGAAGCAAGACTCCAAGCACGTTTAATACAGAAAATTAATTACATCAATTAAAGAAAGGAAAGAAAGAAATAATTAACAAGATTTGCTATGTATTAAATAACTTCATATAAAGTCGAAAATTACAACTGTTTGTTTTTTTCTTCTATTCTTGTCATTGCGAACTTATGTTCCCCTTGTTTCCACGTCACTTTGGGATTGTAAAATTTTGGATTTTTACATGTCTATTTTATTATTAATATTATTTTATTATGTTTATCATCATATGTATTATATAGGATGTAACAGGAAAATGTCTGATACATCTCGTTATCAGAAAAAATGTTTCGAGGGATAATGTAACGCCTGTTCCAAAAGTTCAATGCTGTATTAATATCGTTATATTTTTATTGTTAGGATGTTTGTCATATTTTATTCTGAAATCTCAGCATAATCTTAACAAACAGCTTTTTACATTATATATGAATAAATATATATATATATATATATATATATTTATTGATAAAAATGAAAAGATATCTTGGAGTATCATCGTAACGCTTAAATTCTTCCTTTTTCTTTTCTTTTTCTTTAAAAAAAAAAGCATACATAATTAAATTCTTAATTTATAGATATTCTTAAATCTTAATTAATTGCATTAGAAAGTTTCGATATTTAGTATTTTTAAGAAATTAGTATGCTTTAAAAGTATCGACGATTCTCTGGATATCCTTCATGAAAAAAGAAATAAAATTATCAAACAATTATTCTTGTGAATGAAGTAACAAACAGAAAAAAAATATTCTTGGGTGGCTTAAACGGTTGTTTTTATCACGTCCTTTATCCGTATGTCGTCGAGTATATCAGAAAAGATAATTTTCTGTCTGAATTTTTAATCGAAACTTTTACGCCCGACGAATTAACAAAAAAGAAAAGAAAGAGAATGAAAAAAATAGAAGAAAAGACAACTTCACTAAGAATATAATTCTGTCAAAGTAAATGTAACCAGTTCTACAATGAATCATGAAGATTAAAGGTGGAATTCAACCTCGTTACATTTT
The DNA here is from genome assembly GCF_014066325.1 of Apis laboriosa. Taxonomy (NCBI): domain Eukaryota; kingdom Metazoa; phylum Arthropoda; class Insecta; order Hymenoptera; family Apidae; genus Apis; species Apis laboriosa. The sequence goes on from NW_025222592.1 coordinate 5,341,123, forward strand.
TTGGATTAAAAAAAAAAAAAAAAAAATAAGAAAAAACAAAAAAATATGGAATAACATGGAACGCGTACGACATTTTCCCCTTTTCTATTCGATGAAGAGAATTTTCTTCTAATGAATTGAAAAATTCGATTTATATTTAAATATATTTTTTGCATCATTGCCTATAGTATGAATATAAATAAATAATATATAAATATGTGTATATACATATATACATACATATATATATATATATATATATACACATATATATATATTAAATATACATATTAAATATACATAACATACATTGACGTGAATGTATGTATACTTCTACGCACTTGTATAAGAGCAATTGAATAGTTGCATTTGTGCGTAGATTCGTCTTATTTTCTTTATTAATTAATATAAAGAACGTGAGTTTACGTATCAAAGTAAAAATTATGTAGATGGCTAAAAATAAGGAAGGAAACTGAGAATAATGCGATTGAAAACACAATACACACAATTTATCCTTAGGAAAAAAATAAAAAAATTTTAAATTTAATTAAAATGTCGATAATTTTAATTATCATATTACACTCTTATTACAATACTGTTTCTTATCTTTATAATCAATTATTAGCGATTAATAATAGGGCTTATATATAGATGGTGGCCCAATTATACGGGAAGGAATCCCTTTCTTTCTATAATGATATATATATGTATATATATATATATATATATATATATATATACATATACATATATATATTATTAAAATATAATAATTTTAACGAAGGGGATGTGTCGTTGACATTAATAATATTGTAATTAACGACGCGCGAATCATTCATAAAATTGTACTTTGTCATTAAGATGCTATCTGATAAAAAAAAAAGGAAAAAAAACAAAAAAAAATAATAATAATAATAAAAAGAAATAATGAACGTGAGAAAGGAAACTTTCTTTTCTTTTTTATTAAGAATATTTATTATACTATATTTTCCACAGTATTTTTGTACTGTGATGTATGCGGATGTGCATGATTAAGAACTGTCGCAGCGTTGCCTTCCTCACGTTAGAGTTTTATTTTCCTTGAAAAATTTCACAGTAAATAATATTTAACGAATACGACATGAATAGAAAAAAATACAAGATCTTTTTGGTATTAAATAAAATTAAATAAAATTAAATAAAACAAATTCTCAATTGGAGCATTGTTCGATTCATATTTTTGTTATATTAAAATATGTAATGTTGTTATAATATGAAAATTTTTTAGTTTGTTTTAATTATAATAATAATAATATATTTAATAGAATCATGTCGTGTTTAAGACGTTTGTCTTATGCATATTATTTTTGTTAAATATATTGAAATATTTTAAGATCGATTAATATTTTTGACAAGGAATTCTGACAAGTCTTACTTATAATCCTAGCCAAAGGAAGAAGCGAGTGGTGTACGGAGGAGAGCACGATAGAAAAATTTGTAGGACCTAGCAAAGCGCATATAAGTAAATGTATGTAACTAGAAAGAAGAGTGGGTTAAAAAACAATATAGCGGCTTTTGTAGCCCTCTAAAATCCAAATGATTTTTTTCTACATCTTCTTGTTTCAAGTGATGAAGGGTGGTGTACGGGATATAAGGGTAGAATCAAAACAAAAATGGATGTAATAAAGCTTCCCCCACATAAGTCCTTTCTAGTTCGTCGGGCAAACAAAGCAGTGTAAGAATGAACGAAGGAAAACTGTATGTATACATATTTGTGTATGTGTGTGCCTGTACGAGAAGAACAAAAGAAAATATGTTTCATCTTTTTTTTTTTCTTTTTCATTTTTTCTTTGCTTATCAAATAATTTTCATTTTAAGAATTTCTCAATTGAAACATCGATTATTTTATAAATGGATATATGGATTACACAACCAGGTTGAAATAAATTAGAGAAAGAAACACATAGAAAGTAAATCTTCGAATGCAAATATTGAATTGCAATTAGTATTATTGCAAATTTACTGGAGTTATGAACTTAATGGCACGGCCGCATTAAGCGTGATCCACTGCCTGAGCTAAAGAAATTAAAAAATAATTCATGATAAGCATTCATCGGCTTTATATATGTAAGCTTCAAAACAATGTTCACTCTTCGTTGTGAAAAAATGCAGATTTTCATGTGTAAATCTTTGAAAGACAAAATGGTGGTAGATGTTCTAGTTATATTATGCAAAACTGATCTCTTTATGATCAGTATAGTATTAGATATCGCACAATCGTGCATTCACAAGATTACCTTAATTCGGCCTTGCTCATCGATACATGTAGTTAAAGAGCACTCATTTTGTCGAGAAAACTAGATTTTTGATTTTTTAATTTCGACAAAATTGCTGTCAAAAGCATCGTGTAACAATGTATTGAATTTTTGCTAACAATTTTTCTCTAAGCCTGCTCGAAAATACATAATAAAATTACAGTGACTATTTGCGAATTTTTACCTGATTTTTAAAAAATCGAAAAAGAAATCGACCGATACAAAATGTATGGGTGTAATAAACGAAAGTGAAAAAGAGAAGAGAGAAAGAACAAAATCAAATGAAAAAAATTATGATGATAAAACAGAAATATTCTGCGTGACACGTTAAAATGAAAAGTGTTAACGAATATTACTACTAAAGTAATAATAGGCAATTAAAATGAAGTCTTATACATAATAATTATTGAAATGTAAATTGTGTTTGGTTGTATTTTGTGTTATTCGCCTCTGATGCTAAATATAATGGAAATTCGATTAAATTCGTTTATATTTATTATATAATTGTTATTATATATTGTTTATATTTATTATATAAATCGAAAAATTCATATATTTTTTTAAATATTGTAATAGAATTATTTGAATTTGAATTTGGCGCTAGTTTTTAAATTAGACTTGCGCACAAGTATTAACTTGTGATTTGTTCGTTACCATGAACGTAACCGTAGAATGATTTTGAAAATACGTATTAGTAATCTGTTTATTAATATAATATGTACATATGTATCTGATAAAAGTTCATAGTTTCGCGCGTTAGCAAATATTTTCAACATTTTAAAAAATTTCTAAAAATGGGAGAGTTACTTACTCTCGAAAGTGCTAAACAAATTGCAGCTTACAAAGCAGTTGACGAATATGTGAAGGTAATTTTACTTTTAAATAAATTATGATATAATAACAGGTTATATAAATTTACTAGTATTTTATTATTTAAATTTTGCGTACAACCATTTTACAGAATAACAGTATCATTGGAATTGGTAGTGGATCTACAGTAATATATGCTGTTCACAGGCTCGGTAAACATTCTATTTTATATATAATTATGATCATTTGTAATAAATTTTTCTTGTACATTACTGTAGTTTGTATTTCATTTTTTCTTTAAAACATTAATAGTATAGACCTTTGATCCCATAAAAAGATAAGATTATTTGATTCAAGTATAATTGCAACAAGTATATTTTAATTCTCAAATTATAAATTTTCTTACATAGATTTAAGATATTTCTAATATATATTTATCATATATTTATATAAATAAATGATTGGATAAATTATACTTTTCAGTTGAACGTGTAAAGGAGGAAAATCTTAATGTTATTTGTGTTCCAACTTCATTCCAAGCTCGGCAGTTAATATTAAATAATCATCTTACATTGGGTGATTTGGAGACCTATCCTAAAGTAAGAAACAATTTTTTATTATTATTTATGAAATCTTGTATATTGTTGTTTAAACATTAACAGTTGGATTGTGCAATTGATGGAGCAGATGAAGTTGATTCCGACATGAATCTTATCAAAGGTGGAGGAGGTTGTTTACTTCAAGAAAAAATTGTTGCATCCTGTGCTAATCAACTTATTATAGTAGCAGATTATACGTACATAAATGTATTTTTGTAACAGAAGTATTTTTGATAATTATTTTTATTTACAATATTTAATATAATTTTAGGAAAAATTCTCAAAAACTTGGTGAACAATATAAAAAAGGTATTCCTATTGAAGTAGTTCCTATGGCATATGTTGCTATTTTAAGAAGAATTGAAGATAATTATGGAGGACTTGTGAAAGTTAGAATGGCTTTAGCTAAAGCTGTAAATATTTTTTAATAAATTTTTTCTTATAAATTAATAAATATTGTGTATATTATGTTAATTATTCTTTTCTAGGGTCCAGTTATAACAGATAATGGTAATTTTATTCTTGATTGGCATTTTCCTCGTGATATAAGTAATTGGGATAAAATCAATATAGAAATCTCAATGATTCCAGGAGTAGTTGAAACTGGACTTTTTATAAAAATGGCAAAAAAAGTGTACTTTGGAATGCCTGATGGCAGTGTTAAAGAACAATTTTAATGTTTTATATTAACATTATTTTAAATATGTTCATAATTCATGATATTGATTTGAATTTAGTTTAAATTATGACAAAAGGATTTAAATAATCCTAATTTTTTTTTTTTTTAGATAATATATTTTCATTTTTGCCATTTATGACATATCATTACATTCATATACATTCAAATCTTATTCTTTTTACAACTAGATCTTAAATAAGATTGTGTTTTATAGACTGAATTATTTTCTGTACTTTTTACATATTTATTTTCTGATTCAATGTATAAAGGAACATAAAATACTTAAGATCTTTTTTTTGTGATAATTTTTATTCTAAGTGTGCTATAAGTGGTGCTCAAATAATTATATATATAATTATACACTGTTTGTATAACAATTAATCATTGTAAAGAAATATAGAAATTTTTATATAATATTTTATTCTTATTTATTATATATCTATATTAAAATTTTTATTTATCACTATTTTAATTCTATTTGCTAAATATTTTATAAAGAAATTAATGAAATACGCATCACTATAAATAATCTTGATGTATAAAAAAAGTAAACGCCCGAACAGGGACTCGAACCCTGGACCCTCAGATTAAAAGTCTGATGCTCTACCGACTGAGCTATCCAGGCATTCGAGGGTTGTATTTTTGTAACTAGTAAAAATATTGTTTATTCAAAAAAATTCTATTAATTTTATTGATTATTACAATTAATTGAATAATATATTAAACATGTACGAAAATTATTTTCTTTCTTTTTATTTTAATAAATTATATCATTTATATTTATTTATTATATATCAAAATTAATATACCGAAATCTAATCTAGATATAATTTTTATGTAAGCATTTTTAACAAAGCGAAATACTGATAAAATGATTATTCATTTTATATATAAATTTTCTTGATATATATATATATATATATATATATATATATCAAGAATATTAATTTAATACATATCGCTTATTCATTAAGTTACAATCAATTATAAATTCAATTATAAATATATTTTTGAAAATGCATAAAAAATGACAAAATTTATAAAAATTTAATAAAAAATTTTATTTATAGATTAAATATTATAAATATATTATAGATTAAATATTATAAATATATAATAAAAAAAATTCATTTGGAAAATTCATGTGTGTAATGAACATTGTACATAAAAAAAAATTTATTGCATATAAATATATATAAAAAAAATATTTTATTTCTAAAAAATATTTTAATTTGAAATATATTATACGATATACATATATTTTTTAATTTGTATTTAATATACAATCGAGTAAATATTCAAAAAAAAAAAAAAAAAATGATTAAAAATTTAAATGAAAGAGGGTGAATGAGAGGCAGTTACCAAGGATTGAACAACTTTAACGTAACTCAGCGGGTTCTGATGTGCAAACGTTGTAAGTACTTAACCCCGGACTGCTTTCCTTTGATTTACACGAAGTTTCTTATCGGTCAATGCTTCATAAGCTGCTTCTTGCATTGATCGTTGTATAATGTTTCGATCTCCTGTTTTCAATTTTTGCATATTTCAAATATTATATATCATTATCAAATATAATACGTTATTTTTTTTGATTGGATGTAAATGAGATAACGTCATAAGAGATAGAAAACCATTAAAACCTTTCATACTTTTTAAAGATTTACATCTTTTAGCTTTTGATAATATTTTCTAGAAAAGAAAGTTACTTTGAAACTAGATTTAAAAGGGAAATTATTCTTTTCTTTTTAGAATTTTATTATTTCTTGTAATATAATATAAAAAAAAATATAGATATCATTTTTTAATTGCTTAACATATTTAAAATGTCTTAAAATTGTTTCATATTTGATAATTTTTATACATCATATAATATATTTAATATATTTATTATATATGTATATTATGTATATAGACTTCAATCTTTAATGCATGAACGGTTAAAATAGATGAAATGTGATTATTACAAACAAAACATGATCAAATGCATAATTTCTGCATTTCTTACCGATTAGATTGCAAATTACATCTTAGACTATCCACAATTTGTATAAGGGATGTTAAATGTACTGTTTCGAGGACTATTATGAATGATCATGCGTTCTTTCGGCGCATGTATTTACGCCCTCGAACGAAACAACGAAAGAGGGGATGAGTATTTGAAGAGCCGAAGCGCGATTTCATCCCTCATACGGAGACTTGACTTCTTCAGTGAATATCAATCTTTAGTCAAGAAACTTACTTATTTGAAGTACAGAAAATAAAATAATCGAGAAATAATCAAGAAGAATCTTTCAAGTTTCTACAAATCTTTCTTCAAGTTGCAGCTGATTTCTAGAGTTCAGACATTCGATATGAAGGTAACTTTTTTAACTCGTTTAGCTGTTTAAATTTTCAATAATTTTGAAAATATTATAAGTTAATTATAAGTTAATTCTCTAATCTAATCGATAAAGAAAAAAATTTCTTTGTTAAAGTATTGTTAAAGTAATTTCGTATATGAGAATATTATTAATATTTAAAACATGTCACGATATTACATGATAAAAATCGATCTTTTAGAAAAATTTATTGTATTTAAATATGTAATATTTTTTGTATGTACGTTTTTAAGAATATTCTCTTAAGTAATATAATTTATATAATTTATATAGATTATGTGTGTATATTTATATAGATTATATTAATTTTTTGATCTATTATAATGATGTTTCTATTTATTAATTTTATTAATTTATTAATATATTTCGGAAAGCTGCATTATTTTTTTCAATTTGCTTTCTCAATTGATAATAAAATTTGAATTAACTCATTATAATTTTCAATTATTTAAATATTTAAAGTAATAACGAAATTTTAACTTTAATATTCATTGAGATGTTATCAAAATAAAATGAAAGTTACAAGTTATTTTTATTGAATCATATCATTACATTGTATCTTTTTCATTGATACATTATATATTTGCAAAATAAAATTAAAAAGTTTGATTTGCATGGATGGCGAACTTATCGCTCGAAGGGATAATCGACCAGCTAGTATCGTTCGACATTAATTAACCACAGTACAAACCTGATTAAAGTCATAAGCAGATTATAACAGTTAATATGTTTCAAAGCTTCACATATGATACTTATATAATCAACGTGCTTATTAGAAATTACGTGTAGATCTATATAATTATTGAAATTTTATCTTGATTTTTCATTCTTTTTATTATCGGTTCATTAACTTATGAGTTTAATGAATAAGAAAACCAGAAATTCTTATTTCATTTAAACAAATTGAATACTCTTCGATTATCTATTCTAGATAATCAATTATGTTTGCTGTATCCTTACATTCGTATGTTTAATGAATGTGGCACATTCTGAAGAATCTCAAAGCAAGGTAAATTACATCATCTCAAAAAATAAATGACATCAATAATTACTTTAATAATTAACTGAAATTAAATCAATTGTTAGATGGAGCAACAATTTCTAGATGTTTTTACGACAGATGAATCGTTAAAAATGAAGAGACCTTTTTGCAATGCGTTTACCGGTGAGAAAGAATCTAATCTTCGATATAACAAAAGATACAATTATTTAAAATAATCAATTATTTTTAGGATGCGGGAAAAAAAGAAATTTCCACGAAAATCCAACTGATTCTCAGGATTTGGAAATAAATGGCAACATCCGACTTCCGTTTTCTATCTATAAGGCATTGCTAAGAGCAGCTACTCGAAACGTGAACGAATATCAATTATCTGGAATTCCACAGACGTATCTATCTGGTAGAATGCCTCTTCACAAAAGAATTGACATTCGATCATCATCTCTAGAATAATTTTTAGTAAAATCTCATCATTTGAATAAACGATTAATGCGAATTATTCGCGATGTGGAATATTAAAAAACATATTATTTTGTTATTACATTTCATTTTTCCGTTCTTTTATCTTAATAAATAATTTATTTCAGTGATAGAAAATATTCTATTTATTTAGTTCAATCTATTTATTTTTCTTTTACATAATTGTTTATATTTCTAGTAAAAACTAAATAAAATTAATTAAAAAATATATTATCGATTAAATTATTATATGTATATGTATATATAAATATATATTTATATATATTTCTTCATATATATATATGATCATCAGAAATAAAATCATCTAAAGATAAATTGTTAACTTTATTGTGATACTTCCCTTCCAAAGATATTTCGTATTGCTCGATAAGTGATCGATTGAAAACGGCAATTTATAGAAAAGAACTTGTCGTGGAACGCTCAATCCAACGCATTCTGGATTATCTGGTTCTCCAATTAATTTTGGACGACCCCAAAAATATTCCGAACAAAGCATGGATGGATCCCAGATTCGTGATCGTCGATCTCGTTGTGATTCCTTGGATGAATGATCTAAAATCTGAGGATTATTTTTATAAAAAAAACGATTATTTTTATAAAAAAAAAAGATAATAAAATTTGGAATTATTTGTTTTACCTCGAGACGAATCTTATAAGGAAATGGCCACTCAAGAATGGAATCATGGTGACCACGAGTTAATCCGACTCCTATGAAAATTGTACCGTCCGGAAAATATCGCGGTGTAACTTTGATGTACATGGCATATCCATTGTGGCCTACATAAAATGTTGAACTGCGTATGAAACGAGCAGTTTTCCAATTGGCAAGTTTCTCATCAAAACGTTTTATTTGCCAATAATAAAAAAAGAAGTTCGCGGATCCTGAAACATATTAAAATATCGTCAAAAATTTTGTATTCCGTCTTATTATTTTATATTGATTTTGCTTTTATACGGTTTCCTTTATTACATAAATATATAGAGAAAATATATAATATAATAATAAATCATATATAAAAAAAGAAATAAATTTATTAAATTTATTAATTCTCTTATTCAAATTTTCCTTTTTAGCGCATACAAACCGTTTAACGTTGAAATTCTTTGGATCGTATTATTGAAGTTATCGATTTCAAATTGTCTTGGAGTTAATATCTCACTTTCTTCATGATAGTCATCGAATAATTTCGTTAACTTTGGCAAGTCTTTTTTAATTTCTAGAATTGTGTAAAGTAATATCTTGATTTCTTCCAATTCTTTAGTTAGATTTTTTTCTAAAGCTTGTAACTTTTCATCGATCATTTCTGTTATTTACGAATAAAATTAAATGATAGAAAATGTTAAATAAAAAAAATAAAAAAATTAAATAATTATTTCTTACTTGTATTGCAAGTTCCAGTAAGTACTCTCGTGACACTTGCATGTGCACTAGTAACTAATTTTTCCGTAGCAATTTTACAAGATGCTTGTTGCGTTTCCGTGACACTTTCATCACTTGATAAATTTGTGTTTATTTTGGCTAAGATTTTAATTTTTTTTTAAATAAAATGTATATTCTTAAATATGCAACATTAAAATCTTTGCTTTCTTATTAATACTTACATAGTTTTGAAACGCTTACATCACAGCAAGTTAAGTAGAGCATATTCAGATATAAGAACAACAAAACCGTCGATGACATCTTGTAAGTGATCCGTTCTAAGATTATTCGAAATTTTGTCTACTCAAATAAAAATATCTCGATTTCCGGTTCTTATAAAAATAGATTCGATAGCATCTTTAAATAACTGTGTTAGAATTCTTAAAATTTTAGAATTCATGAAATATATTATTTGAAACAATTTAAATTTTAATAGCTATAAGATGCAGATGTAGTTCGTAGCATGATCCCTAAAAAACTGTCCTCTAGATTTCTTATGAATTATCAAATAAAAATAAATCCCTATTTCTCTTGTAATTAATTTTCATATAAAAATTAAAATATTCTTTTAGATTTTTACTTGAATCTTTTTTTAAAGTTTTTTTATATATATTCAAATTATTTTAAATAAATAATTTTAAATACATAAAGTTCTTCAATATTATATATATAAAATATAAATAAAACAATTAAAACAATTTTTTCATATTTAATGTTTAAAAATAAAAGAATAAAAATATAATATATATATATATATATATTATAAGCATTCATTTTATGTTATGATGCTAAGTTTCCTTTAATACATTTAGCGGTTTTTTTGACAGTCGCGTAGAAACGCGCGTATATATGGATGGTAATCCTGATTTTTATCATTTATATTCCAAATTAAACTGTATTTTATAACAAAATGAGTGAAAATGTACAAGGTACATTTGTATCGGAAAAAATTTCTAAAATTAGATGGAAACACGAAGATTTTGAAGATGCTACTAATTTTATTACTGGTAGTTGGGACGATCCGGTAAGGTTATCTTCAATGGACTTAACCTATTACATTATTATATACATATAAATTATATATAATTATTATATTGAATTATATTTATTAATAAATATATTTATTTACAATATTAGAATTTTTTATTTCTTTTCAGGTAAATAAAGTAACGCATTGGACATTTCAAATGAATGATGATGGCGAATCTTATCCAGCAGTCGTTTCATCCTATGCAATTCTCGGAGATGTAACTGAAATAAAGGTTTTTATTTATTATCTAATGAAGAATATATTTGTCAATTTTTTTATTAATATTATTTTTACAGTTTATTTCGAAAGATTTTTTTGTGGTGTCAACATCTATTGGTACTGTTAGATTGTTACAAATCCATGAAAATCCATATTCTCAATTTAAAGAACACATGTCATGGGAATTTATACACAGATTTGAGTAAATTTTATTAAGATTTTTATTTATTTATTTTATATTGTATATTTTATAAATTCTTTTTTAATAGTAATACAAATGATTATGCACCTTGTACTGGACTTTCCACATTTGAACAAGATATAGCTTCAGTGGGAGAAGATGGAAGAATTAATCTTCTAACAGCTGGACAGAAACAACCAGTTAGAGTTATTGGTATTATAGAATTTTATTCTGTAATATTCTATTTTTATATTTATTTTGTATATTGTTTTCAAAAATAGATTTATATTTCAGATGATGCAGATAGTTGCTCATTATATTGCATTGATTTTTTAAGACATAATGAGATACTTACAGGAAATATAAGAGGACATATGAAAGTCTGGGATTTAAGAAATGATCAAGATCTTCCTGCTACAACATTTATGCTTTCTGATCAAGCAAAAGTATGATTTGACTAAAAAATTATGTATATATTAGAATAAAAAAAAAGTTATTTACAGACGGAAGCTACAAGTATTGCTCATCATCCAACTCAAAGACATATTGTAGTGGCTGGTGGTGGTGATGGAAGTTTAACAGTTTGGGATTTAAGACATAATACATATCCAATGTCTCAACTCAATGCTCATGCAAAAGCTGTTAGTGAAATACTTTTTCATCCTGATAGACCAGAAAATTTGTTTACATGTTCAGGAAGTGGTGAATTATGGCATTGGAATAATGCTCAACATTCAAAGCTAAGTTTGGGTAAGTTTCATAAATAGTTTTATAAAAATATATTTTTTAAATTACTAACAAATTATCATTTTTTTTAGATCCTACAAATACACATTGGTTAAATACAATTGGTACAAATGGTAAAGTTAATGTAACTTCGCTTTATAGTGCTATGCATAAGCCAATAAATACTATTGATATTGATAAATCAACATTACTTTTTGGATGTGATAATGAAGCAATGTACATTATTAGAAATATATCTCTTTAATGATATAGCTAATTATATTTTTTCTAATTATAATAAATGAAAAAATAAATATCTTTTTTACCTTAAAACTATTTATTTTTTTAAAATAAAATTTTTTACCTTTATGTAAATTTGAAATTACCCGCGTTTAAACTACATTTCTTGTATATTATTTCATAGTTATTTTATGGTATCTGTAGCTCCATCTGTCGTTGTATTTTGTGATTACAATTACAGGAAGCTTTAGCCTGTTAGTTTGCCATTTTGTGACGCCTTGTGTAGAAGTTCGTAAACAGATTTTGCTTTGCTTGCCTGCGGAGGGACAAGAATTATGTCAAAACGGAGAATCGAGGTTGTGGATCCGTATATTAAACGGAAAGCGTGAGTTTTTGATTCTTTTTTATTTGTAAAAATTAAGATATTCAATAAGATATTTTACCATGTGCATTGTTATAAGTTTTTATAATTCTGGTACATCTCATTTAATAAATTTCATTTTTTGAAAATAATTTTTGTAAATGTTATTGTTCAGTTGAATTGTTCGATTATATGATAATAAAATTTTATGAAATTAATATTTTGAATTCATAAAACAATCATTTCTATTGCTGTTGACTTGTTTGGTCAACTCATCCACAAAGGTTCTCAACTAAATTTCTTTTTTTACAAATGAGAAATTTTTGAAAAAAAAAATAATATAAGAAAAATTTTAAAAATATAAAATTTATGGTTAATTATAAATATAAAGAAATTTTTAATTTAAAATTAATCATTTGTTTTTTATCTAATTGATTTTCATAACCAATGAAGTGTTCTCAACTCTCGTTACTTTACGATGTTATTATACATATATTATATTTTATTATTATAAATAAAACAATGTTTAAGTAATAAAATAAACTAATTTTATATATTTCATTGTTTATATATTATTTCGCAGAGATGGCTCAGCAGCATCCAATAGTACAACTACACCTTCAACAGCACCAAAAAATCAAGTTCAGATAAATCCTTATACTAGTCTACCTTATACACCAAGATATCATGAATTTTATAAAAAAAGAATCACTCTACCTGTATTTGAATACCGTGCTGATTTTATGAGATTATTAGCACAACATCAATGTATTGTACTTGTTGGAGAAACAGGCTCAGGTAAAACTACACAAATACCACAATGGTGTGTAGAATATTCAATGCGTATTGGCAACAAGGGTGTTGCTTGTACTCAGCCAAGAAGAGTAGCAGCTATGTCTGTTGCACAAAGAGTTTCGGAAGAGATGGATGTTGCATTAGGTATGTATTATTTTCTTTTAAGTTAAATAATATTTAAATAATATTTATTTTTTAAATCAAAAGTTAAGGCATTTATGTATATTTTCAATGGTAATTTTTTAAATAGGCCAAGAAGTAGGATACAGCATTCGTTTTGAAGATTGTAGTTCTCCAAAAACTATATTGAAATATATGACTGATGGTATGCTTTTACGTGAAGGCATGTCAGATCCTATGCTAGATGCTTATCAAGTGATATTATTAGATGAAGCTCATGAAAGAACTTTAGCCACAGACTTGCTTATGGGTGTGTTAAAAGAAGTGATTAAACAAAGACCAGATTTGAAACTTGTGATTATGAGTGCAACTTTAGATGCTGGAAAATTTCAACAGTATTTTGATAATGCACCTTTAATGAATGTACCTGGCAGAACTCATCCTGTTGAAATTTTTTATACACAAGAGCCTGAAAGAGATTACTTAGAGGCTGCTATCAGAACTGTTACTCAAATACATATGTGTGAAGAAGTAGTAGGAGACTTACTCTTATTTTTAACTGGTCAAGAAGAAATTGAAGAAGCTTGTAAAAGAATTAAACGAGAAATGGATAATTTAGGTCCAGAAGTAGGTGAACTCAAGTGTATACCACTCTATTCTACACTGCCTCCAAATCTTCAACAAAGAATCTTTGAACCAACACCACCTACAAAACCTAATGGTGCTATTGGTAGAAAAGTAGTAGTTTCGACTAATATCGCGGAAACATCATTAACCATCGATGGTGTTGTTTTTGTCATTGATCCTGGATTTGCAAAGCAAAAGGTATTAAATTATTCTCATCTTTTTGTATCATATCTTGTATCTTTTTGTGTATTTAATTAGTTTTATTGATTCATTATATTTTTTAACAGGTATATAATCCCAGAATCCGTGTAGAATCTCTTCTTGTATCACCTATTAGTAAAGCTTCTGCACAACAAAGAGCTGGTAGAGCTGGTCGAACAAGACCTGGAAAATGTTTTAGATTATATACAGAAAAGGCATATAAAAATGAAATGCAAGATAACACTTATCCTGAAATTTTAAGGTCTAATCTTGGTAGTGTTGTATTACAATTAAAAAAACTTGGCATTGATGACTTGGTATATTATATTTTTATGAAATCAATTTGTTATTTTATATTTATAAAATATTTTTTTCTATAATTTTTTTTTATTATACATATTTAGGTACATTTTGATTTTATGGATCCTCCTGCACCAGAAACACTTATGAGAGCTCTAGAACTTCTTAATTATTTGGCCGCTTTAGATGATGATGGAAATCTCACAGATTTGGGTGCTGTGATGGCAGAATTTCCATTAGATCCACAATTGGCAAAAATGCTCATCGCATCTTGCAATCATAATTGTAGTAATGAGATATTGAGCATTACTGCTATGTTGTCAGGTACAGTATTATTAAAAAATATTCTTTTTACAATACTTAGGTTCGTATTTTGTTTTGCGTTTAAATTAATTTTAATACGATAAAAGCGAAAGTTACTAAGTCAGGATCATGGTAAGGTAACGTGGTTTTAAATTGATGATTGATATTGTATTAGTCCCGCAGTGTTTTGTGAGGCCAAATGAATCAAAGAAAGCTGCGGATGATGCTAAAATGCGATTTGCACATATCGATGGAGACCACTTAACGTTATTGAATGTCTATCATGCCTTTAAGCAAAGTAAGTATTTTGTTAAAATTTATTATACATCTTTGTAATAATTTATTTTTTTTTCTTTATAGATTTCGAAGATCCACAATGGTGTTACGATAATTTCGTCAATTACCGATCTTTAAAAAGTGGTGATAATGTTAGACAACAACTAAGTAGAATAATGGATAGATTTTGTTTAAAACGTACTTCAACAGAATTCACATCAAAAGATTATTATATTAATATTAGAAAAGCTCTTGTAAACGGTTTTTTCATGCAGGTAAATATAATTGAAAGTAATATTTTCAAGAAGAATGTATCTAATATGTAATATTTTTTTTTTTCTTTTGTATACTAGGTTGCTCATTTAGAGAGGACTGGTCATTATTTAACTATTAAAGATAATCAAATTGTACAACTTCATCCAAGCAGTTGTTTAGATCATAAACCTGAATGGGTAATTTATAATGAATTTGTGCTTACGACCAAAAATTATATCAGAACAGTTACAGATATTAAACGTAAGTCATATTTTTATTATTGAATAATATAAAAGAAATTTGTTTATTATATATACTATAAATATTATATTTTTTACAGCTGATTGGTTGCTTAAAATAGCACCACAATATTATGATTTACAAAATTTCCCACAATGTGAAGCAAAGAGGCAATTGGAAGTAATTCAAGCAAAATTAGATTCAAAACAGTATCAGGAAGGATTCTAACCTCTATATATTTTAGCTATCTTTATAAATGGTGTCAAATGATTAATAATGTGTGACCTGTTTCATCAGGCACACTATTCTCACAAACATAAAGTCAAAACAATATATTAAACATTGTGAAATGATCAAAGGAGTAGTTGTCTGCTCTGTATTTTCACTTAAAATATGTAAAAAAAAGACAAATTTTAATGAACATTTATAATTTTGTACAAGCTATAATGAAACTTGTACATCTTTTTGGCTTATGCCGAAAAAATTTGAATGTTTGTAGACATCGTTTTGTCTTAATATGAAACAAATGAAATTCGATCTTTAATCAGTTAGAAGACACGTGGAAGGCATAGTTGATTGATAAATGATTTATTTATGTACATTAAAGAAAAATTTAGTAACTAAGTAATTTTATCAGTAGAATTTTTGTTGATCAACGTTTGCACACTCGGAATGTAATATTAGATAAAAAAATAGATTAATTTTTTTATTAAATGTTGAACAAATACGCCAGATAAGATGTATACAATGCTTACTATCGATAATCGAAGGACAATGACCTTACATAACCTTCAACATGAATTATATCTGTTTGCCGTTTTTTTCTTAAAATCAAGTAGTATTGTTTTTGTGTTATATATTTCACTTTCTAAGTACACATACAAAAACATTACATATTTATTATAATTTTACATTTTAATTATGATTAAAATGTGCAAATATCTTATTTTACGCTATGTTTTTTTGTTTATAATCAATATGACTATATTATGATAATTTACTTGAAAATAGATAAAAAGATACTTTCAATTTCCAATCATAAAAAAAAAAAAAATAAAAAATAAAACTACAACTTTAAATAACATGAAAAATATTTTGAGAAATCTATGTAAGTTTGAAAAATTAAATTGTTCTTATTTATAACTGCTAATACAATATATATTGCAAACCATTATCACTGTAAGAAATTAACAACTTACAGTATTACAAATTATCTCTACGAGACGTAAAAGCAATTAAGCTTATTATTCAAATAATAAATTTTTAATGCTATGCGGTTTAGAATATCACGTGTTAAAGGATGAAAAAAAATTTTTTAGCTTGTTTTAGAATTGAATTATTTTCTAAACATTTTGCTGTTTGAAATCTCGTACTTCTTTAACATGTTGAATAATAGTTTCAATTTTTGTAAATAAAACATATGCAAGTATTAAAAGAACTTATAGAATCACGAGAGTTACGGTCACAAACAGTTTTCATTGTATTGTACAACTTCATTCCAATAAAATATTAAAAATATGATTAAATTGTAATAATTGTTAATGAAAATGAATTTAATTTATAATCTTAAAATTTACACGAACTTTTTAAATGAGTATAATTAGAAAATTGATATATAATATCATGTTTTACGTAATATATCGAAATATATGATGGTTAAAATTTCTTATCGCGATTCTTATGTTGCAAGAGATGTTTGAGAACCACTGAGAATGCACGAGGATCGCTGTATTTCATCATTCACCAATTTTTATGAAATTAAGAACTATGGCATCATTTGTGGTACCGGTTGCAACGAGATTTACTCGTGTCACGATTGATAGTTTGCACAATATAAATAAAAATATTTTACTTAGGTAAGATTCTATATTTCGTAGTTTATTATATTGTTAAAATATGTAACTTGTATTTATATTGCAAGGTACATCTAGAGGTTAGAATGTTAAATAATGTTTATTTATTATTTTATTATCGTAGTAATTTTTTAAATAAAATTGTAATATATTTAATAAAGATGATTATATTTTCAAAATTGTTAAAGATTTAAATAAAACCTTATGTAGTTATTTGTACATATTCTTAATATAAGTTTTTAATAATTCTCTAAAATAACAAATATTATTAAATAAATAATAAAAATATTAATTTTTTTTTATTTATTTTTTAAAGAAAAGAAAAAACATAATGTCTTACAAATTTTTTTTGATGATTTAAAGGTTAATTCAACCATCACATGTTTCTTGGCAAAGACAAGAGTATAGTACAATTACAGAAGAACAGAAGTCAGAAAGTGGAGAACCAGTATTGGAACTTACAGAAAATGAAAGGAAATTAAAAGCAGACATTGAACTTATTAATAAAGAATTAATGGATCTTAAAAATCATAAAAATGAATTAGAAGACAAATATAAAAGAGCACTTGCTGATGGAGAAAATCTTAGAGTTAGATTAAACAAACAAATTCAAGATGCAAAAATGTTTGGTATTCAAGGTTTTTGTAAGGATCTCTTAGAAGTAGCAGACATTTTAGGCAAAGCTACAGAAAGTGTACCTAAAAATGAACTCACAGAAAAAAATCCACATTTAAAAACATTATATGAAGGTTTAAAAATGACAGAAGCACAGTTACATAAAGTAATTAAAAAAAATATGATTCAACTATTTTTATAATTTTCAATAACAAATTTATTAAAACATTATTATATTTATTACTTTAAAATATGTTTATATAGGTATTTAAAAAACATGGTTTAATTTCGTTAAATCCACTGAATGAAAAGTTTGATCCTAATCAACATGAAGCATTATTTCAACAGGTAAATTTCTTCTTTTTTATTTATATGAACAATAATGTATTAAATAAATAACAATAATAATAAGAAACATATTTTGACATAGGAAGTTGAAGGTAAAGAACCAGGAACAATTGTAGTTGTATCTAAATTGGGTTATAAATTACATGAACGAGTAGTAAGACCAGCATTGGTTGGTGTTGCAAAAGGATAATTCATGGTTATGTCAATTAAAATGAGATTAAATGCAATCTCATAAAAGGTACCCGTGAATGAAATATTGGCAAATATATATTGTAATTAAAATTGAAATGTAATACATCAAAGTATGAATGTCATACAATTGATAGAAAAAAAAAAAAAAAAGAACAAATTTTATGAAAAATAAATTTATTCTTTATTAGGTTTAAAAATATATATAATATACATACAAATTTTTATGTTTCTTTAATTAACATAAATAGATTTATATGTAATGAAACAAATCGTTTTTTTGTCATACCATATTTTTTATTTATTACATTCCATTAAAATAATATAAAAAAATAATATTTACTTCAATATAGAATTTATTACAAAATTCGTAAAAATAAATAAATAAATCATAGAGTCAATGTAAGATGTACTATGATTTTTTAATACTGTGATTCATATTATAATTTTAATTAATTAATTATTAAAGTAGAAAATTTTTTTTGTGAAAAATCAATTCTATCTTAAAAATTTAACATCTTTCAAAAACTTTATATAATTCAGGTAAACTAGCTATTTGTAATATTGTTGAATCATGTGCAAAATGTTTGGGAGGAAGAAAACTTTCCTTAATTGTAGAATATAAAACATGTTCTGTAATATACTTCCAATCATGAGTATCATGTATGGGACTAATTTGACTATAATATTTTGCTGTTTCTCTACAAATATTTCGGAAACATGGTTGTTCTGTTGACCATTCTACTTCGGTAGCTAGACGTAATATATAAAGAGGAAGACCTTCTATACTTGGAAAATATTTTTCTGAAAGAATAACATAATTTTGTATTACATTTTAACTATGAATAGTTTATTAAAATATATTTACCTAATAATACTGGTAAAGATTTTAAATTTCCCTTTTTATCTATAACAATAGAAAAGTATTCTTTTAACATATCTGCCTTTTCCAATAATAATTCTTTAACACTAGTAGCTAATTCTTCTTTTGGCCCATCTTCTTCTGTCCACCCAGCTTCTTTAGTATCTAATCCTAACATAGCTAAATCATATAAAGGAAGTGCTTCCTGTAAAAAACATATGTATATGTATGTAATGATAATATTATTTATCTGCATAAATACATACCGAAAATTTAATGACTGCATAATTTGCAAAATCATAGAGCATAATTTCATAAAAATGTTCTTCCCTAAATAAAAAGAAATATAATTCAATTTTTTATATATATTATAAAATTTTATGAAAAAAAATTGATGCTCACGCTAATTTTTGTGTATTGCAAAGATACAAATTAACTCCGCTTTGAATTAAAGCAGAAGACTGATCTATACAGCCAACAAAAGTTAATTCTGATAAAATTTGTTTCAGACCTTCATGGCATGCATCTTCTACTTCTTTTCGTAATTTTAAAACGCTCGTTAATTTTACTTCTCTTCTAAAATTATTTATTGAATAAGATTTAAATTCATATGAACATTTATTATCATTATTTTTATCATTATCATTATTAATTTCTCTTGATGTTTGTTCAACATTTTGTATTTCATTGAGTTGTTTATTTTCTTCAGGTTCGTAATTTTTTATTTCTTGTTTACTTATATCATTTTTATCTATTATTTTTTTTTCTTCTGATTTAGTGCTCTTATTTCCAAAACATTTATATACTTGTTTACGAGCTTTATCTGCAATAACATCGATACATTTATCTTTTATAGAATCTGCTGTATCTTCATCTATTTCATCATTTGTAATTTCTAAAATATCTTGCATACTATTTAATTTTTCTTCTTCTTTTTTGTTAATATTCTGAATACATAAATTTATATTAGGTTCATCAGATGTTAGCAAATCTGATGTAGATGAACTTGTATTATTTATGATATTACTCCATGGACTATTAGATTTTTCTGTTGCCACTGTTGTTGTAATGTGCATTGATTTATCTTTTTGTTGTATATCAATTAGATTTGGTGTTAAGCATTGTATTTTATCTGTATTTTTTTCATTATCTACAACATGTGTTGATTTATCTTTTTGTTGTATATTTATTATATCTGATGTTAAGCATTGTATTTTATCTATATTTTCTTCATCAATATTTTCTTCAATACTATTTTGAGTTTTTGTATTCAAATGAGTTTCATGAGTGTCATCATTTTTAACATATTTCATTTCTGTATGAATCATAAAATTAAATTTATCCAGTTTTTGATCAGAAGCATCAGTTCTGATCATTTCTTGAGGACGAATTTTTTTTATTTTGTTACTATTATCTTCTTCATATTCTGGTAAAATTTCTTTCAAAACGTCTTTAGTAATATCTACTTTTGGTAGCCGAGTTTTTAAGTAAAATGTTCTAGAAGCACTATTTGCAGATAATTTTTCATCTAAAGCGAGTTTCATTCTTTCAATGATAGAATTTTCATGAAGAAATTTAACTTCATGTTTCGTCGGATGTATATTAACATCGATATTTCGTGATTCAATTTCTAAAGATATATAACACCATGGATGAGTCTTTTTTGGAAGATAAAATGTATAAAGTTCTTCTAACATTTTTTGAATAGCTGAAATAGAATATCTGTATAATATAATTTTATAACTAAAACTAAATTTTTTATTCTAATATTTCAAAACTTACAAGAAGATTTTACTAATCTGTTATTAATGAATAAGAGAAATGTCATCTTTTTGTTTGTATAATTTGCATTTGTTATTAAAGCATGCATTTTAAATTTATAAGTATCATCTTTAAATTCTATTTCTAATAATTCACGAAATACAGGATTACCATAGAGTATTCGTATATTATTCATTTTAGTTGAATTATGTGGTGTACGAATCTAAATGTTAAAAACATTTATGAATAAATGAATAAATGAATAAAAATATTTAAAATTATAAAATTTTATATGTGATAAAATACCTGAGGTGCTATTTCACCATGTTTTTTTAATACAAATCCTACATCTGCATTATGAATTGCATATTTTGTAACTACATCTGTAATTCTATTAAATTCTTCATTTGGATTTGACAAAGCCTTTCTTCTTGTTGCAACATTATAAAACAAATTTTCAATTACTATAGTAGTGCCTTGATTTCCAGCACATGATTTAAGTGGTGCTTTTAATTTACTATCAACATATGATGCCCTTAAATGAACAAAAAGAATATTTTCAAAAAAATTGCTAAAATTTGTGAAAAATTTTATATATTTAAACATACTTATAAGCACATTTTTCATCTGCTGTTTTTGTTGTTATTGTTAAAAGTGATATATGACTAATGCTTGCTAAAGCTTCACCACGAAATCCAAAAGTTGATATTGTTTGAAGATCTTCAAATGTTTGTAATTTACTAGTTGTAAATCTTTCACAAACAATTTCCATATCTTCTTTTCTGATTCCTGTTCCATTGTCTTGAATCTGGGTTTAATAACATTATATTAAATTATAAATAAACATTATAAATAAATATTAAATTATAATAATTATTTTTTAATTTAAATAGAGAAAGAAAATACCTGTAATAACTTTAATCCACCTTCTTTAGCAATGATCTGTATATTATTTGCTTTTGCATCAAGACTGAAACATTTGAAGCAAGTTAATAATGAAAAAATATATATAACAATCATATGATTTTTAGATATCTAACCTGTTTTCAATTAGTTCTTTTAATGCATTTGCTGGTCTCTGTATTACTTCACCAGCTGCAATTCTATTTACTACAACTTCATCTAATTTCTTAATTTTTCCAGATGAATTCATTTCATTAATATGGTTTTCAGATTTTGATCGAAATATCGAGAAATGAGTCAAATATTAAATTAGATTAAATTATAATATGTATAGTAATTATAATGTATATGATGTAAAATAATTACATTTATAATAAAGAAAAAAAAATGAAAATAAAAGTTCTAATTTTAATAAGCATGAATTGTTTTCTTTTAAGATAAAAATATAGTGTATACAAATTCTTTAATTTTATTTCGCGCCAAATATTTGAATTAAAGTTAATAAATATGTCAACTTCAAAAAAATCATTTACAATACTAATATGCAGAGAGATATTTTTTAATACATTATTAATCTTTTTATAAAATACCAAGAATAAATAAACAATTATTTATAATAAAAATACAAAAAATATACATATTAGTGATTTTTTATTATTACTTTTGATTATTATTATTATGTACCTAAAGTTATTTTTGTATAGTATTATTCTAGTGTATGTAGTCATATATGTAGTTATTAACATATTTAGTAACAGTCAATCTTATGTGATGTAATAGTAAAGCAATAATATCGTTTCACTGACATAATTAAATTATTTTTAAATTAAAATATATATTCAAAGAAAGATATATAAATTGTTACATAAATATAATATGTTTTTGAAAATTTATTTTTACTACAATTATCGAATTGTTCTAGATTAAATATATATAATCATATTTTAAAAACTATTAATTTTATTTAATTTATTAATTTTTATTTAATTTAATAAAGTTTGTTATTTGAAAATAATATAGTATTTAAATATGTATATGCATAAATGATTAGTAATATTTTTAATATTTTAAATATATTTATCTAATTTAATTATCTAACAATTTGATATAAATTTTTATATCTATGATCAAGTACAAATTTTATATTAATATAATATTTTAATAATTTTTATTGTTGATTTTTTAAAAGGAAAATCAAAAGAAATATAATTTATATTTATAATTATAGTAATATCCTTCATTATAATATATAAAATATTTTTATATATACAGTATATTTGTATATAAATGTTCAAACTTAAATTTTTGGAAATCAATTAAATATATATATTATATAATATATAAATAAAAAATATATATATAATATATATATATATAAAATATATATATTATATATATAATATAATATAATATATATATATAATATATATAATATAAATATAAATATATATATAAATCATTTGTATTTTTCCATATCTTTGATGTTATCGATGTGTATAATTATAACTATTTAAGTTTTACAAATAAACAAGAAAATATTTAGCATGCTAAATATA
This sequence comes from Apis laboriosa, assembly GCF_014066325.1. Taxonomy (NCBI): domain Eukaryota; kingdom Metazoa; phylum Arthropoda; class Insecta; order Hymenoptera; family Apidae; genus Apis; species Apis laboriosa. The sequence goes on from NW_025222592.1 coordinate 5,364,723, forward strand.
ACCGCGATCTTAAACGTAATATATTCCAGCATTTTCTCGTATTTCTACCATCATATTTCTCTCTCTTTTTGTCGGTAAGTTATACCTCATTCTGATATATTTATCCTTGTTCTAGATGCATCGAAACTTCTGAGCCAATAAGAATATGTGTTTGAATCAACGAAATGCCGTGATTGGTCATCTACAGAAACTTCTCGAAGCGCGAGGTTTGGTGTATTAAAAGACCCCCGCGCGTATCACACTCAGACAGAGTTTGGAAAGCGAGAAGTGAACATTACGTTTACGTATTACGTAATTTATTACATTGCGATTTATTCTGTGATATATACGAAACAAACGATAGAAAAGGTAAGTAATTTGAATACATCATGATAGCATGTTTATAATTTACTTATTGAGTAATTTTTTATTATGTTTAAGTGCGTAAATATACTATGAAAAGACTAACGATACAAACATCATGAAGTTGCATCATATTGATAAAATATTGACAGATTTCGAGTTTGATTTTTTTTTTTTATTTAAAAATGATCCTTTGAAAGTTTTACCGTTGGATTTTAAGAACTGAGATTTGAATCGGATTCCACATTTATCGATAAATTTCGAGTTTTCATAAACTTGTCAATTACTATTAACTTGAAGCAAAACTTAACAGTGTGATTTAAATTGGTTATAAATAGTACATACAATTATAGACAAATTTATAATGTATATCATCTTTCTTATTGCGTTTTATTATTCAATATCATTTTTTGAATATAAGTTTTAAATTACAATAAATTACGAATAAGTTTTAAATAATAGATTAAATTTTTTAGAATATTTATGATAAATGATTAATATGATGTGATTTGTCTCCTACATCATATTAATTTGGACGTACTATGCGAACAAAAAAAAAATAGTTAAATATCGAATATTAGAAGACAAACTAAATAAAATTAATTTTTTATATATTTTTATATATTTTATATATTTTTTATATATATTTTTTAGTCACGTATTTATAAATTATATTTTTTTTTTCAGCGATAAAACATGTCGAAGGCTCCAGCAGTTGGAATTGATTTAGGCACTACTTATTCTTGCGTGGGTGTTTTCCAGCATGGAAAAGTTGAAATCATTGCAAATGATCAAGGAAATCGAACGACACCGAGTTATGTCGCCTTCACGGACACAGAAAGATTGATTGGCGACGCGGCCAAAAATCAGGTCGCAATGAACCCAAACAACACTATTTTTGGTAAGTAAAAGCCAAATTTAATAATTCAATTTATTTTTCACTTTTCATTTCATATATTATTTTTTATTTTATTGTAATATCAGTATTATTATATTTTAATTATCAATTATAAAAAAAAATATAAATGATTAAAATATAATAAAATATTTTTTTATAAAATATTTTTAAAATGTTTGAAATAAATATGTATTGCAATTTGCAAATATTATATAATAAGAAAATTACATACTTCATTATATCGATCTTTTTGTGTGATCTTTTTTTCTTCGCGAAACTTCGTATTGATATCATACTTCTCTATATGTAGATGTTTGTTATGTTTACACATAGACTAAAGAATAGTAACTCATAATGTTGAATTTTATTACTGATCTCGTAAAATTTTATTTTTTTGCTTCATTTATAAAAATGTGATACTTTGCGCATTACACCAATTTCATAATATGTTATTATTTAATATTTTTTTTTAGTTACAGTTTTCTCTGATATATATATTTATTTTTTATTTTTATAAAATATTTTATATTTTTTTATACCTGTTTGAAAATAATGTAATGAGAATGTTGAAGCGTAAAAGATATTAATAAAAACAATATAATTATACATTCTTTCATTAATTTATTCATATTTTTTATTTTTAATAATTTTTCTTTTTATATATTTAAATTGTTATTTAAATTAAATTTGTAAATTATGATATGTTTTATTAAACAGATGCGAAAAGATTGATCGGTCGTCGCTTCGATGATACAACAGTACAAAGTGATATGAAACATTGGCCATTCACGGTGATGAACGATGGAGGAAAACCTAAGATCAAGGTTTCGTATAAAGGTGAAACGAAGACTTTCTTCCCCGAAGAGGTATCTTCGATGGTTCTCACGAAAATGAAAGAAACTGCAGAAGCCTACTTAGGAAAAATAGTTACCAATGCTGTTATTACCGTCCCCGCATATTTCAATGATTCACAAAGACAAGCTACCAAAGATGCGGGAGCAATAGCAGGCTTAAACGTTTTAAGAATAATTAATGAACCAACCGCGGCGGCGATTGCTTATGGCTTAGATAAAAAAACTGCAGGTGAAAAGAATGTATTGATCTTTGACTTGGGAGGTGGCACCTTTGATGTGTCCATATTGACCATCGAAGATGGCATCTTTGAAGTGAAGTCAACAGCAGGCGATACTCATCTTGGTGGTGAAGACTTCGATAATCGGATGGTGAATCACTTCGTCCAGGAGTTCAAGAGAAAATACAAGAAAGATTTAAGTTCGAATAAGAGGGCTCTTAGACGATTGAGGACCGCTTGTGAGAGAGCAAAGAGAACTTTAAGCTCTTCAACACAAGCTAGCATCGAAATCGATTCTCTTTTCGAGGGCATTGATTTCTACACATCGATTACCAGAGCCAGATTTGAAGAACTTTGCGCGGATTTATTTAGAAGCACATTGGAACCAGTTGAAAAGGCTTTGAGAGATGCCAAGATGGACAAAGCTCATGTTCATAGTATCGTTTTAGTCGGTGGTTCTACTAGAATACCAAAGATTCAAAAATTACTACAGGACTTTTTTAATGGAAAAGAATTGAACAAATCGATCAATCCTGATGAAGCTGTTGCTTATGGCGCAGCTGTACAGGCCGCTATTTTGCATGGTGACAAATCTCAAGAAGTTCAGGATCTATTGCTATTGGATGTCACTCCATTATCTTTGGGTATAGAAACAGCTGGTGGTGTGATGACAACTTTGATCAAGAGGAACACGACGATACCAACCAAGCAAACACAAACTTTCACTACTTATTCCGATAATCAACCTGGCGTCTTGATTCAAGTATACGAAGGAGAGAGAGCTATGACAAAAGATAATAATATTCTTGGAAAGTTTGAACTTACTGGCATTCCACCTGCACCTAGAGGTGTACCTCAAATTGAGGTCACATTTGATATCGATGCTAATGGTATGTGCATTATCTTTTTTCAATACAATATTTCTTTATAAAATATCTTCAATATATTCATTAATAAATTAATAATTTTCCTTTCTGAAATTATAGGTATTCTGAATGTATCTGCAATTGAAAAGTCAACCGGAAAGGAGAACAAGATCACCATCACAAATGATAAAGGCCGATTGTCAAAAGAAGATATCGAGAGAATGGTGAACGAAGCAGAAAGATATCGTAATGAAGATGAACAACAACGTGAAAGAATAACTGCCAAAAATGCATTAGAATCTTATTGTTTCAATATGAAGAGTACAATGGAAGATGAAAAGATCAAAGATAAGATCGATTCAATGGAAAAAGAAAAGGTGATCAATAAGTGTAACGAAGTGATTTCATGGTTGGATGCAAATCAATTGGCAGAGAAGGAAGAATTCGCCGATAAGCAGAAAGAACTGGAATCCGTTTGCAATCCTGTTGTCACTAAATTATATCAGGGAGGAGCTACACCTGGAGGGTTCCATCCAGGTGCTGCTACAGGAGGCGGTGGTGCTGGAGGACCAACCATCGAAGAAGTAGACTAAAAAAACAAGAAATCATCCATAACATTAAATATCTTTTTCGTTTCATTGTATTTATTTCAACTCAAACTTTGCACAGTCATGATCATCGATTTTCATATTTGTTTACATTGATAATGCATATTTTTTGAGATCAGAGACTTTATTTCCTGCAAGAAAGAGATTTTATTTCTTGTATTTAAAAAGATTGGTAATATAAATTTGTTATAAAAAAAAATCACTACGTTTAAATATTTATTTCTATATTGTGTCTATTAATTTTTTAAATCGATTTATCAATGTTTTTTGTTTTTGATATTTAATAATTTTCTGATTTGTAAAATTGAACCAGAATGATTAAATACGTGATAATAATACTGATAAACTAAAAATTATATAATACGAAAAATTTACAATATGCAAATTTACAATATACTTATTAATTGGATATTATAATACTTACTCCGGTTACTAAAGAATTATTCATTTCAAAGAAATTGCACGCGGTAAATATAATTCTATATTATTATATATTATCATAATTCTAACATTGATCTCATTGATCTCATTTCGCACGTTCAAAATTGGATCTTAGAAGACTTTACATTCCGAATGTATTCAAATTCAAAATGGCATTATTATCACATTCATTGTTACAAATTTCTAATTCTTGTGATTCTTTATTACGAAAATTTTTGAAGAAAATTTTCTATTTTGTTAAATTTAGTCGAATATTAGATATTCAGTACAAATTCGCTGACGTGTAATCCAATTTTATTTATCTCTCGATGGATCAGCATACATACCCAACACATTAAAGTGAACTGGCATAAATTATCCAAATCACGTTATTCAGGAATATAAAACCATTTTTCTGCTCTGCGGCATATAGATTCTCATATAGATTCTGAACAGCTTCGAGATCACCATTATAAAAGAATTTGTAGAACATAACAATAGACCATAAATATCATTTACTATTATTACTACAGAACATAATTCTACAAAAATCAATGAGATAATGCATAAATGATGTTATGCGTCATTTTTAATAATAGCATTTTAATAATAGAACGAGGGACGGAAATAAATTTCTTTTTTTAAAATAAAAGATGAAATCTTCAAAATGAGGTAAGCTCTATCCAATTTACGTCATTTTAAATACATATGCCAGGAATTAAGGCTAATCGGTTACGTGCCATTGTGCAGTCTCCTAATTCTCCTGGATTTTCAAAGCAATCCAACAGATCGTTACTTTTTCATCCAACTGTTTGATCTTGATTGCTCTAAATCTGTGGCATATTATATATGCAACAATATCGAACACGAAACTGTTTATTAAAATTTGCGGATCGGATGCAAAAATTTGATCATGTGCGGTGAAATAATAATAAAGAATGCGAAGGATCAACGATATTGGACCGCATAATATGATTATAAGAATGACCAAGATTTGACTCATCTTTACGTATCCATCTTCGATCAATTCTTTGGCGACATTCTTATCCAACGATTCCAATGGATTCTTCATCCATTTGTCATAATATCTTACTACATGGTAAACGTAATATTAATATTGTGCAAGATGATACACGGTCTCGTTCATGAAATATATGATTTTGAACAATTCATTGATGAATTTCTCGCTGAAATTGGCGAAATCCATTGCGCTAAATACGACGATCGCCGAGCAAACGCTGAAGTGAATCATTCGAGAGATGATCCATTTTGAACAATTGTTCGGTCGTACAACTTTAACATCTAACAACCAAGAAACATACATTATCGGACGATTTTGGAATCGATGGATCTTCTATTCGAACGTTTATCTCTTCCTCCATGATGATTTATTCTTCCAAAGATGAACAGAACAGTCTCGATTCCGTTTGAAAGTTTCCTCGAGACGAGATAGCAAACTTTAACTCGAAAGCAAAGAAAAATACACTGAATTCTTGATCCGAGGATCCGCGTCCCATATATTCTTCGTTTAATAAACACAGATTGAAGAAGTTCATATCGCGTTCATATCGGAATTCAAGAAAAGTTGGGGAAGATTTATGCATGGCAACACCACCAAGGCACTTTCATTTTTTTGATGGAAGTAGAATAGGCATGAAATTAATCGCACGAAAGGACACGAATGGGACAGAGGGTCCCAATCATTTGTTCCGTGATATGTGTGTATATATCGAAAAAACGAGCTTTATTTGCCCAACGACTATATTACAATTTTATTATACAGTAAACATTTAAAATGGAATAAAACGATAACTTTGAACATCGACCGTCTTTTTTTTTTTTTTTCTTTTCTTTTTCTTTTCGTTTCTTCGGTTTTTAGAAATCAGGCGGCGGGTCGAGTTGAATCATCTTGCAATAATAATAATAATAATAATAATAATAATAATAATAATAATAATAATAATAATAATAATAATGATAATAATAATGATAATAATAATATGCGGGTCGTGGCGAATTAAATCTGTTTCGTGTGTTATTATTAACAGCGATTGGCATTCGTTCGAACACGATCGATTCGATAAATTGGGTGTGTGCAATCGTCGCCAAGTCGTGCGTGTTTTATGTCCCATTTTTTTTTTAAATTTCTTTTTTATTGTTTTTTTTTTTTTTGCGGGTGAGGATTCCGTGTATCGTGTGTGTCTGTGTGTAACAATGAGTTATTTCGTTTGCGCGAGGATTTACGTAAATGTAGAATCGTGTAGCCCCAAGAACGATCTTAAGACTCTCTCGTTTCTACATCTTTTTTTTTCCTCTTCACTTTTTTGTATTCTTTTTTTTTTCTTTTTTACTGGTTTTTTCTTCTTTTTAGATTTATTTAGTCATTTATTTGATCGGGAAAGGCAGCGTAATTATTCGAACACGAGATGTCGATATACGTTTTTCTCATATTTTTTTTTTTTTTTTTTTTTTAAATTACTTCCTATTTCTTGCGACAGGGGGACGTCTTCATTTTTTTTTTTTTTTTTTCTCTCTTCGGTGAAAATGCAACACAACCCCTCGTGCATGTTCGCTTTCTTACGTATATACATGTATATATAGAATATGTATATATAGAATATATATATAATTTTAACGATTTTTTTTATCTCTACTAATTTACAATTGGCGAGCCGAGCGACTCGGAAAAATCATATGCATCGATGCAACGAGACGGTTTTCATTGGCATTTATGAAACGAGCATTAAAATTTATTAATTATTTATAATAGAAAAAAAGAAAGATAAAGAATTAATTTTCTTTATTTTTCACTTGTTTCTTCTATCGCAAGAAATAAAATTTATTCTTTTCCCACGTTTCGTGATTACGTATACCATAAAATAACGGCATCATCGTAGATCGTTCAACGAAATATTTTATTACTTAATTTTCACGATGTACCTCGAACGAGTTCCTCCATTCGAGATAAATAATTTCGTACCTCTGTCAAGTATATATATTCGGGAAAAAATGAATTTTTCTTTATTTCAATCTCGATAATTGTGTTTTTCATTGAATTTTTTTTGGTCAATGTGTGTTTGTTCGAAGAAAATTAGTGAAACCGCCCGTGCTTCACGCAGTTTCGGTCGCAGAAAAGCGAGATAACGAGATCGCAATAGTCGTAGCACAATTTTTTTTTTTTTTTTTAAATATTTTTTAGCGTTTTGTTATACAATTCTTGCTGGTGCCACATCTTGGTTTCGTCCAAGCACCAGCCCGATATTTTTTCACTTTTTTCCATTTGGTTCTCACAGAGTAGTCTACCTAAGATTAGAGGTATGTTTAGCCTCGACCCACTCGAGAATGCCCTGCCAATTGCATTTTGTCGCAGAAAATTCCGTTCAAGCAAACGAAATGATCGATATTTTCACGTGAAACTAAATATTTTTGAATTTGTGTGCATGTGCATGTGTGTGTGTTTTTTTTGTGATTTTTAAATACACGTGTAAATGGATAAACTTTTAAAGATAAACATTGACAAATGCAATTTTGCTTTTTTTTTTTTTCTTTCCTATCGAATTCTGCTACGCGGATTTGAGTGTGTGAATAATTATAGAAATATTGGTATAATTATTTTTCCATTTGTTTCTTAATATCTCGAGCGATATTTTTAAAATTTGAATCAATTTTGTTTCGTTCAATTGATATGTGTTTAAGTAGATAAGATTTAAGTAAGAAGATAATAAATGCGAAAGGAAGAAATGTGAATTTGTAAAATTTGATAGATAAAATCTTTGTTCGATATTTCGTAAAACAATTATTGATATGTAAGTAAATCGTAATCGTGGTACAATCGAGCATTCAAAAATATTAATTCGAATCTTGATCTTTATCTTGTGTTCAATCAATTGTATTTATTCTCGACAATTTGTCCGTGAATTTTAAATAAAAAAAATTCTATCGTTGAATCAATAATTTTAATCGAAAATACTTAAAAAAATCATTATTTGGGATACCAAATCTTTCTTCTTTCCCTTACCCGTAAAGCGATCGAAATTCGGGACTGATTCGAGTTATCGAAAAAAATCTTGCACTTCATCCTTTCCGTATTTTTTTCTTCCAATAAGAAAAACAAGTTCAAAAATTCGATCAAATTAATATATCCCATTTATATTTTCAAATTCGAAATTATACGTATATCTGAGCTTACAATAATAATCACGGACAAGGAATATTTCGCTGCTGGACCAGAATTCTCGCGAAATCTCTACCTACATCTTTTCAAGCATCCAACACGTACCACCCCTATGTTCAGGTACTACTTCATATACCCTCATCTACGTTCAGGTACATTCCTGAATATTACGTATTCTAGAGTTGAACGATCTTAACTGGTTTTCGATCTTATCAATTTTTTTATTACTGAAAGCTGTACCTTTCGTACCTAGGTAATAAAAACATATCATTTTTAGAATAAATTCTAGGCCTTCGCGCGTGGCTCAAGCAAAAACTTCAACTTTAACAACTCTGCATACCTCCTTTGTACCCATTGTGTATCTACAATTTCTTTTTTATTCGTTCAAAAAAAGCACCGTGTCCGTGACAGAGCATTTTTTTTTTTTTCCCCCCCCTTTGCACGTGGACATTCGCGTTTTATATTTTAACCGTTCGCTTCTAATTAACCGTTCACCTCCATTTTCATTTATTTCTTACTCGAGACATTTTCTTTGTTTCTTTCTTTTTTTTTTTTTTTTCTTTTTTTTTTTTTTAGCTTTATTACGGAACTGTGCTGCTACGTAATTCGTGTAATGAAAATTCCTCGTCCCTTCGCACTAGGCTTGTACCGTTCGATTCGAGTCACGTGAGTTATTATATTAGTTCATCGATAATTATGTCCTTAACTACACTTGAAAAATGTCACCGGTGGCACGGGGCGCGATGTTCGTTTCGAAGATGGACGTTGTCGAGGTTGTGACGGGAGCCATTTCACCGAATCTGCTCGCGTTTATGTTGGTTGTCGTTACGGCCGTTGTTTTCATCGACGTTTCTTCGGTCATCTCCGATGTCGTCGGCACCTGCTGATGTGTCCAAAGATTTCAATTTAGAATTCATAATTAATTCGTTGAGTTAAACAAATTGTAGCTTGTGCACATAGATCGATAGATGTTAACTTTTCTAAATCTTAAAAATTCCATCCATCCATCCATCCACAATTACGCGTAATTGCAATTCTTCAAATCTGCAAAAGGACACAACGAACGATGTCGAATCGAAATCGAGAAAGCAAAACCATCTTTTTTATAGTTGTAACGAAGTTTACAAGTTTTTTTTAATTCCAATCTAAATCGGTCTTCGTAACAATTTAACGAATTATTTCGAGTTGAAACAAGGAAGAAAAAAAAGAAAGAAGAGAAGAAATCGTATACAATGTACCTCGTTATAAAACACTTCCTTTCCCTCCTCCACGGAAGGCAACAGCTCGTCCATGGAATGAGGCGTTCTAGGGCTAGGCGTAGGCGCGATCTGTTGCTGCTGCTCTCGCTGCTGTTGCTCCCGTTGTTTCGCCAGTCTCAACTCCTGCAAAGCTTGCCTCTGCTCCTTCTCGTTCCTCTCTTTCTCGAGCCGTCTCGCGCTGTAACTTCGTGCCGAGGACGTCGAACTGTGAACCGACGTTAAACTAGGGCGACGTGAACCTATCGGGGCGAAAACAAGGGTAACAATTTAATTCGTGGAACGAATTCGAGGGCGCGCTACCCTCGCCCCAATTCCCAATTCCGCTACGCTAAGAGTCAATTAGCTAGGCTTGGAGATCAATCAGAAATATTAAATCTAATTGCAACTGCTCTCGGCTAAATACCAGCTTAACTCTCGGTCATTTGCGAAAACGTTTCCTCTATCGATAACCGGAGCAACGAGCGTACGCAGTTACCGATGCTGGCCGTTCAAATCCAACCAGATCCCTCGTTCACTAGCTAATTCTTCGTGGATGGAGATACGCAAGCTCGATGATCGCATCGGGAGGATCACGGGAGAATATAATAAAGGCGTTTGACATGATCATTTTCGAGAAAGCCGATGAGAGGTAGATTTCAATTCAAGGAGAAACTTCACGTAAAGTTAAATAGAATTTATAAATTGGGATTAAAAAAAATATATATATATATATATAGAAAAAGATTGTTGTTGAATAGAGAGGTTCGAAGAGGATCGAAAGGGTGCAAAGTGTATAATAAACGTGTTCGAATAATCGATTATATATATTTATAGTATAACGTGGACGTTTGAAGTTCGGTGTTCGCGAGTGACTGTGCAGATTCGTGTTATCAGCGAGCATCGCATCGTGTTGTGTAATACAGGAAGAATGACAGAAGCGGTTCTCTTCAGCGCGAAGCAAGCAGTACACGAAAGCGAACGCTCATCGAACGATCTCGCTTTCTCCCCGCATTTTCGTTTTTTCTTTTCGAATCGTTTAACGCGCGGCGAGAAACGATCCTTCTCCGCTCCCGGGATGCTTTCATCCATGATGGATATAATCTCGAGCGGATCTTGATTCTCGTTTCGAACATATAGAATGGATGGAAACGAATTCTTAACAGCGTTAAGAACGCAAGAAATTATTACACGGACGAGGACCATCCATCCATGTGGATGACGCGGGTTTGCGGATTGTTTAAGTGTTTCTAATTCAGGGAGCTCGTTCAAGAGTTCTTATTGATTGACGACACGTAGAAAAAGCGACGTGGAAAATGCCAAGCAAAAGACAGAGAAAGAGTGACAATATACATATGTATACGCGTGCATCCTGTTGCATGTGGAGATTGAAGCGAAGAGAATGTGTGTACGTTTTGTCCTTCGATTTCTAGCAAGCGCATTCAGCAAGTTAAATCCGTGCATATTTCCTTCTCTTTTTTCTTTTTTTTGTAATACGATTTTTACTTCGCGAATTCTTTTTTTTTTTTTCCATTCAATCTTCAACGAATGCCGGGCTATCTTGATCAATCATTCTTTCTTCTTGATCTCATCATAATTTGTTATTATTTGTTATTAGATATCATTACATATAATTTTGTATAACGAGAGATTATTATCGCCTTATTTGCATGATCAAAAACGAACCGACATTCGCTTGCGTCTTTTTAATTACACGATTACAATAAATATTTTCCACTTAATAACAGCGTTGGCCGCAAGTCGAAATTTCCAAAATTGCTATTATATAGGCCACGGGCACACAGAGACACACAGAGAAGCGGAAAAAAGCAAACGAACAGGCAAACAGAAGAGGAATAACATATTTTCTCCCCCTCCTGAATTCTTCAGCATTCGTTCTCGTTCACAGCTTTCAAAAAAAAAAAAAAAAAAAAAAAAAGAAAAAAAAAGAAAAATAAGCGACGTTACTTAAAAAAGTGCAGCAAATAAAATGTAGCAGCGGAAAAACGTAGGCAGGCTTAATTAAAAAATTCAAACCCTCGACCCACCGTCCACCCCCTCGATTGCGGGCGTCAGAGAAAATAAGTTTCGCGTTTTCGTTCAAAAGTTCGACAGTTGTTGGTTAACTTTGAAAAGAGAAAAAGAAAGAGAGAGAGAGAGAAAGAAAGAGAAAGATAAAGAGAGAGAAAGAAAGAAAGAAAGAAAGAGGGAGAGAGATAGAGAGAGAGAGAGATAGAGAAAGCTGACCCCTCGCATGCGAACCGGCACCTGTTCTTGCGTGCGTGTGCGGCGAGCTAGCTAGTGCGTAAAGATTTCGTGTCTCTCTACGTCTTACCAGAGAACGTTCGTTCGTTAACGAGCAACGAAATCGGCCGCTGCCATCTTGCTATCTCGTAACACACTCGTGCAGCGCTTTATATATATATATTATTGGATACACATTAGATTCACATATCACGTGACAATGTAGCATTTGTGTTTTTTCGATCCACGATATAAATATGCCACACGTAATGTGTACACATGGTTTTCTTACCGTTACATCATTATTATTTTTTTTTTTTTTTTTTTAACGTCTAATCAGGATGAGTGTGTAAGATACGATTGGGGAGGAGTGATACAGATTTTTTTTTTTCTTTTCTTTTCTTTTTTTTTTTTTCTCCCTTTGTTTTCAATGTAATTTTGGATAAATCCGGATCGGTAGCACCGTCACGGCCATTCGTCGGTGAGAATAATAATAATAATAATAATGATGATGATGATGATGATGATGATGATGATAATAACAATAATAATAATAATAATAATAATAATAATAATAATAAAAATAATAATAATAATGCATGATCGAATCGAAAGAAACGACAATCTAATGTCGGAGAACAACAGACAAAGAAGGGTGGGCTATTCGTGTCAAGGAGGATTAAACGTGATCGGATCTCGCGTTTCCCTCGTTTCTGTAAACCTCGTGGACGATGCTTCATGTGATCAAGGATCGTTGCAAAAGGGGTCAGACGAGGAATAAAGAAAGGGGGGGAGACGCGAGAGGGAAGCTGGAAAAGGGGGTGCTAAATATCAATAACAATGACTACGACACAACAACGATAACGGTATATGGCACGACTCAAAGCACCACCACCACCATCTTCTTCTTCTTCATCGATGTCGCAAGGTTCAGAGAGGCGACATTGTGTGCAGGATTCGTAAAGAAAAAAAAAAAAAAGAAGAACGAAAACAAAAATAACAATAAGAAGAAAAAAAATTAACATGGAAAGTGATTTTCGTGATTTGATTGTCAAATCCCACGAACAAATCACTCTACGATAAACGAACGATGAAAGAAGGATGAAAGAGGACAGGAAAATTCGAACGAGAAGAAGAAGAAGAAGAAGAAAAAGAAGAAGAAGAAGAAGAAGAAGAAATAGAAGAAGAGATAGAAGAAGAAGTATTAAAGGGAGTATTAACAACGGACGCACAGGTGGTGTACAGAGTGTGAGAGATGCGGATAGAAAGAAGAGAATAGAAGACAGAAAACGAAAGAGTTAGAAAGATCGTTGATCGTCTACCGAGGCCGTCGGACGATCCCTCAGCAACATCGCTAAGGGTACGTCGATGCTTGTTCCCGCCTTTGGTCGCCTGCAGGTGACACGATATAAGCAAGATGGCGGCGGCACGTGCCGCACCTGCTCTCGACGATGGTACCAGGGGACCGCGGCTACCACCGCTGCTAGGCCTCCTGGAGAATGCATAGGTCAACGGTCCTCCTGTGCTGCTCCTCTGACTGGAACGCGACGATGGTCGGCCACCGTGAAGCGTCAATGGAATACCTGTTGGATCGTTTTTAATCAGCAATCAAAATTCCGTTATAAAATTTATACTAATGGATAACTAACGATCGTTCAAGCACGATAAATTTCCCTCACTTCAACGTCGGATACGAATAGGAAAAGCAACTTTCAACCGGTGAACAGCACTGATCTACGATCATTAGAGATCGTTCTAAGATTTATTCTCAAGGTCTGAAACGAGGGTGAAACGAAAATGGGCGTCTTCGGACTGGTATTTTTCATCGATACTTAACTATCTATCGATTTTACGGCGACGAGAGTGAGTTCTTAATGGAGTATAGCGTGTGGAGTATCCTTGACACGTTCACGAGCAAATCGTTTCATCATTGATTGAATAAGAAAAGAAAAAAAAAAAAAAGAAAAGGAAAAAAAAGTCGACACAATGGAATAAAAGTTTTGCTCGGGCGTCTATCATGAATACTCACCCGTGTCGCTGGAGAAGAGCATAGGAGGCGCGTGATTGGCGTTGGCATAGTGCCGCGGTCTTGAGTATCTCGCGCGGCTGAATAACTTGAGCACGAAGCATATCATCGCCGTGAATACCGCTATTCCCGATGCTATGCAGAGCAGGGTCGGAATATCTGTCGTTATCAGCACCAGATCTGCCAACGAATTAAAGGACGAAACGCTTTAATACGTCTTCTACAGGTGTTCTACAGGAACAATTTCTCAACACGGTAGATTCCACGAGGAAGAGGAATTAAGATCTACGTTTCTCTAAATTGTAATCGTGCAATATATATATATATATATATATATATATACTACGATATATACTACGAGTATTCGAGTGCTGTTCGAATCAGTGTGACGTATTAGCTGGCACGATATACCTTCGGCGCAGAACACCTTCTTGCTAGGCCTGGACAAGGAAACTCTATGGTAACCCTCTTCGCAGTCGCATACGGCATTGTGTTGCACCTGGGTGCAGGTCGAGTGTTGATCCGCAAAAGTGCAACTCGCGCGATAGAAACATTGCTCTCCGAGTCTTTTAGCTGGAAAAACGGGTTTTATTATTTCTTCAACCTCTCGCTGCTTTATGTATTTCGATTCGATTTCTTTCTTCCCCCTTCTATTTTCATATATAAGGTCAAAATTAAATTACGAAAGATATAGGAAGGAAGAGAAGAAAATAGACGATTCGTTCAAAGTTTTTGTTATAACAGTTTCTGTGTTTCTTCGTGTAAAATATTTTCTTCTTTCATTTGGTTGATAGATAGAACAATCGACGTTTATTTTCTTTGCTTCGGTTTACACGAGTTGTGTGCTTCTCGATACTATCGGAACGACCTACTTGAACGTGGAAATTGGAAAAATATATCGATACACCGATGCAAGAGTACGGAGTACGTACGTTTGGCACATCCTTTCGAGGGGCCGAGACGAACTGGATAGAATTTTTCACACTCGCAGAAACCAGTGACCGTGTCGCAGAACACGTGCTGCAGTTTCGGATTGCACGAGACATCGCACGGCGAGCCCAGCTGCTGCCCCTTCGCTGAAAACAGACAAAATCGATAAGCACGCTAGATTATCTACGACGTTTCTCGATGAGTAGATGAAATATCTAGGTTGATTTCTTAAAATAGCTCACGCTACTCATCCAATCATCGACTAGTTGCGTCGCACTTGATCCCTCGTTCTATTCAAAAATTTAATCAATTCAGTCTGCAGATAGAGTAGTTTTATTTTAATCCCCGAGAGCGATACGATCTTCGTTTAAATCTTGTGCAACGCACACGTATGCGTATATAATATGCAATATATATTTATAACAATTATAATAATTCGTTTTTCTTTTCACATCAAAATGTCAAATTGAAAACGCGCGAATATTTGATCAACAATAATATCTTTTCCGTGTCAATGATTCAAAGGAACTGCGAATTTCGAGTCGTAATATAACGAATAACGTGCAGCAATTTTT
The DNA here is from genome assembly GCF_014066325.1 of Apis laboriosa. NCBI lineage: Eukaryota > Metazoa > Arthropoda > Insecta > Hymenoptera > Apidae > Apis > Apis laboriosa. The sequence continues at coordinate 5,380,113 of NW_025222592.1, forward strand.
TAAAACGAATCTAACGACTTACGACCATTTCGTTTGACCCTTTTAATCTAATTAAAAAAAAAAAAAAATTTTAAATATTTATTTCGTTTTATTTACTTTATTTACTGGTTCGTTTTAATTAAAGAAACGTATATATTCGAGGTACGCGCAAGTTATTTTATCGAGCGATAATACATTCTTACAAAAGAATCACTCGCGAACGGCGCTCCCCATTATTTTCACCATTGTCACTTAGTTTTCCGATAAAGATATCATTCTCTTTCAACTATTATTCCCGGATCCGATACACGCCTCTTGTCCTCCTCCTCTTTGACGTGCAGCCACGGCCCGTTGTCACGGGCGTTCGTTTCCCGAGCCCCTGAATAAGCATACATTCTGAACGATTAATGAAGCAAAGAAGCCATTGTTACACACTCTATCCAGGCCACTTTCTCGCATCAAAAGATGTTTGATATCTGGCGCGCCTTTGTAGACGACGTCGAGACTGCGTCCTTCTCGCGTCGTCGATTTTTCCAATGACGTTTTCTCCACGCGGAATTGAAACCTCGACCAGCCAACATTTTACCAGACGAATAAATTGGACGATTTTTTTTCTTTCTTTTCTTTTTTTTTTT